>NC_034180.2:28674820-29008820 GCF_002021735.2 Oncorhynchus kisutch | reverse complement strand
GTTTACATAATAAAGCATTTGAGCTAGTACACATCTCAATTCATTGGGATACACCTGCATTGCTTGCTGTTTGGGGTTTTAGGCTGGGTTTCTGTACAGCACTTTGAGATATCAGCTGATGTACGAAGGGCTATATAAATACATTTGATTTGATTTGATTGGAGCATGGGGAATTCAATGCAATGATCAGAGCTGATTGTAGACAGCCTAAACTGAAATGCATTCTATTGGTTACTCTGACGTTTTCCTTTCTTTGTAATTTCTTGGAAAAAGAGTGATGTGCTACAGGAAGTGCCAACTTACCCTGACCCACTTCTTGTGGCCTAGATCTGGCGTATCCATGGTGATGGTTTTGTCGAGCAAAAAAGACCCTGTGAAAAAATCTACAAGCGTCACCAGCTGTCCAGACTTGACAGACTACCCATTCCCACATCAGTCGGTAGGTTTGCTGTCTTGAGGATAAGTTAGCAAATGACAAACACAACCAAAGTTCACTTTGTAGCATCCCAGTTGATGGCTTGAATGAGCCTCTTATGTAAGTATGATTGGTGGTGACACGCAGTCACTCTCTCACGCTCACTTTCTTTTCCTCTTTTCTTCCCAAACACAATGAGGAAAAAGTAGGCTGTGGCTATCAGCTATGTGACCCCTGAAAGTACACAGCAGTGCTTAACATACATAAATAATCTGCCAACTCCCCATGCACCACTACCCACCACACAACTGTGCCATGAAGAAAGAGTCCCCCGTTCCTGACTAACTTAAATTTGTGTCATTACTGTATGAAGACCACAAGCCTCAACCCCTCAGACACTCATAATCCCTCACTATTTCCGTATAGCAGGTCTCTCTAACCCGGTTCCTGGAGAGCCATCTTCCTGTAGGTTTTCGCTACAACCTGATTCAGCTTCTCAACCTGCTAATTATTACAATCGGGTGTGCTAGATTAGGGTTGGGGCGAAAACCTACAGGACAGTAGCTCTTCAGGAGCAAGGTTGGAGAGCCCTGCCATATAGTCTCCGACTGCCCTCTATTTCGCTCAGTTTTACTACACACAACTTGTTGTATGGTGCAAGGCCTTCCTTTTGAATCATACCATTGAATCTTGAGATATGCTTGCATAACTTGGACATTTGAGTAAATTAACAGTTATCCTTTCTTTGTTTCACCTGTTGTTATTCATCCCACTCTGCAGCAACCAACAATGGAAAGTAGAATGAACAGCTTCAACATTCTTCAGACATCCTATAATGTTTGGATTACATTTGTATGTCATACTCCACTCGCAATGATCTGGGCAAAGTCAAACGAGCATAACAATTGTAAGAGCGACTAGCCAGGTTAGAGAGGTAAGCACCAAACAGGCGGGAAGGAAGAGCAAGGGAGGCAGACAATGGCTAAAGCTGGGAATGAACTCAATATACTATTAATTACTAAAAACAAATCAAAACTGTGGAGAAATGATAACGGACCTACATTCATACAGTATATTTACTGTGGTCAGATTGCTAATAATCACCCAAATGAAAGCTAGACAGTCAGAGAGCATTGGCAATTCTAAAAACGATGGATAGAGGACAATTGTTGATGGCGGACCTCGTTGAAGACCGAATGCGGGGCAAAACTAGTTTGAGGTCCCAGGCAACAGTGTTTTAACGGAGTGGGTCGGGGGGAATTGGACAACACCTCCTGACATTTCAAAAGGGGCAGGATCAAAGGAGACAAGAGGGCCCAGCCATGTGTGAAAGGGAGATGGGTGGCCAAACGGAGAAAGGTGCTTCCAAGAATTGGGGATCCATGTTCCCAGGACTTTTCTTCTCTGTTTTCTCTTCCCATTTGTCCGGACTGGAGTGAAATGGTGGCAGTTTGATTTCCACAGAAAGTGTTGTTATACAAGGAAGTAAAAGAGGTTTGTGAAGCCTTTCAGTTGTTAGTCATGCAAGTGGACAGACATTCATTATTGGGTGCTAATCCTTATGTCAGTTGATTAAAACAATTTTTTTACCCATACAACTGAGGCTTCACCTGTAATTCATTTAAAGATGCATGCATTTCTTCGGAGAATGGAATGAGTCAGTGACTCAGTGTGTCCAATTGTTGGACGTATTTTTGGATAGCTACTTTCATCGACCATGAGGCTACTATCAGAACATAACACAGACCAGGGAGATATGTTTGGTAGAAAGGGTTTATGGGCTAGGCACAGTGCATAATACAGATATGGTTTTGTCTGCACTAGAGAACAATGAAGATTGTGAAGTGACAAAAACACGGTGAAGGTCAGGAGCCTTTCATAGACATACGAATGCACACAGATCAAACTGCATACACCACACAATCACACCATTTTGCACCCAACAGATATTACACATTGTATCCTTTCATAGCAGCTCCACCAACATAACGGCGTTATAGGGCAGGTCACAATCGGTCAGGTCACTTTTGTATCACAACCTCTTGATTCTCAGACGGTAAAAAAGTTTCATTTTATTATAAATTAGGTTGGGAAATGGCTGTAAGAAAAGACGTTACTCTTTTGACTTTGGGCTACTTAATCTCAGTATTTTCCCTGAGAGTAGTTCAGTTACCACTGCCTCTACCTCAGTAGTGCCCCCTGCCTCTACTCCCTCCTCTGCCTCTAAATCCGCCTCTACTTCCGCCCCTCCCTCTAAATCCACCTCTACCTCTACCTCTGCCTCTCTCACTCGACAGGTGTCCAGCGGACCTCCTCAGCTTCTTCCTCTCCTCGTGGTGTTCACGCTCCGCCTGCTGCTGCCGCTGTTGCTGCTCCGACTGAAGGAGATAATTGAGAAAGGAGAGGCAGAGAGCGAAAGGAGAAATATATACTTTTAATTAGAGTATGATTTAAGTTGCAATATATAACTGTTTGGGCAACCTGACCCAATTCACATATAAATGTGTGTTATAGATCTGTCATTCTCATTGAAAGCAAGTCTAAGAAGCGGTAGATATGTTCTATGTGCGCTATTTCTATGCTTCCCGATCTTAAGTTTTGTTTTTGCATCTTTTACTTTCAGGTTTATACACTTTCAAACAGCTGAAAATGCAATATTTCTGGTTATGGAAAATATATTTCACAGCGGTTTAGATACAGAGCTGCCAACTCTAACGCATTGGCCGTGAGACACTCAGTTGACCCACTTCTCACGCTCTCACATCTCATGCATTGAAAAGTACTTATTTCATTTTTCAACTGTGCTCCAAATCGTTTTGAAGCATCTGCGCCTGAAATGTAACATCACAAGTGAAATCTATATCATTGTTTGGATGCATGGTATAAAGAAACGCCCCTCAAGATTAGAGCGGAGGTGAATGGAGAGAGAGAACAGTCTCCCCTGAGTTTATAAAACTGTAAAAAGAGAAGCACGGTAGCACGCTTTTGTTTGCTGTTACTCCTGTCCCCATTTCAGAATGCAGCCTTGACAGCATGTACTAAAGTCAATTTAATCCACACTTGCATTAGTCCCCTTGTTTGGTGATTGGAATTTAGGCTGTGACAATGACAAGGCAGCACACAGGCCTACAGTATGTTTTAGCAGGGAAGTTTGGTAGGGTGACCTGATTTGGAACTTTTAAAGTAATTTTGAACCCAAAAGGAAAACTTTTAATTCTATATATACAAATAATTTGGGTAGAGTGTAGGGGCAGATTTATGTAATCTTGTCTTCAGTAGATTTTATTAGCTATTTATTTCATTTAGTCTGATCAGTAAAACAATTGTCATTCTTAACGATGGGCTAAAATATAGGGTAATTACTGTGCTTCATCAAGAACACTGCTGTTATTGCCCACACTTATTTTATTATTCTACTTCTTCACAATTCTGCCACTGTAAACACATTTTAAATCTGATATGCCTACTTCTGTGTTTGAAAATGAATTATATGAGGCTATGTAGTTTTTTGCAGCTATTTACAGACCGTTTTGAATAAGTCATACAAATAAGCATTGGATATTAAATGCTTATTAAATGACATTTTAGTATTGTGCACATGCTAGGCAGAGATGGTAGGGGGACTCAACTCATACTCTCCATAGACAAAATATGTGTTTAAGATGATGGCAAGAACCTTCAACTAGTAGGCATAAACCACCTGAATATTGATATTCATTACATTTTTCTTTAAGGTTCGGCGATTTTAAGAAATGCATTTTCAAAACACCCAGCACTTGTGAAACATAGATCGGGGATGGCCAACCCACCTGGAGAGCAGGCAAGATTTTCTTTCAGTCCTATTTTAAAGAGAGAGCTCACCCAAATTACAAAACATAAAATGTTTGTGTCCTTACCTTGAAAGCAGTCTCTGGACAGACAGACTGCAATCTATAATTTGGTTATCCACTGCCATCAACCATTAATATTAATAGTGGTAACAATCCCCGGTAGGTGTCGTATACAACTTTACACCCGAGAACAGGGGTCAATCCCGGTTTCCAACCTTCCCACTGTTTGTAGCATTTGCCTTTCTCCCAATCTAATTTTCATTACTGAATAAAGTGTCAAACGACCTATTTTTTTTTTTTTACATTTCATCCCCCCAAAATCTCAAAGTAACAAATTCGTCAAATTTTGAGTGTTCATTTAATGTTCAATGCATCCTGAATACACCTAATTTTCCACCCTGGTCATAGGCCTAAGCCATGTCAAAATACACAGAATTGCAGGAAATTAGCTTTAAAACAGTCAAATCTTCCTGGGATAGGACCCCCAATCCCCTGTCTAGAGATTGTGCCAGGGGCAAATCTAACTCCAAGATATCTTCAAAAGTTGGCTGACCTGTAGATGGTACAATGATTCTCTACATTGTACTTGCTTGTTTTGTCACAAACTGAAATTAGGCGAACTATTACAATTTTAGCAACCAAGAAATGGCGGAGCGATTTCTGCATAGTGCATCTTTAAACGATCTTCTGCAAAACAATTATAGCTTTCTCTTAACAGACCTGTAATCAACATTGACCCCCAGCTCATGCTGTAGTACAGGGGATTTACCCAGCAGACAGACTCAGTCTCTCTGCATGTGAGGGACCCTTGGCCAAACTTAGCTTGTAAGGGAGTTGCAGCGATAGGACAAGACTAACTACCAATTGGATATCACGAAATTGAGGAGAAAAACAAAATTATAAATGGAAGAGGCAAGTGGAAAGAGAAAAAAAAAGACAAAAAAAAGGAATTTGTTCGTCAGCCCTGCATTAAAAAACAGAATTGGTTAAAGAAAATTGTGTTTCATTTAAGGAACAAAAAATGTTTTGCTGTTCCATATAGATTGCAAAATAGTTGGGAAGAGATTTGATGTACTGATTCTATGGCACATGGTCTACGAACTGATAAGCAAAACAACAACAAACTGTTTGTTACTGAATTCGAGGATCAGCAGAAATCCAGATCCGTAGTTTGAAAAGACATTTGTTGTCCCTTTCAGTGGCTTATTATGTAATGGTGTCATCATGACTTACCTTCTTGAGGGTGAAGGTGAGCTGTTTGCTGCCAACAGCTGTGTCAGCCACGTTTACTGTTCCAGAACGTTCCTCCAGCTTCAGACGCTCCTCCAGTGATGCTCTAGTAGACACATAACATGTCAATACGGGACACATGGGCAGGTCTATCACCAGCATACACACACTACAATAGTGATGAAATGCAGTACCTATAAAGGGGAGAAAAGAGTACTTAAATATCCTACTCAAGTAAAAGTATTTTAATGTTACTTTAATTAAATTTTTCGCTAATTTAAAAAGTATTCAGAGTAAAATCAATGGAGTTACTTTTCAAATAAAAACACTAACAAATTATAATTTAAAAAAGGCACTTTGAGACAATTTTTAAAAAATGCTGCAGTGAATTCATTGTCTGTTTTAAGTGTTGGGAGTAGGTGCACTACAAAAACTGCTCTATTGTTCAACATTTAGTCTTCTTTCACTCAACTTAAATAATTGCTTTTAATTGAGTTTGAAGCACAAGTAGAGGGTGTGTTACATAATTTGAAGAAAACCTTGGGACACCCTTCCTGTATTTGGAGCCTTCCTATATTTGACCTGTGTCCTCATTTTTCTTGCTACGTGCTGCATGTGTCCACCTGTCAGGACAGTGATGGATGTGACAGACTCTCAGGCCAGGCCACACATTTCTGTCTGCTGTAGAGAGCTCAGTACAGTCAGGCACCTTAGACACAGGCCCACACGTTTCACTGCTAATCGTTGTACTGGCAAAATAAATACTTATAAACTAGGGCTACACAATGAATCAAATTCACATCAAAATCGCAAGAGAGGCATGTGCAATATCCAGATCGCAAGAGATCCATGTAGATGCAATATTTTGAAACATCTCAGCCGCATGTAACATCCGTTTTCATAGTTCCTCCACCTCGCTGTTAGATCAAATCAAGTATTATTTGTCAGTCACATGTACCAAATACAACAGGTGTAGTAGACCTTACCGTGAAATGCTTACTTACAAACCCTTAACCAACAATGCAGAGGAAGATAATATTTTCTAACTAATGTAAAAAATAAAATAAAAAGTAACAATATAACAACAACGACACTATATACACAGGGGGTACGGGTTAGTTTAGGTAATTGAGGTCATATGTACACTGAACAAAACTATACAACTATGTTTTGGTCCCATGTTTCATGAGCTGATTTTTTTTTTTAAATGGCAAAAATGTTCTACATGCACAAAAAGCTTATTTCTCTTAAATGTTGTGCACAAATTTGTTTACATCCCTGTCAGTGAGCATTTCTCATTAACCAAGACAGGTGTGGCATAAGAAGGTGATTAAACAGCATGATCATTAGACAGATGCATCTTGTGCTGGGGACAATGAAAGGCCACTTTAAAATGTACAGTTGTGTCACACAACGCCACTGATATTACCCCAGTCTTCCACCAAGGCACCTGCAAGTTCCGGGACATTTCTGAGGGGAATGGCCTTAGGCCTCACCCCCCGTCCAACAGGTCCCAGATGTGCTCAATGGGATTGAGATCCGGGCTCTTTGCTGGCCATGGCAGAACTGACATTCCTGTCTTGCAGGAAATCACACACAGAACGAGCAGTACGGCTGGTGGCATTGTCATGCTGGAGGGTCATGTCAGGATGAGCCTGCAGAAAGGGTACCACATGAGGGAGGAAGACGTCTTCACTGTAACGCACAGCGTTGAGATTGCCTGCAATGACAACAAGCTCAGTCCGATGATGCTGTGACACACCACCCCAGACCACGATGGACCCTCCACCTCCAAAATCGATCCCGCTCCAGAGTACTGGCCTCTGTGTAACACTCATTCCTTCGACGATAAATGCAAATCCAACCATCACCCCAGGCGAGACAAAACCGCGACTCCTCAGTGAAGAGCACTTTTTGCCAGTCCTGTCTGGTCCAGCGACGGTGGGTTTGTGCCCATAGGCGACGTTGTTTCCGGTGATGTCTGGTGAGGACCTGCCTTACAACAGGCCTACAAGCCCTCAGTGCAGCCTCTCTCAGCCTATTGCGGACAGTCTGAGCACTGATGGAGGGATTGTGCATTCCTGGTGTAACTCGGCAGTTGTTGTTGCAATCCTGTACCTGTCCCGCGGGTGTGATTTGGATTTACCGATCCTGTGCAGGTGTTGTTACACGTGGTCTGCCACTGCAAGGATGATCAGCTGTCCGTCCTGTCTCCCTGTGGTGCTGTCTTAGGTGTCTCACTGTACGGACATTTCAATTGATTGCCTTGGCCTCATCTGCAGTCCTCATGCCTCCTTGCAGCATGCCTA
Organism: Oncorhynchus kisutch; assembly: GCF_002021735.2. Taxonomy (NCBI): domain Eukaryota; kingdom Metazoa; phylum Chordata; class Actinopteri; order Salmoniformes; family Salmonidae; genus Oncorhynchus; species Oncorhynchus kisutch. Next base: position 29,001,036 of record NC_034180.2, on the reverse strand, counting down.
AGGCACGTTCACACAGATGAGCAGGGACCCTGGGCATCTTTCTTTTGGTGTTTTTCAGAGTCAGTAGAAAGGCCTCTTTAGTGTCCTAAGTTTACATAACTGTGACCTTAATTGCATACCGTCTGTAAGCTGTTAGTGTCTTAACGACCGTTCCACAGGTGCATGTTCATTAATTGTTTATGGTTCAATGAACAAGCATGGGAAACAGTGTTTAAACCCTTTACAATGAAGATCTGTGAAGTTATTTTATTTTTTACGACTTATCTTTGAAAGACAGGGTCCTGAAAAAGGGATGTTTCTTTTTTGCTGAGTTTATATCCCACGTCAAATCATAAATCGCAATATTTGTTAAAAAACATATTTGTTTCCAATATCGTGCAGCCCTATTATATACTCTATGTGCCATGTCCATGTGAGGGGTGATTTATTTCTGTTGAATGACAGTAACAATGGGAAAATCCATAGCTGTAGTACTCTGTGGCATCTATTCAAAATATTATGGTTCAGAGGTTGTTCGTAGAGACTAGAGAACATCACCAGAAGCTCACTTAGGGGAAGAAAAAAAAAACTGTACTCACTTCTGCAATTTCTGCTTGCGCGCCACATCCCCGAAGCTGCGGAACTCCTCACCAGCCTTGATCTGGAAGAAGCGGGGCTGCTGACCCTGTTTCTTGCCCTGGGCATGGTTCTGGGTGGAGTCCTGGTCCAGCAGGGTGGTGTTGCGGTCCTGCTGTTTCCTCTCCTGCCGCCTGCGGTCCCTCCCCTCCTCATATATGAGGCGCCGCTGCTCCCTGACCTCGTCCACCCAGCTTTTATCATCATCAGAACTCTCGTCTGAGCTGCCACGCCCCTCTGGTTCCTCCTCTTCCTGGTCTGCCTCCGCCTGCAGAGGAAGAAGAGGTAGGGGGTGGCATTGTAGAATTAGAAAGGGTAGAAAGGTTGTTCACACTGAAAGTCATATTCCATAGTGGGTGTCAAACTTCAGTAGGGGTAGTAAGCTAGCTATCTAGCATCGTTACATTTTCGGCGTCTGTGGCCTGCTTGGCTAGCAGCCGCAGCTTCTTCCTCCTCTTCTGGCCCACTTTGGACACAATGGGGTTGAGCAGGCGGAACTCCTCACTCTGCTCCTCCACCTGGTAGTCTGGGTTCTCAAACATCACCTGGAAACGCTCGTCACTAAGGATGCTGGGTAGAGCCTGGCAGAGAGGCAGAGAGAGAGGGAGAGAAAGGATTTGATTGACAGCTTAGGCAGCTGACATTTGCTAGATGAGTATATTGCAGATATACATACCAGTTTCCTCTAGATTACCTTAGAACCAAAACTATATAAACCGAGCCTACAGCTCGGAAGTCTTCATCAATTGTAGACCAGACCAGTAGTATGTGAACTATGTGTGCAGGTACATGTGCTCCTACCTTGCCCTTCTTCTTCCTGGCAGACAGTTCTGCCTCATCATCTCCCTCCTCCATCAGTTTGAGAGCCAGCTCCTTGTTCACCTTGGGCAGCTTCTGTCTCAGCAACATAGAACATTCATACAACAAAAAATATATTAGCTATACAGTTGAAGTTTACATACACCTTAGCCAAATACATTTAAACTTAGTTTTTCACAATTCCTGACATTTAATCCAAGTATAAATTTCCTGTCTTAGGTCAGGAATGTGAAATGTCAGAATAATAGTAAAGAGAATGAATTATATCAACTTTGATTTCTTTCATCACATTCCCAGTGGGTCAGAAGTTTACATACACTCAATTAGTATTTGGTAGCATTGCCTTTAAATTGTTTAACTTGGGTCAAACGTTTCTTGTAGCCTTCCACAAGCTTCCCACAATAAGTTGGGTAAATTTTCTCCCATTCCTCCTGACAGAGCTGGTGTAACCGAGTCAGGTTTGTAGGTCTCCTTGCTCGCACATGCTTTTTCAGTTCTGCCCCCAAATGTTCTATAGGATTGAGGTCAGGGCTTTGTGATGGCCACTCCAGTATCTTGACTTTGTTGTCCTTAAGCCATTTTGTCACAACTTTGGACGTATGCTTAGGGTCATTGTCCATTTGGAAGACCAATTTGCGACCAAGCTTTGATGTCTTGAGATGTTGCTTCTATATATCCACATCAATTTCTTTCCTCATGATGCCATCTATTTTGTGAAGTGCACCAGTCCCTCCTCCTGCAGCAAAGCACCCCCACAACATGATGCTGCCACCCCCGTGCTTCACGGTTGGGATGGTGTTCTTCGGCTTGCAAGCCTCCCCCTTTTTCCTCCAAACATAATGATGGTCATTATGGCCAAACAGTTCTATTTTTGTTTCATCAAACCAGAGGACATTTCTCCAAAAAGTACGATCTTTGTCCCCATGTGCAGTTGCAAACCGTAGTCTGGCTTTTTTATGGCAGTTTTGGAGCAGTGGCTTCTTCTTTGCTGAGTAGCATTTCAGGTTATGTCGATATAGGACTCGTTTTACTGTGGATATAGATACTTTTGTACCTGTTTCCTCCAGCATCTTCACAATGTCCTTTGCTATTGTTCTGGGATTGATTTGCACTTTTCACACCAAAGTACTTTAATCTCTAGGAGACAGAACGCATCTCCTTCCTGAGCGGTATGACGGCTGCGTGGTCCCATGGTGTTTATACTTGCGTACTATTGGTGTGCGGGGACAAAATACATTTATGCACGATGGCGCATGCGCGCAGACGGTTTGGGTTCTGTGTTAGTGTATGTAAACTTCTGTCCCACTGGAATTGTGAATTATAAGTGAAATAATCTGTCTGTAAACAATTGTTGGAAAATTTACTTGTGTCATGCACAAAGTAGATGTCCTAACCGACTTGCCAAAACTATAGTTTGCTAACAAGACATTTGTGGAGTGGTTGAAAAATGAGTTTTAATGACTCCAACCTAAGTGTATGTAAACGTCCGACTTCAACTGTATATACTTCTTAGAAAACATCATTTGTCACCATATCCAGTCTGTCTGAATGTATGTTTTTAACAGTCAGACAGAGTACGATATCCCACCTTGATTTGTACTCTCTGGGCCCTGGACTCTTCTATCTTCTGGCGAATCTTGTCCTTGCGGTACTCCTCATAGGCAAACGGATTGGCCATGGTCTTCACCTGGACAAATCACACAAAATGTATTTAAAACACATAACTCTGTAACATCAACAATCAACTAAGAATATGCACAACTACACAACCTACCTTGTGGTACAGTCTGATGTCCATGAAGAAGCCGTGCATGTATGCCCGCAGGAGAGCAGATCCCACCAGGTGAGACAGACCTATAGTTGAACACAACATTATACATTATATGTACATGAAATGTACATATTTGCATAACATGAGTAAACAGCTACATTATACATTTGTATAATGATTGTTGATTGAAAACAAAGCTCAAAAAAATAAAGGGAACACTTAAACAACATAATGTAACTCCAAGTCAATCACACTTCTGTGAATTCAAACTGTCCACTTAGGAAGCAACACTGATTGACAATAAATTCCACATGCTGTTGTGCAAATGGAATAGACAACAGGTGGAAATTATAGGCAATTAGCAAGACACCCCCAATAAAGGAGTGGTTCTGCAGGTGGTGACCAAAGACCACTTCTCAGTTCCTATGCTTCCTGGCTGATGTTTTGGTCACTTTTGAATGCTGGCGGGGCTTTCACTCTAGTGGTAGCATGAGACAGAGTCTACAACCCACACAAGTGGCTCAGGTAGTGCAGCTCATCCAGGATGGCACATCAATGCAAGATGTGGCAGGAAGGTTTGCTGTGTCTGTCAGCGTAGTGTCCAGAGCATGGAGGCGCTACCAGGAGACAGGCCAGTACATCAGGAGACGTAGGAGGGCAACAACCCAGCAGCAGGACCGCTACCTCCGCCTTTGTGCAAGGAGGAGCAGGAAGAGCACTGCCAGAGCCCTGCAAAATGACCAAATGTGCATGTGTTTGCTCAAACGGTCAGAAACAGACTCCATGAGGGTGGTATGAGGGCCCAACGTCCACAGGTGGGGGTTGTCCTTACAGCCCAACACCGTGCAGGACGTTTGGCATTTGCCAGAGAACACCAAGATTGGCAAATTCACCACTGGCGCCCTGTGCTCTTCACAGATGAAAGCAGGTTCACACTGAGCACGTGACAGAGTCTGGAGACGCCGTGGAGAACGTTCTGCTGCCTGCAACATCCTCCAGCATGACCGGTTTGGCGGTGGGTCAGTCATGGTGTGGCATTTCTTTGGGGGGGCCACACAGCCCTCCATGTGCTCGCCAGAGGTAGCCTGATTAAGTACCGAGATGAGATCCTCAGACACCCCTTGTGAGACCATATGCTGGTGCGGTTGGCCCTGGGTTCCTCCTAATGCAAGACAATGCTAGACCTCATGTGGCTGGAGTGTGTCAGCAGTTCCTGCAAGAGGAAGGCATTGATGCTATGGACTGGCCCGCCCGTTCCCCAGACCTGAATCCAATTGAGCACATCTGGGACATCTTGTCTCGCTCCATCCACCAACGCCACACCACAGACTGTCCAGGAGTTGGCAGATGCTTTAGTCCTGGTCTGGAAGGAGATCCCTCAGGAGACCATCCGCCACCTCATCAGGAGCATGCCCAGGCATTGTAAGGAGGTCATACAGGCACGTGGAGGCCACACACACTACTGAGCCTCATTTTGACTTGTTTTAAGGACATTACATCAAAGTTGGATCAGCCTGTAGTGTGGTTTTCCACTTTAATTTTGACTGTGACTCCAAATCCAGACCTCCATGGGTTGATACATTTGATTTCCATTGATCATTTTTGTGTGATTATGTTGTCAGCACATTCAACTACGTAAAGAAAAAAGTATTTAATAAGAATATTTCATTCATTCAGATCTAGAATGTGTTATTTTATTTCCCTTTATTTTTTTGAGCAGTGTATATTTTATTTACAGTGTCTCTATATTCAACTTCCCTGAGGCAGGCTACATGTCACCTGAAACATAAAATATTGGTGCTCTTCCAAATTGGTGACGTGTATTGCGAAGCCCAGTAAGGGGTATTAATTAAAGAGATAGTTCACCCAAACGACTAAATTACACATTGACATCCCTGGCTTACAGGGTAAGAAAACCAAACTCATTCCATGGAGGGCCTAGTGTCTACAGGTTCTTGTTTTTTCCTTTCAATGAAGTCTTAGACAACCAGGTGTGGGGAGTTCCTTTGTTATAATTTCCCTGGCACCGTTTCCAAATGCTAACGTTTTAGCAGTTGTGGCAAAAGCCCCTTTCAAGTCATGGTACCGATATTAGCATTTTTCACGCATCATGTCCAAATCATCTGAAAGTATCTAAAATTGATTGTGAAGCTCAACGACATCACTTATAGAAGATTTGAACATGATGCGCGTAAAATGCTAATATCGGTACCATGACATGAATGGGATTTATGACCAGGAACAGTGCCAGGGAAACTAAACCAAAGCATAGATTGCTGTCATACCTTGTCCATAGACCGCTTCCAACAGTGGTATTCAACCTTTTTCACTGGGGACACAATTTTTTTGGCCAGAAATTGTGTCGACCCCACCACAAATCTAATGTTGTAAATGTAAATTTTCACATCAACAAATAACCTTCAATTCAGTACATATTCATCTCTTATCAAAATTAAGAGAAGCAATAAATACATTTACTTAATGAAATTGTATTTTGCAAATGTATCTTTTTTCAAAACATTTGTATATTGTCCCATATAATAATCTGTACGGTTCATTTTTGGTTCCCCAGCCCCCCAAAAATATAGTTTTATTTAAATTTGGTGGCCCCACCGTACCTGATTTTGAATACCACTGGCTTAAAGGGTAAGGAAACTAATGTAATTTTGTAATTTGGGTGAACTATCCCTTTAACTTTGAGAAGCAGCCTACTGGAATGTGCTGTAAGAAAATGGCATAAGACTACAGATATCTGCAGACATCTGCTTCTTTCAACAGGCTGGTTGTTCCCATTTAAACTGACACGTTCAGGACAGTAGGGAACATAGGGTAGGCATATACTTAGCAGTGAGTTTTACAATCATTAAGCTTTTACTTCATATTACAGACTTTAATAATCAAGTGTATGCTAAAGAAAAACTGTTTTGTCAACAGGACTGTAATGAAAGCTTGTTTCATTTTGTGCTAGATTCGGGTAACTTGGCCTTTTCAACTATTTGGCAAGACACCTTTTGAGAGCATTTAGATAAAGTTTTGTAACATCCGTCTCCACCCACAATTCTTTAAGCTCTGAATGAAGTTGAGTTAGTGACTGCCATGAGGCTTTTTAGTCTCTGCTTAGTTTCATTCCAGAAGGCCACTTTAATTCAGGAATGTGTGGGAGTTGAGGCACGCAAGGACCAGGGTTGGCTAGGTTACTTTGTAAGTGTAATCCGTTACAGTTAGTAGGTACCTGTCCAAAATTGTAATCAGTAACGTAACTTTTGGATTACCCAAACTCAGTAAGGTTATCCGATTCATTTCCGTTACTTTTGGATTACTTTCATTTTAAGAGGCATTAGATGGCAAAAAGCATCCATCAAACGCATTTGGTGTGTCATCATAGTGCTCTCTGACTTGTGGTCAGACTTGCTCAGGTGGAACAAACTTAATCTTGTGCCCATTTTCAATGCTGAATTGAATGTCACTGAGAAAGAATTTAAAAGTAATCCAAGAAGTAATAATCAATATTTCAAAAGTGTTTGTAATCTAATTACAATATTTTTGCTGGTAACGGAACGTATTTAATTTAACTAGGCAAGTCAGTTAAGAACTCTTATTTACAATGACCGCCTACACTGGCCAGATTACAGTTAGCTGTTTTGTAATCAGATTACATGTAATCAATTACTCCCCAACCCTGGCAAGGACTGTGTGTGTGTGGTAAAAAGATAGAACCCCCCTTTCCCCAGAAATCTCACTATCCGTCTGGCAGCCTGTCTGTTACATAACAAGGACATTTCACAGCTGCAGTGAACTGAACTCCCCTTCCCCCCTAATCTACTCCACCCCTCCCTCCTGCCCTCTCCCCCCCCCCCCCTCTCCCTCTCCCCCTCCTTTTATTCCTCCCCAACCAACTGAATTTCTCGTCTTTGTCATTTGATCTCTTTAGTGCTAACCCAAGCATTCTTCTGTTCTTTCAACCCTTCTGTTCGCCACCCCTTTATCTCTCACTATCCCTTATTCCATCTCTTAATTTCTCTCTCCATTCCGACAGTGTTTCCCCTACCGTTCATTTTTAGGAGGGACTTGTACACCGGGCCTTTGTGTTGCCTCAATATGCCTAAATTCAAAATGGTCTCCACTGAATGGCAAGTGTAGTGTAGACAGCCCTGGAAGTTTCCCTAGGACCTGTAGGCCTAAAATAACTTGAATGCTCGATTCAATAGGCACTTGTATTTCTGGAGATCTTAGAGGAACAAATCTCTACCCCCCTCTCACCTAGGGCTGGGGCGGTAGTGACATTTTGTCAGCTGGTGATTGTCAAGAAAATAACTGCCGGCCTCACGGTAATTGACCATTAATTAACAAACACATTTAATATATCCTGGATCCATGCACAGCCTAAAATCTAAATGTAAAAAAGTCTAATAAATCCCTGTAATATAGCCTACACCTTCACAATAAATCCATTATTTATTGTAGACAGGTCTAAAGAAACATGATATGATGAAAATGTAGTCTATTTCAGAAGAACAAAATAGCATACTCTTGAGTTGTCCTTATGTTAGGTCCTGATCTGGCTATGCAATATGGCTGTGGGCCATACTTCATTTAGCAGACAAGATTTGCTTAGAATTCCGTCGCATTATTTTACAGTATGAAGAATACAATTGAACACAGCTGAATAACCCAAACGATTTGAGGGAGTGCGCATATGCAGCTAGTATGTGGTAGTCTGTGTTAACAAAGAAACAGGTCCTCCTAAATGCTTAATTTAGAGTTATTTATGCAATCTTAGTTGTGATACAAACATTAGGCTATACGTTTTTAATACATTATAAGGCTGCATGATGTGAATAATGATGAGTTGAAACAATTCGCATGAAAGGCTCTGCTTTATCTTTTGCGCAGGGTGCACACACTTCATCAGTTTCTCATTCATAATTTGACAAGCACTTGATAATGCCTCAAATTTCCCGGGAGCATCCCCTTTTTGTGGCCGTAACACCCCCTAAAAAAATCCATGCCTTTTACAGCCAGTGGTCGTTGTGCCTGTGGGCTGAATATAATAATACCCTTCTCCAGGCCGCATGCTCCGAAGAACCTCTCACTCACATGGCTCTCTCAGACACAGTGCATTCAGAAAGTATTCGGACACCTAAACTCTTTCCACATTTTGTTATGTTACAGCCTTATTCGAAAATATATTGTATATGAAATATATATATATATTTCATATACATCTACACATAATACCTAATAAAAACAAAACATGTTTTTTAGAAATGTTTGCAAATGTTTTAAAAATAAGAACAGAAATACCTTATTTACATAAGTATTGAGTATTCATGAGACTCGAAATTGAGCTCAGGTGCATCCTGATTCCATTGAGATGTTTCTACAACTTGGGAGTCCACCTGTGCTAAATTCAATTGATTGGACATGATTTGGAAAGGCACACAACTGTCTATATAAGGTCCCACAGTTGATATGGCTTGTTTTGCTCTGACATGCACTGAGGTCAAAGGAATTGTCCGTAGAACTCAGACAGGATTGTGTCGAGGCAAAGAACTTGGGAAGGGTACAAAAATTATTCTGCAGCATTGAAGGTCCCCAAGAACACAGTGGCCTCCATGATTCTTAAATGGAAGAAGTTTGGAATCACCCAGACTCTTCCTAGAGTTAGCCGCCCGGCCAAACTGAGCAATCAGGGGAGAAGAGCCTTAGTCATGGAGGTGACCAAGAACCCAATGGTCACTCTGACAGAGATCCAGAGTTCCTCTGTGGAGATGGGAGAACCTTCCAGAGGGACAATCATCTCTGCAGCACTCCAACAAACAGGCCTTAAAAATGGTAAACTGGCAAGACGGAAGCCACCCCACAGTAAAAGGCACATGACAGCCCGCTTGGAATTTGCCAAAAGGCACCTAAAGGACTCTCAGACCATGAGAAACAAGATTCTCTGGTCTGATGAAACCAAGATTGAACTCTTTGGCCTGAATGCCAAGCATCACGTCTGGAAGAAACCTGGCATCGTCCCTACAGTGAAGCATGGTAGTGGCAGGGTCATGCTGTGGGCATGTTTTTCAGCGGCAGGGACTAGGAGAATAGTCAGGATCAAGGGAAAGATGAATGAAGCAAAGTACAGAGAGATCCTTGATGAAAACCTGCTCCAGAGCACTCAGGACCTCAAACTGGGACAAAGGTTAACCTTCCAACAGAACAACAACCCTAAGCACACAGTCAAGACAATGCAGGGGTGGCTTCGGAACAAGTCTCTGAATGTACTTGAGTGGCCGAGCCAGAGCCCGAACCCAATCGAATATCTCTGGAGAGACCTGAAAATAGCTTTACTTATTTTTTTTACTGTTATTGCTTTGTTGTTATTGGGTATTGTGTGTAGATTGATGGGGAAAAAAACTTTAATCTATTTTAGAATAAGGCTGTAACAAAACAAAATTTGGAAAAGGGAAGGGGTCTGAATACTTCCCGAATACACTGTATCTCAATTCTTATTAGCCAATATCCATCACGTGATCGGGTCCTTCTCACAGGCTACAAGTGAAGACAGACACATCGGGGAAGCAACTGCATGCGTCCTTATTGAATTCTGAGGGGCATATTGAAGATGTTGGAAAAACTGTCCACATTTACTTTTCGTCAGCCAACAAGATGAGTAGGCCTAACAAACAGCAAAAACACTAGCTTATGTCAATCTACTATCCCCCATAGTACAAAAGTTGACTTTTCTATTGTGTGTGAGAAAGAAATATTCAAACAGTCTTGGATAGTTGTGGGACATGATAGATCCCAAATGAATTCAACCACTAGAATCAAAATCCTTCTAAAAACAGGGCCGACGCAACAAATCAATACGTTTAGTTTAAAAAGTGAACTATTAGGCTATTTCTTCACATTATACGGCAGTAGGCTATAAGCGTGAATGTTCCAAAATGCAATCTATTAGCGGGAAAACACCATACTCAAAACTGACTGCAAATGTGATTATGCATGTAATGCTTTAATTATAAAGAAGCATTTTTATGGTGAAAATAATCTTCCCCAAACTTGAAACTCTCGTTGAGTTTGTGTGCCAATTAGGCTCTACACCCCTTGGTAAAGCGGATTAATGTACATAATTTTGAAGATGATATTTGGCCACTTTAGTTGTGATACAAACCTTATCAAAACATATAGGCCTATGGGCTAGGCTACATGAGGTGTGCGATTATTATTTTTTAAAGTCGGGGGAAAAGGCACGTGCCGTTTCTTGCCTTACTGCACACAAACTGAGCATTATTCACAAGTGATAATCTAATATTGTCACCCATCAGTCTATTCTTGATATGATCTTATCTTTACATATACCAAATAATGTGTGTGAAATTTGTTTGGATTTAGAATGGACCATTATCATGCATCAGTCTCGAAGCAGGGGCTGGGGGAAAATACATGTAATCTATGCACTTAACTAGAGGTCGGCCGATTAATTAGGGCTGATTTCAAATTTTCATAACAATCGGAAATCTGTATTTTTGGACGACCATTTTTTTTTTACACCTTTATTTAACTAGGCAAGTCAGTTAAGAACACATTCTTATTTTCAATGACGGATGCCACCCGTTAGATAAAATACGGAAAGGTTCCGTATTTCACTGAAAGAATAAACGTTTTGTTTTCGAGATGATAGTTTCCGGATTCAACCATATTAATGACCTTATGGCTTGTATTTCTGTGTGTTATTATGTTATAATTAAGTCTATGATTTGATAGAGCAGTCTGAATGAGCGATGGTAGGCACCAGCAGGCTCGTAAGCATTCATTCGAACAGCACTTTCGTGCATTTTGCCAGCAGCTCTTCGCAATGCTTCAAGCATTGCTCTGTTTATGATTTCAAGCCTATCAACTCCCGAGATTAGGCTGGTGTAACCGATGTGAAATGGCTAGCTAGTTAGCGGGGTGCGCGCTAATAGCGTTTCAAACGTCACTCGCTCTGAGACTTGGAGTAGTTGTTCCCCTTGCTCTGCATGGGTAACGCTGCTTCGAGGGTGGCTGTTGTCGATGTGTTCCTGGTTCGAGCCCAGGTAGGGGCGAGGAAAGGGACGGAAGCCATACTGTTAAACTGGCAATACTAAAGTGCCTATAAGAATATCCAATAGTCAAAAGGTATATGAAATACAAATGGTAGAGAGAGAAATAGTCCTATAATTCCTATAACAACTACAACCTAAAACTTCTTACCTGGGAATATTGAAGACTCATGTTAAAAAGAACCACCAGCTTTCATATGTTCTCATGTTCTGAGCAAGGAACTTAAACGTTTGCTTTCTTACATGGCACATACTGCACTTTTACTTTCTTCTCCAACACTTTGTTTTTGCATTATTTAAATCAAATTGAACATGTTTCATTATTTATTTGAGGCTAAATTGATTTTATTGATGTATTATATTAAGTTAAAATAAGTGTTCATTCAGTATTGTTGTAATTGTCATTATTACAAATACATTTCTTTTTTAATCGTCAGATTAAATCGGTACCATCTTTTTTTGGGGTCCTCCAATAATCGGTATCGGCATTGAAAACTCATAATCGGTCAACCTCTACACTTAACAGCCCTACTCTCACCCAGGTTCTCCAGGTCCTTGCGGGTGACAAACTTGTAGTCATCGTAGACAGTACTCTCAGGGCTCTCCTCCAGCTCCTCTGTCAGGTTGTCCAGGAAGGAGCACCAGCGAGGAGCAGGTCCCAGTGCCTACACAGGGACAACATGGAGGGGAGGAAGGAGAGAAAAGAACAAGGGATGTAGTGAAGGAGGGAAAAGGAATGAAGAACAAGGAACATTAAGAATTCTAATTCAATATATTTCTCTCTTTTCACTGCGCTGTGGGCTGGTAAGGGAAGTAGGTGTTGGCAACATTCCAGTTGACTAGGTGTAGTTTCTGCCATGTTGCTTGCACCTATCCAATCCTCTCAGGGCTCTGAGGATGAGTCGACAAGGATTGACTGAGTGTTATCAGATTGAAATCACCCCATCATCGTAAGATAATTTAATGCCACTGGGTTCAATCCAAACTGAGTTCTGTCCTATCAAATCAGAGTTCAAAGTCTACGTAATGTCCCCTTCCTCAGTGTAATCATTGAAGAGCAAATGGCTAATGTTAACTTCCAAACTTTGCCCTACTGTAATGTAGGCATCTAGGGAGGCATGTGTTGGAGGCCTTTGTACACCAGTTGAAAAACCAGGGAGAAAGGAGCTCTCTGGAATTGGAATCATATGCCTGCCTGAAATTCATGAATGATAGATTAGATGAGTAAACCAAACAAGGTGACAACGTTGTGTTATATTTGAAGTTACCATTGATGTTCATACCATACCTGAGTGAAAAATGTAGCTATTTATTCAGAGCAGTTTGAGCACTGCTATGTGAATGTTTGATATCGGCCTTCCATTTTCTGCAGAAGTATTCCAAAACTCCAATAACCAAAAATAGAATGTGTTTGCTGTTAACAGATGAACGCAATATTTCCTAAGTTCAGTATAAGCTCTTTGTAGCCCCAAACACACGCTATTTAAGACCTTGTTTTCTGTATCTCACCATCACAATGATCTAATCAGTGGTTAATGAATGGGACCAGAAACTAATCGCGTCAGGGTTACCACATGATCTTTCTATACAGAGACTACATTACATTACAGTACACACACCTCAACTTCCTAGAGAGACTACTTTACCGTAGAAACACACACATTAACCTCCTAATGAGACTATTTAAAAAATATTTTTTTTCAATATTCTTTTTTTTTTAAACAATGTACAAACACTTTTCCTATAAGAACTGAAAAGCTGGTATAGGGGTAGGCACAAGGCCACCTGTTGCTGAAGAACATTCATGTTCCAACAAGGGTACTTTCTAGGTAAAACCCAGTGGGAGGTTTTCCATGAATAATGCCCTTTAGTGTTTTTTGCAGACCATAAAACACCAGCCAAATGGGGATGCCGTAAACACTAAACTGAACAAATGAATGTCTCGAAAACGCAAGACCTCAAAACAGAGATCGTCCTTTCGTGCCTTCTCTATACTGCCTTGGTCGGTTTGGTTTCAATTCACACCATGGAGTAACTCTATCTCATGGGAAAATGTACCTTTCAAACCAATCATGCATACCGAGGCATGTAAAACTAGCAGTTAAACCAAACTGTCAAATGGGCCTGAGGGAGTGCAAGGGTGGTAGAACTCACAGGGATATAGAATGTATTCATCTTAGGGTCTTCATTGGCAGTGAAGAGCATACCTGTGAAGTTAGGAGAGAAAAAGAAAAGATGTGGATGAGTGAGATGAGCTAACGAAACAACCAGATCCTTTTCCCCATACTGAAGTTAGCATTGCTATAAACTTTGACAACAAATCATCCATGCAAATGGTTGTGCGGATTTGCTATTTACGTGAAATTACAGCAATTACATCATGAATGAGCGTCTTAAACAGTTTAACTCAAGTGCTCAGTAAACATTGCTGTAATTAGGCATAATTGCTGGTAGAGAAGCTGTCAATGGATAGTCTTATTTCAAAAGCAAAGTCCAAGCCATCTCACAAAGAAGCATATCCTTGGTGCAGAAGTGTTTAGGACTTGTTGATGAGGTCACTTGTCACCATCTAGTGGTAGTTGAGCATACCTGGTAAATGACTACGAAGCAGATAAGAGTGCCTGAAGTGTAGGTCAACCCTCCAAGTTAAAATCGGTACAGAAGCAATGTTTAGTGTATCTGGCTCATTACTCATAGAATGGACCAGTCTTTCTGAGGTGATTCTCACCAGAACCAGGATAGATGCACACGTCGTTGATGTTCGTCTGGGGCTCAATGGAGGAGAACACTTTTCCCTGGGGTGAAACAGACCAAAGATATGGTTAGAATATCTGTTATAGCACTGTGATAGTTAGTTAGTGGTCTCTCTTTCATCAACCAAGTGTACAATGACACAGACATTTTTAACATAAAAAATGCTTTTTCCACATATGGGCCATTTCAATTCTTCGCACCCACTCAAGCCTTTATAGCCTATTGGCTCTTGATCATTCAAAAATAATTGTCTAGAGATCATAGCAATCACCAAGTTGTTTTGTTCACTTGTCAGTTCGTTACTTAAAACAAATAGATCACGGCCATTTCCACCGTTCTCCTTGTCCAGGTTATCCAGAAATCTGGTAACTTATTTAGCTAATTTCAGTGTGATGTTTCTTTCCTTCCATTTGACCCGTAGTTGTGCAGGGTACATCAAAGGGAACAGGATTATTTTTTCCCCATATCTTTTTCCTTATGGTGTCAATTTCTCTGCACTTCATGTAGAGGTCTCTGCACATGTTGGTGTTGATGTACTGTAGATCCGTTGGTCCTCATACATCAAAGGTCCGACAACCTGGCCCAGTAGTTGTGTGGTATTACATTTTCCTGGAATTCTTCCATTCCGGTTGTTCCACAGCTTTCGAGGAAATTTACCAAACAAAGATTTGAGAGGTGACTGAAGTCGTCCATCCCGTTTACGTTGTCAGTAAGGTTTTTTGTTCATCCACGGTTTTCTAGAGTTTCTCTCATGCAATTATCGCTAGAATTAACCCGGTTTCGGCCTCCTCCATTCGTTTGCCCAGTTCAGTCATATCAGTTTAGATCTGATATTTACTTCATCTTTTTCTGTTAGTAGTGTCTCTAAACTCATTTTAGTTGAGTCATCAGCTACTTGGTCCATGACCGCATTGTTTCGCTGTGTTTGTTTTTATTTCTCGATATAGTATTTGCCGTAACAATGAGTATGCCAACATGATGTTTGTTATTTCTTGACTTTTGAGTCGAGTTCTTTCAAATTTAAGAGGCACTTTTTTTTTTATAAAAAAGGGAATGCCAAGCGGATCACCTTTACCTTACTACCTCACTGTGGCCATACCGGAAATAGTCTATTATATATTATAAAATTTGCATAAAAGCAATATGTGCATTTTCCCACAAGAGGGGTGTTTCCTTCAACACAGACTTGTTGCAGATAAAAGCGTGTGCATGATAACGTAGTGCACATAAAAATAACTTCAGTGGTTAAATTCCCATGTATCGAATAAAAAATACAAGTTAAATGGGTTTCCATTGCATTTTCAACTCTACTGACGGTTTTGTCAGTTATATAGCAAATGTGCCCACTGTGGTCTTGGCATGTGCGCTCTACCCAACAGCTCTCAGATACAGTGCGGGTATAGCCTACATGATGACATTATTATGGACAAAAAAACATAGATCATTTTGATTAGTCAAACTGCAGCTAAGCATCATGTCACCAGAATAAGACTCAATGTTAACTGGAAAGAAGCATCAAGCGTGCATTTTCACCACCCTATGAAGTTCAAAATGTTGTTAATCTGTAGCCTAATAAACAGCATGCTTATTAGAGTCGTAGTGGAGGACCACACAACATATCATCGCGTGACTCCAAGTTTACATCGATATGATTATTATTATATAAATATTTGTGCATAAAGGCGTTTACACCACCATTTCTCACATAATTCAAGTGGAACTGACAGTGGTTTAACTACTTTGCAGATATGAAACAAACAGAATCATTATAAATCAGTAAAAAAATATCAAATTCCCATTTTATGCTTCAAAACCAACTTCATAAGAGGTTTTAAAAATAGGTTCTATTTGACTCAAAATTACATGACATACATTAATTAAGGAATTGTTGGCAGAATAGATGGATGCAGTTCAATGCATGATTAATGTAATTCACCAATACATTTCTTGGTAGTCCAAGAAAATATAGCTATCAGGTTGTAAATCCGAGCTGGCATGGTACATTGTTTGCTGGACTGTAACTAAGGTTGGGAATGTAAAAAAAAATCTAACTAGCAAGGGCAATGATCACAAGGCCCGCGGCCCGAATAGGACACAAAAGAGAGTATAAATGAGTCTACAGCAACAACAAAAAAGTCAAACATGTTTTAAGTTTAAATGTTACAACAAACCTATAGCTACATTTTTGTTACTTGGAATTATTCACATCTGCAATCATAACAGCAGTGGCTGGACAAATATATCTCTCTTATTTGTTCTAATATGTAAAAACATTCTATGTACATACGTGGGCATTATAAAGGGCCATATTTTTTCAAATAAAACAATGGCCAGTTTGGATCGCAGTTGTACTTTTTTGTATGTCTGGCCCGTGAATCCATTGTGTTTTTTCAATATTGCCCATGCGCTGATTGAGTTTGACTTCACTGGGATAGGCGTGTCTATTTATGCAACTAGCTATTTATTTAGCAAGCTAAAAACACGGAGCCTAATGTTAGCTAGCTGCTGGGAGGATGTCATATCATTGGAGGAGTGGATGAGTGACCGACTCTTCCCCCTTATATTGTTTTTTGGTGGCTACAGCTAGAGATGCAGGTGTCATTTGGTTAGCTAGCAAGAAATGTGAATCGCTTTGCTATGCTGAACTTGAACGACTATTAACTGTCGGTTAGGGGCTCGTAAGTAAGCATTTCACCTGTTGTATTCGGCGCATGTGACTAATAACATTTGATTTGATCCACAGTTAGCATATCTTTTAGATGTGAATCAAACGTATTTGGCAGGCTGGCAAGCAAGTTCCTATTCAGTTGTTCAAATGTGGGTTGGAAAAAGCATGCATTGGCAGGCAAGCTGCAGAAGAACGAGCAGGCTACTATTCCCTATCGTTTCAGTGCAATTCTGACAGCCAACTAGCTTAAAAAGTTTGAGAGGGGTTGTCTAATGTTCCCTCATTAGATTCTCATTCTGGCACATATTAGTTGTTGAACTTGTTGTTCACGTGTATAGGCAACTGAGGGAGAGATGGCCTACCTTTCA
The DNA here is from genome assembly GCF_002021735.2 of Oncorhynchus kisutch. Classification (NCBI taxonomy): domain Eukaryota; kingdom Metazoa; phylum Chordata; class Actinopteri; order Salmoniformes; family Salmonidae; genus Oncorhynchus; species Oncorhynchus kisutch. The sequence goes on along the minus strand of NC_034180.2, from coordinate 28,983,969 downwards.
TGGTTGTTAATATCAGTAGGACTGTGAAGTTTCCAAATGTAAGAGGACTACTGTGGTATTTACATAAAACATAAATGCAGGTGTATTTTGTGGCTTTTGGCGAATGCATTCTAATGATCTAAAGTTCCGCTGTTTCAACTGCCTGTAAACACACAGTCTGGTTCAAAGTGAATGATGGCAAGCCCGTGTGGCAAATGGCTTAATTGCATATAGGCCGACTGTAGCTTGGATTGGCTATGGCTATTGAACTTTCAAATGCCTTACTATATATCACTCCCAAACATTGTCAGAAAAATAATTTTTTTGTTTAACTGTCATTCTTCCTTGGGGTGTATATGAACAGATTTTAAAATGTCATGTTGCTAAAACACTGTCAGTTTAACTTTAATTTTACCGACACAAAAAGATCTCACATTGTCTAGTGAATTTTGTTTTGATGAGATTTGGAAACGTAACCGACAAATTTGTTGTTTCCATTAGGCCTGTTATGACATTTTTTATCCGACATGTACTTTACTCTCAAAAAATAAATTGGACAGCGCCCCGCCGAGTGGCGCAGCAATCTAAGGCACTGCATTGCAGGGTTGCGGCGTCACTACAGCCTGGGGTTCGATCCGAGGCCGTGACCGGGAGTCCCATAGGGTGGCACAAAATTGGCTCAGCATCATCTGGGTTAGGGGAGGGTTTGGCCAGGGGGGGCTTTACTTGGCTCATCGTGCTCTAGCGACTCCTAGTGGCAGGCAGATTAACGTGTTTCCTCCAACACATTGGTGCAGCTAGCTTCCGGGTTAAGCGAGCGGGTGGGTCATGTTTCATATGACTCGACCTCCGCCTCTCCTGAGCCCGTTGGGGAGTAGCAGCGATGAGACAAGATTGTATTCACAAAATTGTGGAGAAACAAGGGGGTAATTCAAAATAATAATAATAATTTCAAAGTTGGATGGAAACCTGGTTGATGTCTGGTTTCCCAAAACATGAATCAAATATCTTTTCAACATTCATAAACATTTACCGTGTCTTTGTTCCAGATCTTGATGATCTTGGAGTCTGCAGTCAGAACCAGGTCTAGGTGGTCCTGGAAGTTGACAGACTTGATAGGAAGGCCGTAGTAATGGTCTTTTACCAGCAGTGGGCGGCTAGAGCGCAGGTCATAGATTAGGACCTACAGTACCAGGCAGACAGATCGTCAATGGGGAAACTTGTGGGGAGGGGAACATTTAGGCAGTTTTCTGCATTATCCCAGCTATTAGGACACACAAGACGCCATTGTAAAAGTTCATACCTGCCCAGTGCTCGTTCCCACAGCCATGGTGAGAGAGCCATTAAACTTGAGTGCGCTGACTGATGGCAAGCCCTCCACTCTAAAGACAAACACATCCAGATCATGGATTTGAACGATGGCGTTTTTCTAAATACATGTAACTGTTCATGTTCTAGTGTTGTACTTACTCTGTTCCCTCTGTGACGCTGCTCAAGGCACAGTCTAGCATCCCCACCCTACTTCGTACACGAGGGTCCCAGCACTCCACTTTCCCCTAGCCACCAACAACACAGGGAACATGGTTAGACACACACAAGCACACACACAAAATGATGTCAATAGGGTTCAGGTTATGTCCGATCCATTCACTCATTATATGCACATAGGCTCCACCCACCTCGGCTGTTCCTGAAGCTAACAGTTGATGGACAGGATTGATGTCACACACATTATGCTCCCTGTCAGTCAGAGAAATGGCAAAAAGAGACATGATCACACTATATGCATACTGACAAGTCTTGTAGTGACTGTATTTACTGTATTGTAATGCACAGGGGGGATTCTGTGTCAGCATGGCACAACAACAACAAAAAATGTATCTCGGATTGTTTTGGCAACTCTCACATATAAACTTAATTGGAAGAAAGGATGTTTGATATGCTTTAAAAAAATTGTAACAAACCATTTTTTGGAAACTCATGATGAAAGTTGCCAATATACAGCCCTTTTTAAGACCTTTAGATGCAAGACCCAATGATCCGCGAACAGTACATGATACAGACAACACCTTATTGTCATTATACTCATAGTGTCCTCTAAAATAGGGAGTATCCCTAAATTCTGAAATACAATTTCACACATGAATTTACTCAACATTAAAACTATTAATATTAAAAAAGGTACTAAACAGAATTTCTCCTCTATGTGGAAGCTAGGTGAATTGCAAGAACACTGGCCGCATTCAAAATAAATATCCCCCTTCCCTGCACCCATTTCACTGTAACATTTTAAACTATTTTATACATTGTATAATAATAGTAAAGACATCAAAACCTATAAAATAACATATGGAATCATGTAGTAACCAAAAGTGTTAAATCAAAATATATTTTATATTTGAGATTCTTCAAAGTAGCCACACGTTGCCTTGATGACAGCTTTGCACACTCTTGGCATTCTCTCAACCAGCTTCATTAGATAGTCACCTGGAATGCATTTAAATTAACAGGTGTGCCTTGTTAAAAGTTAATTTGTGGAATTTCTTTCCTTCTTAATGAATGTGTTTGAGCCAATCAGTTGTGTTGTGACAAGGTAAGGGTGGTATACAGAAGATTTGGTAAAAGACCAAGTCCATATTATGGTAAGAACAGCTCAAATAAGCAAAGAGAAACGACAGTCCATCATTACGTTAAGACATGGTCAGTCAATCTAGAAAATTTCAAGAACTTTTAAAGTTCCAAGTGCAGTCGCAAAAACCATCAAGCACTATGATGAAACTGGTTCTCCCGCTACAGGAAATGAAGACCCAGAGTTACCTTTGCTGCAGAGGATAAGTTCATTAGAGTTAATTGCACCTCATATTGCAGCCCAAATAAATGCTTCACAGAGTTCAAGTAACAGACACATCTCAACATCAACTGAAGGACAGCAATAAGAAGAAGAGACTTGCTTGAGCCAAGAAACACAAGCAATGGACATTAGACTGGTGGAAATCTGTCATTTGGTCTGAAGAGTCCAAATGTGAGATTCTTGGTTCCAACCACAGTGCCTGTGAGACACAGAGTAGGTTAACGGATGATCTCCGCATGTGTGGTTCCCACCGTGAAGCATGGAGGTGGTGGTGTGTTGCTGCTTTTCTGGTGACACTGTCAGTGATATATTTAGTATTCAAGGCACACTTAGCCAGCATGGCTACCACAACATTCTGCAGCAATATGCCATCCCATCTGGTTTGCACTTAGTCGGACTATCATTTGTTTTTCAACAGGACATTGACCCTAAACACACTTCCAGGCTGTGTAAGGACTATTTGATCAAGAAGGAGAGTGATGGAGTGCTGCATCAGATGACCTTGCCTCCACAATCACCCAACCTCAACCTAATTGAGATGGTTTGGGATGAGTTGGACCGCAGAGTGAAGAAAAAGCAGCCAACAAGTGCTTAGCATATGTGGGAACTCCTTCAAGACTGTTGGAAAAGCATTCCTCATTAGGCTAGTTGAGAGAATGCCAAGAGTGTACAAAGCTGTCATCAAGGCAAAGTGTGGCTGCTTTGAAGAATATACTTCTTGATTCCATATGTGTTATTTCATTTCATTATTCTACAATGTAGAAAACAGTCAACATAAAGAAAAACCCTTGAATGAGCAGGTGTGTCAACTTCTGACTGGTACTGTATTTCACAGTGATTTAGATGGTACAATGATTCCCTGCAGTATTCAGTTCTTGTTTTCTCACAAACTGAAATTGAACGAATTGTGCAGATTTTTAGCAACAAAGAAATGACAACGATTTCTACTTTGTTTCCACAGCCACAAAGGCAAAACAGCTTTCCCATTTCGACAACAGAAGCCAGTCTGGCGGGAGAAATCAATAGGTGAATATCACAGCCATTCATAACACTGTGTAAGTAATACTGTGAAACACTATCATTCCACTATTACTGCAGGTATATTATGGATATTTTATGAACATTATGGAAATTACAATGCACTTTTAATATCTCAAAAGTACCCCCTTTGATTTTTGTTTATTTGTAAAGACATATTGTTTTAAACAATATACACTCATTCAACTACTTTACATAATTCCAGAATGGGCTCTCTGCTGCTTTTGAAGAAATTAACAATTTTATAGATAGAAATTGACATTATATGATTGATACTTTATTCAAAAGTACCAGAGGCCACTCTGGAAATGTGATGTGTTTGAAGATTATATCGTTCCAAACAATATGTCTAAAAAATAAGCAAAATCTTTTAAGAAAAAGGTACTTTTTATATAATCCGAATATTTGGAATATTCAATATATGTTGAATAAATGAATGTGAAAATGTCTATTTCGAATATAAACATACGCCATATTTTAGAGCACAATATGAGGAGTATATGACATCAAGATGTTGTCTGTGCCATGTACGGTTCATGGATCATAGGGTATTACAGGAGGCATCTATAAGAATAAAAGGGTCCTAAAATTGTCACTTTCAGAAATATCTTCTTTTTTTTTTTACGAAAAAAAGTTTGTGATACAATTGTGAAAACCATGTTAAACACCCTTCCTCACAATAAAGTTGTGAGAATTGCCAGAACAATCTGTGACACCAAAAATATTTCCACCCAATGCTGTGGTGGAATCGGCCACAGCTGGCTTCATAAATAATGTATTGTTGATGTATACTTACACAGCATCTGTCTGAAGGGAGTTGAGGAACCTGCCTTGCTCCAGATTGAGTCTGAATATCTCTGAGCTGAAAAAGGATTCAGTCTTTCTGTGCCCAGTCAACATTAACACAACTTCAACTTGTCTTTATTTTACTGCTCCTCTTTAATAACGTGTTACTTTTATTTCTTATTTGTACTGCATTGTTGGTTAAGGGCTCGTAAGTAAGCATTTCACTTTAAGGTTGATTTGATGTTAAAGACAAGTCTAATGATACATAGGAAATCAAGACAGTGAATGATCCACCTCCTTTGGCTTTTAACCCTTACCTTGCCCCAACAAAGTAGAGGTCGCAGGAGGGGTAGTGGTAGGCAAAGTCCCTACCAAACTTGGGAATGCGTGTCTTGTAGTAGTGTCCATGCTGCGAGTGGAACTCCACGTACCGGTTACAGTGCAGAAACACCAACTACACAAACAACAATATCAGGTCACATTTGCTTGTAGAAGATCAAGTTTAGATAACCCCCACTGCAGGAAACAACCAAGTAACAGTAAGTCTGTCTTACCTTCGAGTAGTCATCAGACAGAATGTCAAAGGCCACAACTGTGAGGGGGAAAAAACACACTTTCAGAACTAGCTACAAGAAAAAATCATATCTACTGGTTAAGGATTTTGTACAATGCAAAAGGTTTCTTTATTGGTGACCATTATGGTAATTGTGTATGTCGGGTGTGTTAGTCACAAAACATGGCAATGTCTTAAAATTATGTAGACAACGCCATACATAGAAAAATTCTAAACGTCCCTTGTCTGTCACAAATGTAAAAATATATATATACACATTTCAAATTAATCTGCAAATTGTCCATTGTGTTGGTCGAAATAATTAATACGCAAACCACGCATACTAACCGAAGTCTTGCAGGTTGGTTAAGGGACCAACACATGGTCCACATGGTTTTGCAGGTGATAGAAATGTCTACTTCAGTACAAGTGCTCTAAAAAGTTGGGTAAACAATACTTTCCTCTGGATATTTTACTTTCCGACAGACTAAGTTCAAATATAATTGTATTCAACATTCCGGCTTGTAGAGGACCTGAGAGGTACCTTTCCAGAATCAAACACTGTCATATTCCAGACGATGTACTTAGACATTCAGTGACTGGTCCCCAGGCAGGTGTGTGTTTGCTTGAAAATGTGTACGTCTGGCTGCACCGTAGTTAAATATTAAGGACAGATTAACTGATTCAGGCCTGCGAGCTTTCATTAGTGGAGTCAGGACTAGCTGACACCATCACTGAGACAGCTGGATCCTCTTCCTATGGACCAGCCACTCACTTCACAACAAAAGGAGGGAGGGATACTTGCAGGGATTCCCATAGCAAGTCAGAATTCCAGCCGACCATAGAAGCAGAACGATCACCCTACGATTATGTAACAATATAACTACTGGGTCTATCACTTACCATCCGAATCCAGACACCGTTCAAATTTCAAGGACAACTGATACGTGTCATAGCATCGGATCCTGGGTTTGTATGTGCCTGAAAGGATGTTAAAAGAAAGTGACAAATTCATATATAACAGCAATTAGTGTTTTCCACAAGCACATGCAGAAGCCAGCCAAATAGAACAATGATCCAGCTAAGATCCCCCGGGCTGGAGTTAAGAACTCTTTGTATCTCCATTTTGGTGGCGTCTGGTACATTCGGATTCCATCCGAAATAAACAGCTAAATTATTGAATACTTTATTGAGATAACCTCCCAGACTGGAAACATTTGTTGTTGTGGTATTGTGTTTACAATTTAAAATGACTGAAAATGCATGGATTCAGTGAAATGTTCGTTTTTTTGGATATCGTCTAGGCCTATATGGTCAGGACCATTTAAGTATGAGAACATTAAACCAATTTATTTTTATTTGTTTACATTTAACCTGTCTTCAAGATTAAAGTATTTTACTGCAAATTATGAATTGCCACAATTGTTTGTTCTTCAAATTATGTATTTTATTAAAAAAGAAAAATTAAGTAAATAGCCCAAATTACCTAGAAAAGGTCATTTCAAATGGAAAAATGGGTCTCTAAAATAACAGAACAGGTGCTTAATTATGTTCTGGGTCCATACGTGTTAAGAGAAGATCGACATCAGCTAAATTGTTTGCAACTCTTTTTTGATTGCAGTATGTAATTCAGTTAAAAAAAAGACTTGTTTAACAACTGACCCACAAATATCTGCAATAAAGGTATGATCGAAGGAGGAAGCAGGTGTTAACCATGGTCTCTGAGACACTTTGATGAAATCAGTAGACCTATATCAATATCTTTGAAAATAACATATACAGTGCATTCGGAAAGTATTCAGACCCCTTGACTTTTCCCATTTTGTTATGTTACAGCCTTATTCTAAAATTATTTCAATTGTTTCCCCCCCACCAGTCTACACACTATACCCCATAATGACTAAGAAAAACGGTCAATAAATGTTTTTATTTAAAAAAAAATCACATTTACATAAGTACCCTTTACTGAGTACTTTGTTGAAGCGATTACAGCCTTGAGTCTTCTTGGGTATGACACTAAAAGCTTGGCACACCTGTATTTGGGGAGTTTCTCCCACTCTTCTCTCCAGATCCCCTCAAGCTCTGTCAAGTTGGATGGGGAGCGTCGCAGTACAGCTATTTTCAGGTCTCCAGAGATGTTCGATCGGGTTCAAGTCCGATATCTGTCTGGGCCACTCAAGGATATTCAGAGACTTGTCCCGAAGCCACTCCTGCATTAACTTGGCTGTGTGCTTAGAGTCGTTGTCCTGTTGGAAGGTGAACCTTCCTCCCAGTCTGAGGTCCTTAGTGCTCTGGAGCAGGTCTGTCAGTTTGGCCCGGTGGCCAGCTCTAGGAAGTCTAGGTGGTTCCAAACTTCTTCCATTTAAGAATGATGGATGTTCCTGTGTTTTTGGGGAACTTCAATGATGGGAGACATGTTTTGCTACCCATGCCCAGATCTGTGCCTCAACACAATCCTGTCTCTGAGATCGAAGGACAATTCCCTTGACCTCACAGCTTGGTTTTTGCTCTGACATGCACAGGCAACTGTGGGACCTTATATAAACAGATGTGTGCCTTTTCAAATCATGTCCAATCAATTGAATTTACCACAGGTGGACTCTAATCTAGTTGTAGAAACTTCTCAAGGATGATCATTGGAAACAGGATGCACATAAGCTCAATTTCGAGTCTCATTGCAAAAACCTGTTTTCGCATTGTCATTATGGGGTATTGTGTGTCGATTGATGAGGGGGGGGAATTATTTTATACATTTTAGAATATGGCTGTAATGTAACAAAACATAGAAAAAGTAAAGTGGTCTGAATACTTTCCGAATGCAATGTAAGTATCATTAGCTTTTAAAACAATTAAATCTGTTATCTTTTATGATATTTTGGAACAGAGTGAGACTATCACTCCACTAGCCTACATATTGTTTCTGCAATGAGGAGGATTCACCATCTTCATGGAATGTTTTCATAATTTATCTGCCGATAACCAGGAGCCAAATGAACGGCTCTCTTACCGACGCGATTCAGTAGCCTACTGATGAGTCACCCACATAACGTCACTGTCTGGCAAGTCCTGCTGGACTTCATATCGAAAATACAAACGATATCTTTAGTTTACTTGTCCATATGTGATACCATGGATATATGATCAACTTTACTCAGTCAGTTCAACACCATTTATAAACTAGTCAAGCTTGCTGTTCGGCAATCACATCACAGTAAGCCCATGCACTAGCACTGCGTGGCTGTACATAAAACACGCAAAAGAAAATAAATCAATGTGCCAGAAAATAGGCTAAGTGGATTTCGACTCATAATTACCACATTATATGGGACGTGCAAAATGGCTCATATAGACGATGAAGGAACATCATGCCGGGCAGACTTTTTTTCTGACTTGCGAAATGTAAAAACACATCCTAATTTAGGTGGCATAATTTCCCGCTGAAAATGAGTGTGCAACTGGCTGCATAGCCGACAGCCAGCGCTAGTGGAAAGCACTGCAATTACTTACAATCCTTTACTGTTCTACTCTACTAATATGCCAAATTTATCTGACAGTGACAGCAAGCCAAATCCTCACCTGCTGCTAGAATAAACTGCCCATCCCTTGACACTTTGATTGAGGTGCACACTGTGGGCATCTCAAAGTCCTGGATGAGCTCGATCCTGCGTTGGATGTCTGAGAAAAATACATTAGGGAGGTGACGCGTGAGCACAGGAAAATATACAGTCTGACAACTTGGCCAGCACACAAACACCTATAAGACATTGACATTAGTAAAATGAATACTCACCAACATCTTTATTTTGCAATGCCCTTTTCTTTCGATCTGAAAGCCACTGGGAAACAAATATTGAGACGTGTGTTATCACATACTCTGGTTATTATGACAAGCTACTGTTTACTTTGTGAGCTCATACCCAATTTCACAGCAATATAAACCTCCATGCTTACTGGCCATGGATGCAGCTAGCTGGCTAGCTAACGTTAACTTAGTTGCTTGGCATGCCTGTGCTTCAAGACAAGACCGAGAGCAATAACGTTATAGTAGCTAATAATAAAAACGACTTGACTTAGGAGATTCAATCGGTTATCAAAGTAGTATATATTAACAGTAGCTAACTAGCTTATTGTATTGTAAATTAGCTTGCTAAAGTTAGCTAGCTAGCTACTTTTGAAAACGTGTCTTACCTCTGGTAGAGACTTTCCGTGGCTTAAATTATAAATCTTCACATCATTCACACTGGATATCTGCATTGTCGAGGCTGTCAAATATACTTTCCACTCATAACACTAATGTACAATAATTGTAAGTTCTAAATATTAAAAACGCATGCCCCACGTTGCCACTAACAACAGGAAGTGTTGGTCTTTACTATTTAGGTCCGTGTGGAAGCCAAAAACAATAGATGGAGTTCCTTCTTCTTTTTCTTCGGTGGGGTTTAGCGGCGCTTTGTGGCATCCAACGTCATGGTGCATTACCGCTATCTACTGTACTGGAGTGTGGGCCAGAGACAGGGAGAAACTAAATCCTGCCAGCCCTGTTGCTCTTAAAAAAAGATAACAACATATTCTAGACTATATCTAATGACTTTCTTCTCAATATACTCTTTAAACTAATTTCCTGTATCCCCTTCTCCCTCATACTAGATCTCAGTCTCTCTCTTTCCCTCTGATACTGCCCACACTGTAGCAATACATGCTCCACAGTCTCTGTTTCCTGACAATAATCACACTTTCATGTTGAATGCTTTCCTGTCACATTTAAGGTCTTAATCAACTGGCTGTGTCCCACCATTGATCTTGTAAAAATAGCCTCCTCTCTTCTGTCCCTAACTTTCCTCTGTACTTGAAATAAATGCCTGCCCTTAGTATCTCTATTCCACTGCTCCTGCCTTTTCTGCACCATTACTGTCCATATCAGGCTTTTTGTCTCTGCCTTGCTCATTGAAACTACAACATCAACATCCCCACTACTAAGTGATTGTTTAACCAGTACATCAACTGCCTCGTTCCCCCTAACCCCCACATGGGCCGGGACCCAAGTAAATTTCATCTGTATAACCATCTGTCTAATCCTGCCATGGGTTTGTAGCACCTCATAAAGCAGGTCTTGTCTGCTACATGAGCTAAAGGACTGGAGACTCATTAACACTGCACATTAATCAGAGCAAATAACTACTCTGTCTGGCTTGTCTTCCTCCACCCACTGCAAGGCCAACAGTATGGCCATCAGCTCCACTGTATATATACAGCCAGATGATCTGTAATACGTTTCCTGACATCAACCCCAAATTCCTGCACTACAAATGCTGACCCAGTACATCCTGTCCTCCCAGTACATCCTGTCCTTCCACAAAATCCTGATACACAGTATGCAGACGTCTCTTAAACAAATCAGATGGATCAACACTCTCCTTATCTTTCTGTAGTCTCTCCAACACTTCTAGATCAACTACTGGAAGTGTGAGTAGCCATGGTGGATTTACAGGAATAGCTACCGTTGGACTAAAGAACCCTTCCATACAGTCCCACCTCCTTCACCTGGGTATTACTCACCCAAAGCTTGTGTGCTGTCTCCCTAAATGTTCCCAGTATGCTTGTAAAATCCCTTTCGCAGGATGAGACACCCCATGTCCCTGTAGGTTGTCCTAATAATTAATTACCAGCTGCTGTCTCCTAATCTCAATGCCATATCCCCCATCTCCACCTGTAGCTCAGCCACTGGGGACGTCCGAAACATCCCACTACATATTCTGAGTCCTTGCCCCTGTATGACATCTAGCCTTTCCAATGAGGTCCGGGCTGTCGAACCATACGCTATACTGCCATAGTCTATTATAGATCGGATCAATGCAACATACATGGTCCTCCATGAGGAACGCCCAGCCCTCCACTCCTTCCCTGCCAGACAGCGCATCACATTTAGCACCTTCTTACACTTTCCCACCCTTCTCTCAATGTGTTCGCACAGGTCAGTCTAGTGTCAAAGTATACCCCAAGGAACCTGAAGGCCCCCACCTTCTCCAAGTTTCTCCCATATAACCTCATGCATACCTCATCTCCCACCTTCCTCCTGGTAAAGCACACTGTCGGAGTTTTCTGTACAGAGAACCTGAATCCCCACATAAATGCCCACGACTCTACCTCATCAATTGCTTCCTGTACCTTCCTGACTATGTATGGCACATTTCTTCCCCTCTTCCATAAGGCCCCATCATCTGCAAATAATGACCTCCCAATATCTGGCTGTACCTGAGAGTAAAAATCACTGATCATGATTGAGAACAACAGAGGACTAATCACGCTCCCCTGTTTACTGTAAGACTTTTCTGTCATTTTAACAGTAAAACACTGTAGGATGCACAGTACATTACACTACATTATGGGTAAAACTATTTTTAAAATACTGTTATTAACTGCAATTCAGAAGCCTCCTGTAAAAATGACTCTAACATACTGTATTTCTTTACAGTAATAGCTTATGCCTACTGTAGATTCATGCTGTCGGGTGAGACACATGAAGCTCAGACTATTTTAGTAAATATCTTCTTGAAGCGGCTGTGAAGTGGAAGAATATTTTCAGCAGCTGATGGGAAAGTACCTTGGTACCAAAGTTGAATTACTGCATGTTTCCTTAGCTAACCTAGCTAGATAGCTGGCTAACATTTGCTAGCTAGCTCAAGTTGACAAAAGCCATTACAGTCTGCTCTAAATTGCTCATAGATATCTAGCTGTGCGACCTAGAAAAACATCACAGAGAGAATATTGAGATTATAGGCTGTATCACATCTTCTGAGTGCAATAGAGAATACACAGCACAAATTCGTGACCGTTATGTTTCCACCATTACTACAGAGAAAATAGCTTGTTTATTGCAGTTAAAAAATGACTTGGATTGATGGGCCGCATTTTAAACATATATTTTACCTGTATATTTTAAAACAGCGTTCCTTTTTCTGGCCCGCAAATTGCTTTTGACAAACAAATTGGTCAGAAATTTGGGAAGCACAGCCGAGAGCAGTCCAGTGACACAAGCCTACAAGACAAGCTAAACTACTTCTGTGCTTGATGCGAGGCAAATAACACTTGAACATGCATGAGAGCACTAGCTGTTCTGGAAGACTGTGCGATCACGCTCTCCGCAGCCGATGTGAGTAAGACATTTAGACAGGTCAACATTCACAAGGCCACAGGGCCAGACAGATTACCAGGACGTGTACTGCGAGCATGCGCTGACCAACTGGCAAGTGTCTTCACTGACATTTTCAACCTCTCCCTGTCTGAGTCTGTGATACCCACATGTATTAAGCAAACCACCATATGCCTGTGCCCAAGAACACTAAGGTAACCTGCCTTAACGACTACCGACCCGTAGCACTCACGTCTATAGCTATGAAGTGCTTTGAAAGGCTGGTCATGGCTCACATCAACACCATTATCCCAGAAACCCTAGGCCCACTCCAATTTTATACCGCCCCAACAGATCCACAGATGATGCAATCTCTATTGCACTCCACACTGCCCTTTCCCACCTGGACAAAAGGAACATCTATGTGAGAATGCTATTCATTGACTAGAGCTCAGCGTTCAACACCATAGTGACTTCAAAGCTCATCAATAAGTTAAGGACCCTGGGACTAAACACCTCCCTCTACAACTGGATCCTGGACTTCCTGATGGGCCGCCCCCAGGTGTTAATGGTAGGTAACAACACATCCGTCACGCTGATCCTAAACACAGGGGCCACTCAGGGCACGTGCTCAGTCCCATCCTGTACTGCCTGTTCACTCATGACTACACGACCAGGCATGACTCAAACACCATCATTAAGTTTGGCGATGACACAGCAGTGGTAGGCCTCATCACCGACAATGATGAAACAGCCTATAGGGAGCAGGTCAGAGACCTGGCCCAGACCCAGGCTCTGTTGTAACCGGCCACGTCCGTGGGGCGACGCACAATTGGCCTAGCATCATCCGGGTTAGGGAGGGCTTGGCCGGTAGGGATGTCCTTGTCTCATCGCGCACAAGCGACTGCTGTGGCGGGCCGGGCACAGTGTGCGCTAACCAAGGTTGCCAGGTGCACAGTGTTTCCTCCGACACATTGATGCGGCTGGCTTCCGGGTTGGATGCGCGCTGTGTTAAGAAGCAGTGCGGCTTGGTTGGGTTGTGTATCGGAGGACGCATAACTTTCAACCTTCGTCTCTCCCGAGCCCCGTACGGGAGTTGTAGCGATGAGACAAGATAGTAGCTACTAAAACAATTGGATACCACAAAATTGGGGAGAAAAAGGGGTAAAATTAAAAAACAAAAAACAAACAACAACAAAAAAGACAAAGGAGATGATTGTGGACTACAGGAAAAAGAGGACCGGGCACGCCCCCATTCTCATCGATGGCGCTGCAGTGGAGCAGTGTCGTGACGTTGTATTAGTTAATGTGACGACTGTTGTTCATCAAATTATTAATGTTTCTAATTGCATGATTAACTGAATCAAGCAATTATTAACTCATTAACCTAGGGCACCATGGGTGCTAACTAGTTTTTATTGAGTTTCTATTTCCCAAATGAACTCAAAGAATATCAGAATATCGATTTTACAACAGCCGCTAATTAACCAGTTGCCTCTACCAATCTCGTTCTGAACGTCGTATAGCCCGTGAATCTGCACGGACCCGGGTCTCACTAATGAATTCGTACCACACCAATCTTAGTTGAATATTTTTTTACTAAAAAGCTAAAATGATGATAAAAGATACACATAGACAAAACACATTATAGGCTATTGATTAGAACTTAGTATAACGGGCCAACACACTATGGTGCGTGTTACCCACAATGAGGATTTCAAAAGAGAGAGAAAAAAGAAAGTACACAAGAGAAATGTACATTTGGGTGAATTTGTCAGCTATGCTATTCTAACCCTAGCCTTGCCCCAAACTGCCGCTCTTATGGGTCAGAATATAATGATGTAATTACGTGGGGATGATCTCCGAGGATTCTCTGCGTGGACCGTTCCGCTGTTCGATGACGCACTTCTTTTCTTCCTGTCTCAGCCTCCAGTATTTATGCTGCAGTAGTTTATGTGTCGGGGGGCTGGGGTCAGTTTGTTATATCTGGAGTACTTCTCCTGTCCTATTCGGTGTCCTGTGTGAATCTAAGTGTGCGTTCTCTAATTCTCTCCTTCTCTCTTTCTTTCTCTCTCTCGGAGGACCTGAGCCCTAGGACCATGCCCCAGGACTACCTGACATGATGACTCCTTGCTGTCCCCAGTCCACCTGGCCATGCTGCTGTTCCAGTTTCAACTGACCTGAGCCCTAGGACCATGCCCCAGGACTACCTGACATGATGACTCCTTGCTGTCCCCAGTCCACCTGGCCATGCTGCTGCTCCAGTTTCAACTTCCACCTGACTGTGCTGCTGCTCCAGTTTCAACTGTTCTGCCTTATTATTATTCGACCATGCTGGTCATTTATGAACATTTGAACATCTTGGCCATGTTCTGTTATAATCTCCACCCGGCACAGCCAGAAGAGGACTGGCCACCCCACATAGCCTGGTTCCTCTCTAGGTTTCTTCCTAGGTTTTGGCCTTTCTAGGGAGTTTTTCCTAGCCACCGTGCTTCTACACCTGCATTGCTTGCTGTTTGGGTTTTAGGCTGGGTTTCTGTACAGCACTTTGAGATATCAGCTGATGTACGAAGGGCTATATAAATAAATTTGATTTGATTCTCCTGCGCACCTCCCTGCTCGTCCTCCCGATGTCAGTGTCCTTTTTGGCTTAGGAGTCTGTTCCCTCACCCTTTTCTCTGGAAGGGGTCTTCTGAGGACAGATAGCTCTGTAGCTCAGAGCTCACAGCATAGGAATGAAACCCTTTAGATACCACGATTCGATGGGAGATGGAGGCTAGCTGGTTCGACTTGAATTCACCTGCTTAGACACAGCTACTCATCCATAGCTTGGATAGAAAGGGATTTCTTTGTCTTCAAACTTGAGTTGCGTTCTGGGTTCGTTTACTTTTTTTAGACCTTGCTGCAGCTGGGGTCACATAGTCCTGTCGTAAATTCTATATTCACAGGTTTTATAGCCTTGGGTCAGAAGTGGGCGTAACCGCTTTTAGGGCAATTCTCTGGGCGTACCAAGTTAATGAGGCAAGGTCTAAGTTTTTCTCAAATCCAATTTTAGACAACTAACTTCACATTTCATCTTTCCCAAAACATTCTCTTTGATTTGGATATTTTCCATACAACGTACAATGTATAAACATCAAACATATACTAGGAAAACTCTTCAGGTTACAATGTTTTCGTAATAACGTCATCTATTAACCTTTAATAACAGAACAAAAATGACATACATTTTCATATTCCATCTATCGTCATGACCACCATTGTGGCTGACGAAAACCATTGTTCCAAAGTCCCTTTAGTTCATGTTTAATGTTCTGAGGCTGGTTCTCCATAGTAACAGGACAAAGGAATTTGTCTGTGGCCTGAGATTTACCAGGGGCGTGAGGGGCCATAAAAAAAAACACATCTTCAGACCCCTAGATCTCTCCTCCTCTGTTGGGGTTGAGAGATAATCTGTAGGGTTGTGGTCTCCTGTAACCTGCCCTGATCAGGACAGTCATGACAGCAGGTTGAGAGCTTCAAGTTCCTTGGTGTCCACATCACCAACAAACTAACATGGTCCAAGCACACCAAGACAGTCGTGAAGAGGGCACAACAAAAACTATTCCCCCTCTGGAAACTGAAAATATTTGGCATGGGTCCTCACATCCTCAAAAGGTTGAGTTGAGTTGAGATACTGGTGTAATTTCGTTCAATGATAACGCTTTGACATTAGCCTAGCCCCCCCTGACTATAACTTTGTATTAATTTTGCTTGCTGTTTGGGGTTTTAGGCTGGGTTTCTGTTCAGCACTTTGAGATATCAGCTGATGTAAGAAGGGCTATATAAATACATTTAATTTGATTTGATTTCCCAGACGTCGGTTTTTAATTTCACCATGTGTGGTCAAGACACATAGGCCTATGTAATGGTTGTGCAATGCGCTCACCAACAAGTTCTACATCAATATCCAATCACCTCACTCACATCATATCACCTCACTTCAACTTCAACCATACGCAATATTTGTGTTTTAATTGCCCAAGACAACTTTGTAAATTCAACTTCAAGCAGAAAGTTGGCAACTAAGTGATATTTGCTAACATAGCTCACAGGCGCTGCAGTAGCAGTGTGTGCGTGTGTTTGTGTGAGAGTAAAACAGAGAGAGATTACTTAATTGCCACTTGGTCATGGAAGAGCGCTGAGCGGGGTTTTGCACAATGCCTTTCCTTCTTTTTTAAATTACTTTCTATAGGCTACCGGCACTTTAAACATTTCATGTGACCTACATGAAACACAGGTCTGTTTATTGCTTTTCGACATTTCCTCCAGTTATTATACTGCGTCAAAAATAGCCTACGACAGCAGGAAAGATGTGGACAATACCCAAACCCCGATATAAGAACTGCAACAAATTGGATACAAGGGATGAAGCCGAGATGGCCGTGAACATTGGCGGCGTGAGGCTAGTTTTAGACGGCGATGTGCTTAACCGCTACCCGGAGAGTAGACTTGCAGAACTGATCAACTGCTCAACTCTGAATTACGACGTTATCTACTCACTTTGTGATGATTATGACCCGGGTAAAAAAGAGTTTTATTTTGACCGGGATCCTGACGCTTTCAGATGTATCATTGACGTGTATTACTTCGGTGAGATTCACATCAAACGAGGTATATGTCCAATTTGTTTCATTAAAGAGATGGAGTTCTGGAAAATTCACCAAAGCTATTTGGACGAGTGCTGTAAAAGTTACCTGACTGAAAAAGAGGAAGAGCTGGCAGAGATTGCCAACAAAGTTAAGTTTATCTTGGATGATCTAGATGGGGACCCTTCTGTCAACTGCTCAGCGCGGTGTCTAAAGTTCCTTTGGAAACTCATGGAGAAACCGGAGTCCTCTTTGCCTGCGCGTGGCATCGCCGTTGCATCTTTCCTCTTCGTCCTTGTGTCCTCCGTGGTGATGTGCGTGGGGACCATTCCAGAAGTCCAAGTAGAAGATGAAGAGGGGGACCTTGTGGAGCACCCGATGCTGGAGGCCATCGAGACAGCCTGCATAGGCTGGTTCACCGTGGAATACCTGCTGCGTTTTGTGTCCTGCCCAAACAAACTGCACTTTTTCCTATCCTTTATGAACATAATAGACTTCATGGCTATCATTCCCTTCTACGTGGTGTTGACCCTTACTTACCTGGGTACGGCCATGATGGATCTGGCCAAGGTCCAGCAAGCGGTCCAGGCGCTTCGCATCATGCGTATCGCCCGCGTCTTCAAACTGGTGCGCCACTCCTCTGGGCTACAGACTTTCACCTATGCGCTAAAGAGGAGTTTCAAAGAGCTGGGGTTGCTCCTTATGTACATGGGCATAGGGATATTCGTGTTCTCAGCAATGGGCTACACCATAGAGCAAAGCCACCCGGAGACCCTCTTCAGTAGCATCCCACAGTCCTTCTGGTGGGCTATTATCACCATGACCACCGTGGGCTATGGAGACATTTACCCCAAAACCACTCTAGGCAAGTGCAACGCAGCCATCAGCTTCCTGTGTGGGGTGATAGCCATTGCGTTGCCAATTCACCCCATTATCAACAACTTCGTCAATTTTTACAACAAGCAGAAAGTGCTCGAGACCGCGGCCAAGCACGAGCTGGAGCTCATGGAGTTGCAGTCTAGCGATGATTCACTGATGAAGGCAACGCGCAAGTGTGGCGCAGCGGGTGCGTTGGAGAGCTCGATGCGTACCTCGCGTAGTGATAATTGTATACCACTTCTCGAGGAATCGACAAGGACTTTGAAGTCGAAAGATTATTGCTCGGAAACCGAATCATTTTAACTTGGTAAAGAAACATTCTATAGTGATGTGTTTCAATAGCTAGGTTTCCATCCAATTGACGACAGATTTTCATGCGAATAGTCTAAAATCCGCATAAAAACAATATGGCATGTTCCCAAACAATATGGCATGTTCCCATCAGAGACATGTTTCCATCAAATTGAGTTGTTTTAGATAAAATGCTGTGCCTGATGACGTAGTGCACATAAAAATACAAGGTAAATGGGTTTCCATAGCATCTTCAACTCTACATATGGTTTTCTCGTACAAAATGTTGAGTTATTTGGCGAGTGTGCCCACTCTGGTATTGGCACGTGCGCTCGAGCGTTTTGGCGCATGTATATCCTACATGATGAGATTATTATGGACAAAAGAGCGAGATTCTTTTTATTTGTCAAACAGCGAACAAGCATCGAGGATCATGTCACCAGAATAAAACCCTCGATATTTATTGGAAGGAGTATCAAGCTCATCACCTTGCATTTTCACCACCCTGTGAAGTTCATGATGACTTTTCTTAATCTATAGCCTAATAAACTGCATGCTTTCCCAACCAGTTATAGTGGGAGGACCACACAACATGTCATTGTGTGACTCCAAGTTTACTTCGATATAAGGGTTATTATATCAATATTTGCGCATAAAGGCGTTTCCACCGACATTTCTCGTATAATTAATTTGACCGACTAAAATATCGCACCTTGTCTAGCGTATTTTTTGTTGTTGCCCATATTTGTAATGTTTACCGAAACATTTTATGTTTCCATCGGGGCTCATTAAATGTTTTATCCAACATGCACTTTACTGGCATAAAAATGTGGGATGGAAACTTGATTAGTGAGCTATTTCCTCCTGTGGTTACTTCGTCTTTATGTGGGTCTACAGCTAAACGACTATCTTTAACAGTAACCCAATGGAGGACGTTTTCCTCTGAATTGAGTTTTTCGGAGAGAATTGTAGTAGTAGTATTTTTTCAATAATTAGCATCGAATAAAGTGTTTGCATGAAAAACATTGAAGTTGGCCTCATGAGTATCCAAATCTGGAGACAGGCATACTAATGTGGAGCTGAACCACCCCGTTCCCATCCCTTAGGGAAAGGTGCATTCTGAGGAAAGTAGTTTTGAAATGCAGTGCTCACACCTGCAGCCCCAGTCATATTGTTCCTATGTCTTTGATGTTTGTATAGGGGTTAAGGGCATGCCTGTTATTATTATACCGGTGCACAGAACTTTTTTGCGCAGACAGCCTAGTGGATATATATTTTTCCAGTCCAGCCCGGTCCAGCCGCGCCCCGCTTGATCACTCCATTGTGAGAAAATGCTGTCTCAATGGGGAGAACAGTTCAGAGAGTGCCTACACTCGCCTACATGCAGGGATGAGGTCCACAGATGGATGTGGTATAAATCTGAAGTCAAAATGTCAGATTCCATGTGTTTTGTTTTCTGTTTAGCATTAAGTAAAATATCAGATAGGTATCAGATATGCCAAACAATTTGCAAAAGATCTGAATTGGGCTGCCTGTGTAAACGCAGCCCTAGTAGTCTTTTACTGTGAATTTATTTGACCATGAAATAAAGAAGAAAATGGAAGATATCGCAGGTTGACTTGAATTGAGCCCTGTATCATCCAGTCACATACTATTTACATCCATACTATCATTTTTGCACACACTCCGCTACACAATTATTTGACTGATCAGGCTAACAAAAAAAGTTGATCTGTTAAGGTTTGACTCTCAGAGCATATATTTTCTGGCTTCCTTCAACCAAAAGCACACATCCACATTATCGAATGCTCACAAAAATTACTATTGCTGACAAACACATAAATATTCTGGCTCCCATAGTGTTCATTTGTTGGTCACCAATGACACATTTCAGGGAGCAGATCTTTATCTAATAGCTTTATTTTAGGGACAAATATTAAATCATGTTATGTCCAAATGAATGGATTTGACCACAAAATAACTTATTAGAAGGAAAGACCAGACATTTACAGACATTTTTATTACCTGCAACATTTACCACTCTATTCACTCTATGCAAGTGCACATCTTTCTCAACACCATAGGTGGAATGAGGTTATTTCTGTTTCCGTGGAGAATGTATTCTGTCTCTGCAAGGAACACAGCCTTTTGGTTACATTGAAAATCAATAAAATACAATCATGATGACCTTATAAGTCAATTACATAAACCCAGGGGTTTCATTTCTAAAATATTCTTAAGCACAGCTCTGATCGCAAATACTTTGAAACCCAAGCCAACGTTGAGATTTTTAAACATTGAACTTGACACTTAATTTGAACTTGTTTTTTGCTATTTTCTACATTGTAGAATAATAATGAAGACATCAAAACTATGAAATAACACATATGGAATCATGTAGTAACCAAGATAGTGTTTAACAAATCAAAACATATTTTATATTTGCGATTCTTCAAAGTTTGTGTTGATGACAGCTTTGCACACTCTTGGCATTCTCTCAACCAGCTTCATTAGGTAGTCACCTGGAATGCATTTCAATTAACAGGTGTGGCATTTTAAAAGTTCATTTGTAGAATTTCTTTCCTTCTTAATTTTTTTTAGCCAATCAGTTGTGCTGTGACAAGGTAGGGGTAGAATACAGAAGATAGCCCTATTTGGTAAAAGACCAAGTCCATAGTATGGCAAGAACAGCTTAAATAAGTAAAAACTACAGTCCATCATTAAACATGAAGGTCAGTCAATCCGGAAAATCTCAAGAACTTTTAAAGTTTCTTCAAGTGCAGTCATAAAAACCATCAAGCGCAATGACGAAACTGGCTCTCATGAGGACCGCCACAGGAAAGGAAGACCCAGAGTTACCTCTGCTGCGGAGGATAAGTTCATTAGAGTTAACCATACCTCAGAATGCAGCCCAAATAAATGCTTCACAGAGTTCAAGTAACAAACACATCTCAACACCAACTGTTCAGAGGAGAATGTGTGAATCAGGCCTTCATGGTTGAATTGCTGCAAATAAACCACTACTAAAGGACAGCAATAATAAGAAGAGACTTGCTTGGGCCAAGAATCACGAGCAATGGACATTAGAGCGATGGAAATCTGTCATTTGGTCTGATGAGTACAAAATTGCATTTTTTTTGTGCCAACTGCCGTGTCTTTGTGAGACACAGAGTAGGTGAACGGATAATCTCTGCATGTGTGGTTACCACCGTGAAGCATGGAGGAAGAGGTGTGATGGTGTAGGGGTGCTTTGCAGCATGGTTACCACAGCATCCTGCAGCTATATGCCATCCCATCTGGTTTGTGCTTAGTGGGCTTTCATTTATTTTTCAATAGGACAATGACCCAACACACCTCCAGGCTGTGTAAGGTCTATTTGACCAAGAAGAAGAGTGATGGAGGGCTACATTAGATGACTTGGCCTCCATTATCACCCGACCTCAACCCAATTAATATGGTTTGGTATGAGTTGGGCTGCAGAGTGTAGGAAAAGTAGCCAACAAGTGCTCAGCATATGTGGGAACACCTTCAAGACTTTTGGAAAAGCATTCCTCATGAAGCTGGTTGAGAGAATGCCAAGAGTGTGTATAGCTGTCATCAAGGCAAAGGTTGGCTACTTTGAAGAATCTAAAATCTAAAATATATTTGGATTTGTTTAACACTTTTTTGGTTACTACATGATTCCATGTGTGTTATTTCATAGTTGTGATGTCTTCACTATTATGCTACAATGTAGAAAATAGTAAAAATAAAGAAAAACCCTTGAATGAGTAGGTGTGTCCTAACCTTTGACTGGTACTGTATATATTACATACACAAAGACTAATTATAACCCACTAATATTATATGCATAAACCTGTTGCACATTTTCTGAGGGTTACAGACTATGCTAATCTAGCTAATTACCTAGTGGGAATTCATTCCCTTTAAACTGGTGACAGAAAACACATCCTCTCACTTTTCAGTAGTCACTGGGGAGAGGTGAGTCAGAAGCGTTTCCAAGGCCTCACAGGAGAACCCAGTCACTAATGATGGATTACCACTGAGGAAACTCAACCATCTTTAAGGGTATTTTTGGCATTGAGTCCAAATCTAGGAGTGATTACGCACATAGGCTACTGAAAGTTACGACATTTTTCTATACATAAATTTGTTTACCACAATGCTGTATAATGAAAAAAGCACTAGACAAAATATGTTTTAGATTCCTAATCCTGAATGTACTTGTGTGTAATTTATGTAATGAAACTGTTGGTCAATATATCAAATTAATTAAAAAACACTGCCATATTGTCAAGAACATTGAGGGATATATTTGGACCAGAAAGCTATTGCTCTGTCCTCTGAGGAATGTCTGAATAAATCAGCAGGTGGAAATGTGTTGGGTCAAATAACAAAGAGCCAGTTGTTGCAGTCTATCATGCCAGCCTCCTATTGTAAGGTGACCTTTTAAGAATCCTTCAACCTTGCAGTCAACCTTGCAGTTACACGTATGAATTTTTCTTTACCTCTTTCTCTATCGCACCCACTTCCCTCACTGTTGCACTGTTGATCACGTTGTCTATTGGCATTTCAGATGATCCTGCTGGGCCTTTCAGGGTGGAAGCACTTTTGGAAATGTATTTTTTTGGCGGGGAGATTGAAGTTTATGCTTCATATTTTTAGGAGAAAAAATTGCTTTATAATCAATAATACATGTGTTGTGAAAAGGGCGCCGCCAGTTGGAGATGCTGCAGGTTGCTGACTTGATCCTCCTACGTAGTGTGAATACGGACTAAAACACTGTGTGCTGAATATTTGTTTTTACAAAATAAAACATATCTTGCTGTGTTTTGACAATAAAACATTCATGGGTGTTAAACTATTGTTCATATTCCATATGAATTTCCCACAAATACTGTATTTACCTGGTCCTTTTTTGAGTTATCTGCAATCTTAGCCCTGCTGAAAAAATAGCATAGCCCACCACAGGTGGGTGACCAGCCTTCGTTGTGTTTTCGCTGGTGACCAGCTCTGTTGTGTTTCGCTGGTGATCAGCCTTCGTTGTGCTTTCGCTGGTGACTAGCCTTTGTTGTGTTTTCACTGGGGATCAGCATTCAATGTATTTTTTTCACTGGTGACTAACCTTCATTTTGTTTTCTCTGGTGACCAGCTTTCATTTTGTTTTCTCTGGTGACCAGCTTTCATTTTGTTTTCTCTGGTGACCAGCTTTCATTTTGTTTTCTCCGGTGACCAGCCTTCACTGTGTTTTTTCTGGTGACCAGCCTTCGCTGTTTTTTGGATACATATGCTGGTCACCAGCAAAAACACAGCGAAGACTAGTCACCAGCAAAAACACAGCGAAGACTGGTCACCAGGAAAAACACAGCGAAGACTGGTCACCAGCAAAAACACAGCGAAGACTAGTCACCAGCAAAAATACAGCGAAGACTGGTCACCAGCAAAAACACAGCAAAGACTAGTCACCAGGAAAAACACAGCGAAGACTGGTCACCAGGAAAAACACAGCGAAGACTGGTCACCAGCAAAAACACAGCGAAGACTGGTCAACAGCAAAAACAGCGAAGACTAGTCACCAGCAAAAACACAGCGAAGACTGGTCAACAGCAAAAACACAGCGAAGACTAGTCACCAGCAAAAACACAGCGAAGACTGGTCAACCGCAAAAACACAGCGAAGACTAGTCACCAGCAAAAACACAGCGAAGACTAGTCACCAGCAAAAACACAGCGAAGACTGGTCACCAGCAAAAATACTGCGAAGACTGGTCACCATCAAAAACACAGCGAAGACTAGTCACCAGGAAAAACACAGCGAAGACTGGTCACCAGGAAAAACACAGTGAAGACTGGTCACCAGCAAAAACACAGCGAAGACTAGTCACCAGCAAAAACACAGCGAAGACTGGTCACCAGCAAAAATACAGCGAAGACTGGTCACCAGCAAAAACACAGTGAAGACTGGTCACCAGCAAAACACAGTGAAGACTGGTCACCAGCAAAAACACAGCGAAGGCTGGTCACCAGGAAAAACACAGCGAATGCTGGTCACCAGGAAATGCACAGCGAATGCTGATCACTAGCAAAAACACAATGAATGCTGGTCACCAACGAAAACTAAATGACAGCTGGTCTGCCAGCATAACCAGCTAGACCATGCTGGTCAGACCAGCTAGACCATGGTGGTCAGACCAGCTTGACCAGCTAGGCCATGCTGGTCAGCCAGGTGAACCAGTTAGACCATGCTAGTCAGACCAGCTTGACCAGCTAGACCATGCTGGTCAGACTAGCTTGACCAGCATCCAACCAGCATTGTCCTGCAAAGACTAGCATGGACAAGCATAGACTATCATGGACTGGCTTGAAATTCATGCTGGTCTATGCATTGTAACATTTATGCTGTTTTCTGGGGTCAAATAAAATAATATTGCAATAACAAGTGCAAAAATACCAAGCGGACTCTCCTCACAGATGTCTCTATTCTTAGAATAAAACACTTGTCTCTACAGACATAGTCTCTTGCGCCCTGAGTCTAGTACAGGCAAGATGTGTAAAGCAAAGACATTACATAAACATTTCTAAGGCAGACTGAATTTACCACCTATTCCCCATGGGTACTAACTTGAAAAGGCTATATCAAGTAGCAGAAGAATCCCAATAAAATCCTATTCCCATCTCATTTTCCTCATGTCTGAAGGGGAAATATAACAAACCAGTAAGTAGGTGATTACTCTTAGGTGGACATAAAATGTCAATTGCTTGGCAAACTTGGAGAAGTCAAATACCCTATCTGCAACAAATGAGTAAATGCTGATGATAGTATTATGTGTGCCCGATTGTTGATCTGGCTGTATCAAAACTCTAGTCAGATTTTATGGCTATGCAGGAATGCCTTGTCGATGCAAAACGTGTGCTTAATATGGGCAAAACGAAATATGTGTTGTTTTAAAACTCCTAAGAATGTTTCAGATGAAATACATGCTCACTCATTAGATGGTTCTCCAATTGAACATGTTCCCACATATAAATACTTGGGCATTTGTATTGATATGGATTTGACATTTAGAAAATTAGCTATTTAAGAAGCTAAGATTTAAATGTGTCTTTTTCTACAGAAACAGGCCGTGCCTTTCTCTAAGCAGTAGGATGCAGATTATTTAGTCAACCTTTTTTTATCTATAGTGATATTATTTGTCAAAGTGCAGCTACTACTACTCTTAAACCTTTGGATGCCATCTACCATAGTGCCCTTCTTTTGTTACTGTCACGCCTTGGTCTTAGTATTTTGCGTTTTCTTTAATTATTTGGTCAGGCCAGGGTGTGACATGGGTTATTGTGGTGTGTTTTTGTCTTAGGGGTTTTGTGGGGTGTCTAAGTAGTCTAGGGCTGCCTGAGGCGGTTCTCAATCAGAGTCAGGTGATTATCGTTGTCTCTGATTGGGAACCATTTTAGGCAGCCATATTCTGTGAGTGTTTTTCGTGGGTGATTGTTCCTGTCTTTGTGTTTGCACCAGATAGGGCTGTTTCGGTTTTTGTTATTTCATTTCATTATTTTTGTAGTTTCCGCTTGTATAGGGTTTTCCTTCATTAAAATAAATAATGAATCATCATCACGCTGCATTTTGGTCCGATCCTTGTTCTACCTCTTCGTCAGAGGAGGAGATAGAAGAGAGCCGTTACAGAATCACCCACCACACCCGGACCAAGTGGCGTGGTAACAGGCAACAGCGGCAGCAGGAGCAACAATATCGGGACTACACTACTTGGGAGGAAATAGACAGGTGGGCGGTCGACCCAGAGAGAGTGCCGGAGCCCGCCTGGGATTCGCTGGAGCAGTGCGAAGCAGGTTATAGGAGAATGGAGTTGGAGAGACAAGCACGACGGCGCAGAAGGAAACCCGAAAGTCAGCCCCAAAAATGTATTGGGGGGGGCTCAGGGAGAGTGTGTCAGAGTCAGGAGTCAGACCTGAGCCAACTCTCCCTGTTTATCGTGAGGAGCCAAGGAGGAGACCAGAACCAGAGCCGGTGTTAGAGGTGAGCGAAGCAGAGACTGTGAAGGAGTTAATGGGGAAAGTGGAGGAGAGAGTAATGAGGGAGTTGCTAGTTTGGTGCTTTAGGTACGATATTCGTCCGACGGAGCGAGTCGGGGATTTGATGGCACCTGGGTCAGCGCTCCATACTCGTCCTGAGGTGCGTGTTAGTCGGCTGGTGAAGTTGGTGCCAGCCTCACGCACCAGGCCTCCTGTGCACATCCCTAGCCTTGCAAGTTCTGTGCCAGCACTGCTCTCAAGATCTCCAGTACGTCTTCACGGTCTAGCCCATCCTGTGCCACCTTCACACCCCAGCCCTCCGGTAGCAGCTCCCCGCACCAGGCTTCCTGTGCGTGTTCTCGGTTCAGTACCACCAGTACCAGCACCACGCATCAGGCCTATAGTGCGCCTCGCCTCTCCAGCGCTGTCGGAGTCTTTCTCCTCTCCTGCGCTGTCGGAGTCTCCCGCCTCTCCAGCGCTGTCGGAGCCTCTCTCCTCTCCTGCGCTGCCGGAGTCTCCCGCCTGTTCAGCGCCGCCAGAGCCTCTCTCCTCTACAGCGCTGCTGGAGTCTCCTGCCTGTTCAGCGCAGCCAGAGCTGCCAGCCTGCATGGAGCAGCCAGAGCTGTCAGTCTGCATGGAGCAGCCAGAGCTGTCAGTCTGCATGGAGCAGCCAGAGATCAGTCTGCATGGAGCAGCCAGAGCTGTCAGTCTGCATGGAGCTGCCAGTCTGCATAGTGCCGCCAGAGCTGCCAGTCTGCATGGAGCTGCCAGTCTGCATAGAGCAGCCAGAGCTGTCAGTCTGCATAGAGCAGCCAGAGATGCCAGTCTGCATGGAGCAGCCAGAGCTGCCAGTCTGCATTGAGCTGCCAGTCTGCATGGAGCAGCCAGAGCTGCCAGTCTACATGGAGCAGCCAGAGCAGCTAGATTCGCCAGTCAGCCAGACTCTTCCAGATCTGCCAGTCAACCAGACTCTTCCAGATCTGCCAGTCAACCAGACTCTTCCAGATCTGCCAGTCAACCAGACTCTTCCAGATCTGCCAGTCAACCAGACTCTTCCAGATCTGCCAGTCAACCAGACTCTTCCAGATCTGCCAGTCAACCAGACTCTTCCAGATCCGCCAGCCAGCCAGGATCTGCCAAAGCCAACTACCTGCCTGAGCTTCCTCTCAGTGCTGGGCTTCCCCTCAGTGTTGGGCTTCCCCTCAGTGCTGGGCTTCCCCTCAGTCCCGAGCTGCCCCTCAGTCCCGAGCTGCCCCTCAGTCCCGAGCTGCCCCTCAGTCCCGAGCTTCCCCTCAGTCCCGAGCTTCCCCTCAGTCCCGAGCTGCCCCTCAGTCCCGAGCTGCCCCTCAGTCCCGAGCTGCCCCTCAGTCACGAGCTGCCCCTCAGTCCAGTGGGGTTCTGGGTGAGGACTATTAGGCCATGGTCGGCGGCGAGGGTGGATTATCCCAGGACGCGAGGGGGAGGAACTATGACATTTATGGAGTGGGGTCCACGTCCCGAGCCGGAGCCGCCACCATGGACAGACGCCCACCCGGACCCTCCCTATGGTTTTGAGGTGCGTCCGGGAGTCCGCACCTTAGGGGGGGGGGTGTTCTGTCATGCCTTGGTCTTAGTATTTTGTGTTTTCTTTAATTATTTGGTCAGGCCAGGGTGTGACATGGGTTATTGTGGTGTGTTTTTGTCTTAGGGGTTTTGTGGGGTGTCTAAGTAGGCTAGGGCTGCCTGAGGCGGTTCTCAATCAGAGTCAGGTGATTATCGTTGTCTCTGATTGGGAACCATTTTAGGCAGCCATATTCTGTGAGTGTTTTTCGTGGGTGATTGTTCCTGTCTTTGTGTTTGCACCAGATAGGGCTGTTTCGGTTTTTGTTATTTCATTTCATTATTTTTGTAGTTTCCGCTTGTATAGGGTTTTCCTTCATTAAAATAAATAATGAATCATCATCACGCTGCATTTTGGTCCGATCCTTGTTCTACCTCTTCGTCAGAGGAGGAGATAGAAGAGAGCCGTTACAGTTACAGGCGACAGTATGAAAACAACAGTTTAATGTGTGTGATTTGTGACCCATTCTTCAATTCAGTTACACTTACTCCTGAAGTTTGGAAGTGCTTCATCACTATCAAAGGTGTAAATGAAAGCATACCTTTGCACAAAGCAATCTGCTCCCCAGCTAGGTCTAGTCACTGTCTGTTCATCTATTCTTAGAGGACACATGTCCCATGGGCATTTAGTCTTTAGGAGGAAAACCGGCCCATTTATTACGACAGAGCAGTTTATTTCAAAGATTTTAAATGGACTTATTGTAATTAGGCATAAAATGTGCTTTTTTTTCAATTTGAAGTTTTATTAAGTTTTCTTGTTTTTCAATCAACCAACAAAACACATTCCACATTCACAGATGTGACAGGCTTTAAAAACACATTCCACATTCACAGATGTGACAGGCTTTAAAAACACATTCCACATTCACAGATGTGACAGGCTTTAAAAACACATTCCACATTCACATATGTGACAGGCTTTAAAAACACATTCCACATTCACAGATGTGACAGGCTTTAAAAACACATTCCACATTCACAGATGTGACAGGCTTTAAAAAGGTTAAGTCAAAAAATAATAATACATTTGAAAAAGTAAAAAATTCAAATAAAATTAAAATGAATGATAAAGTCAAATAAAAGCATTTATTTTTCTTAATCTATTTATTTTCCTTGGTGCATATATATATATATATATATATATATACACACATATGTACATACACACATACATACATATATATACACACACGCACACATACGCACACATACGCACACATACTCAAAAACTAAATTAAAATAAAACACACAACAACAAAAAACATAACACTTGTAGCAGTACTATCAAGGTTCTTATCAGCTATTTCAAGCATTCGCTGAGACGACGGGCCAATAATTTGTTTTTTAGGTTTTACAGTACCTTACACAACATGTATCTGCGCATTTCCCTAGTCACCCCGTTCACTCTGTCCAGTTTGAAATATAGTTGAATAGTGGGGACCAGTGTCTATCAAACTTGGGCTGTCTCTTGTGGAGGTCATAAGTGAGCTTTTCAAGAGGAAGAAAGTCAACAATCTGGTCAATCCACATTTTAAATGTAGGAGGGGTATTAGAGGCCCACAATAGAATAATACATTTCTTAGCAAAGTATGTAATAGTCATAAGCAAATTTTCTCTGTCAGGATCAAGAACAAAGTCCTGCTGGGCATTAAGAAGATAGATACACGGGGTCATATCAAACTGTACCTCTAGTATTTTCTGTGCAGCAGTATGTACAGATTGCCAGAATCTGGCAATCTCTCTACAGCTCCAAAATACATGCATATAGGTTCCACTTTCAGAGATACATCTTTTACAGTTAGGAGACATATCTGTTTTCATTCTATGGAGTCTCAAAGGAGTATAATAACATTTGTAATTAGATTCTTTCATTTTTACACTGGTAGAGGAGCAGTATACCCTGTCGCAAACCTCTGCCCATAACTCATCACTGATAGTCAGACCAAGGTCCTTTTCCCAGATTATTTTCAAAGGAGTAAAGGAGGAGCTTCCCTCTATAGATGTAAGATATTTAGCCTTTAATGGATTGTGCTGTGACAAGAAGGGTTTCAACTTCATTCAACTGAGTTGTATAAATTTGGTGATGCTTTGGTTAGTTGTTTTGAAGAAGGAAACTGGGAGATAGCATGGGAGCATCTGAAATAAGTAGTTCAGTCTAGGGAGGACGTTCATACGGATTACATTAATTCTTCCTACTAGGCTAATTGGGAGGGAGATCCAGGTTTGGAGATCGTTCTTGATTCGATCCAGGAGTGGAAGATAATTTTCCTTAAAAAGGCTATTCAGATCTGGTGTTATGAAGATCCCGAGGTATTGAAACCCCTGTGTTTTCCATTGGAAAGGACAAAGTGTCTTCATAGAGCTGGTGAGTGTAATATTGAGAGGGCAGACAGTGGATTTGTTCAAATTGATCTTATAACCTGAAAACTTGCCATACTGAGCAATTGTGTCTAAAATGAGAGGGAGGGATTTCTCAGGGTTGGATATGTAGAGCAAGACATCATCCGCGTAAAGCGAAATCTTGTGCTGCAGGCCGCCTGCAGAAACACCCATAATACTTGGATTGCTCCTTATCAGCTCTGCCAGAGGCTCCGCCCCAACAAGTAGAGCAGTGGGGACAGCGAGCACCCTTGTCTTGTGCCACGTTCCAGAAGGAATCTGTCAGAGTTCAGTCCATTAGTTAAAATGTGCTTTTTAAAAAGAAACAAATATTTGGGAAAGAAGCATTAACTACTTTTAACATGTCCTATTTCTGCATAATTGGGCATTTGTTTGTAACACCAGAATGATGAAGAACCAAAATATTTAAAAAATCTATTAATACATCACACTATGTGCAGTTTAGTGATTACAAATTAGACCTTATTGAACTGGACAAATGATGCACGGGAACTGTGAGTAGACTAGACACAGTCTCTTAAACACAGACCCTTACTGAAGTGATATAAAATGTTTACAGCTAGACAATGAAGAAAACATGGTACTGCCAGGGACCCAGATGCTTAGACCTCTTTATTTGGGCTGGCGATGAGGTGATGGTGGAGTGGAAGGAGCAGTGGCGACCCGTCATTTGAGACCCACCTGTTTAAAAAAAATGTATACAGTACCAGTCAAAAGTTTGGATACACCTACTTATTAAAGGGATTTTCTACATTATAGAATAGAGAAATTATAGATAAAACGCATCGGTCCTCACTGGCCATTGGACATAAACTTTACATAACAAGATAGAAATGGCAAATTCAACAATGAGTGGTTTGGAAGGAATCAGTTGCTAACTGCAAGCATTACAAGGCAATCACTAGCCTGCTATTCAGTAGAGTGGGTGTGTGGTCCAAGTCTGGGTTTAAGGGTCTCTTTTCCAATTTTAAAAGGATAAACATTCAATATTGGCCATGCTGTCAATCCAGCATGACTTTTGCCGTGTTCAAAACAACTGGAAACTCGGAACTGGGAAATCTCAGACTTCAGTGAGTTCAAGACAACTGGGAACTGGGAGAAAAGAAAAACTGGGAAAATACGTTTTGAACGGTCATCCAACTCGGAATTCCAAGTCGGGAACTCAGGCCTCTTCCTAGAGCTTCAACCTGAAGATCACTGACATCATGATTCAACCTTGTCCCAGTTGTCTTGAAAGCACCATAAATCCAGAGAATGACAGACAAAGTTTGATGACAAAATGTCTCAATGAAGGACCGCCACGCCACCTTCTTGTTCAAGTGAGTACAGCACAAGGCGAGTCCAAAAAGGTTGTGTATGTTGCTGCATAAATGATGTAATATGACAGGGAGATATGTACACTGTAGTTAAGAAAGTAATACTAAGTGTATGTTGTGTAGTAAGCTGTTAGTAGCCCATATGCCTCACCTTAACAATTTGTTCCCTTTTCCCCTTAGCCTACTGTTCTGACTTGGTGGTGCACATGTAGCCTATAGCCTGTTTTAGAGAAATGTCATCAAATATTGTAAGAGCTGTCATTGTCTGCTTATATGTCCCCATTAGTTATCCTATGTTTCTGACTTGGTGTACAGGGATAATCCTGTAAGAACAGCCCATGTTCTGAATTCTGTCCCTGTACATTTCAAAAGTGCTGAACAAATAGTTATATTGACTACGTCTGTCCTAGCTCGCTCATTAATGTCTTAATTGAAATTACGGATTGCCTCTTATCCGCTCGTCATCCCCTTATGCCATAATGTAGTTTGTACATCTCAATTGTCAGTAGAAACCACATTTGTTTAAGCAAATCAGCCATATCAGCTATGTTTTTTTTAAAGGCAGTAAATGAAACTGAATGAACTGTTTCGCTGCCAGACAAGGCTCTGCTAATAGCCAGGTGTAGCAATGACTGCTGTTGGGACTCTGCTGTTGGAACAGCTTTATGTAGGCCATAACAGTTTGTGGGCAGTGTTGTGTTGTGTAGTGGCTTTGCTGGCATGCATCCCCAAATTGTTTGTTGTTATTTGCACCACCAAGATTTACATGCTAAAATCGCCATTGGGAAGAAGGGACATGGTTGACAACAGCAGCGCTTTTTGCATGATCAAAATGTTACCCGTGAAGTTTGTTCAAGTCAATTATAATTAATGTTCTGTCAACACATAATTTCAAAGGCCCGAGGCCCCCCTCCCCTCTTGGATATCTCATTTGTGGATTAGGCTACTTTGCTGCTCTCCTTCTTTCATAACCACACATCTCTTTGTTCTTTTATTTTCTGAGCTGGCCAGAGCGCCCTCATGGTTTGTGAGCTCTTTTCTGCGTTGACACTGTCCCTGGCAAAGGAGTGAAAACACCATAA
The DNA here is from genome assembly GCF_002021735.2 of Oncorhynchus kisutch. Taxonomy (NCBI): domain Eukaryota; kingdom Metazoa; phylum Chordata; class Actinopteri; order Salmoniformes; family Salmonidae; genus Oncorhynchus; species Oncorhynchus kisutch. Next base: position 28,951,411 of record NC_034180.2, on the reverse strand, counting down.
GGCTTAACTTCAGAGAAACACAAGAGGAGAATGACTTGAGAGATTGGATATCTGGTCCCCAAGCGCCTCTGTGGTGTAAATGAAGGACACAAGGCTATCCTTCCTACACACACTGCATTTTACTGGGCCTGTAGTGTGTTCCACTCTGCTGATTATTGCTTGTGTGAAAAATAGACTCCAAGGTTATCCCATATGGATTACTAGCTGTAACAGAGCCTGTTCAAAGAAGGCTACTGTATTGGCAGACCTCTAAGCTGTTAATTAAAGACACACAAAACAATACCCATTTATGTATAGGGATTCATAGTTTTTTATCCTTAATGAATTGACAGATTAAAAGGATTTAATATATGATACTACCGCAGCCAATAATCTGCTCCAGGGATGCTGTGTGCCTGGTCGTTGACCCTGTGCTTCCATTCGGTGTGAGTGTGTATGTGTGCACGTGTGTGTGTGTGATTAAAAAGGGAGGGGTGCTGTCTGAGGTGCTGAGAATCCAGCACTGTACCAATAAAGCTGTAAATTCCAGTCCTGTGAATACGATTTCCGGAAGTTAATATGCAGTTTCTTGGATTTTGTTTGGCTCAATCGATGTCTCCTAATTTTAGCACTTGGATAATGTGATACTTGCTGTCTGGTGTCCCTGTTGCCTGGAGATAGGTAAAGCATGGGACGAAACATGTCATAAGCATACAAGGAAAAGGGACCTCTACAAATGACATTATCCTCGCTTTATGCAAATAAGTACATTCACAACATCCTTTGTATTGGTGTATTCTCCTTACATTCGGTCATTTCAAATAGGGTGTTTAATTAACAATTTCAACTGGGCACACCATTTTATTTCAATATGGAGAATTGGGTAGTATTTGGATGAGACGTTGATCAGTGAGATTGCAACCTATATTCACCCACTCAAAATGCGATTTCAACCACGATTTCAACCATTTAAAAGGGAATACAATGTCAGATATTTTGTTTATTTATAAAACAGATCAATGTGTTATCATCACTGTGCTTCATCTAATAGCATAACCAAATGATCTGGATTGCAGTTGAGATATCATGTATCTCAGCTATCATGTACATGCACACTTTATGATTACATAATACAAAATGTATATATATATAGCCTCATAATGTGGCCATGGATGTGCTGCTCATTTTAAGGTTGAATGTTACATTAGTTTGTAAGATTGTCTTAACTGTAGGCTATTTTACTGTATTACAAAAGTAATGTTTAATTGTATTTGGTTGACAACGAAACCAAACATCAACATTTAAAATTAAATGTATCTTCTGCTTGGATAGTTCCATCTGTGCCTACAAAGGAATAATTGATATGTTGGATTCACATCTCCAGCCAAAAGTAAAAAAAATTGGTTTAAATTCACATCAAACATAAAATGCACATTATAGTTTGATTTTATTTAGTCCTATTCTTTAACTTAGATTTTTGTTTGAGATGTAGAGGTGAATGAAACATATCAATTATTAATTTGTAGACAAATTGGAATTAAAGCCAGACTAAGTCAGTGCCACAGATTGAACTATCCAAGCAGAAGATACATCTCCTTCAAATGTTGATATTTGGTTGCATTGACAACCAAACACAATTAAAGATCACTAAATATCATTACATTTGAAATCGACCAGAGCTTGAAAGCCTAGGCCTATGTATTGTATATATTTTTTGGAATTCTGGGTTGAATTGAAACAATAGCTGTTGATAACTTTGCAAATGATATATAGGCCTAAATATCATCATTGATGATATATGAGTGATAAAGTATGGGAACATTTATTTGCTCTGTCAAAAACCTAACCTTTGGAATGACTTTGATAGCAACAGTGTATCTATTTAGTTTTTAACTGGAGCTCTCTCAACAAAAAAATTCACGAGAGCACATTTGTAATTGTCAATGAAAATGTCATAACTAAGCTAAAACCAAAGGGTAGCTGTAGGTAGATCAATTCTCCAGTAGGTGCTGCCAGCCTGTAACGCTCTGGGCGTAGTGGGTGCGAAGTCAGGCGCAGGAAGCAGAGAGTACAGGGTAGTGCTATTTATTGCACACAAGGCGAACATAAGCCACCCTACAAAACACAGGGCGCACACAAAATAAATGCCTCAAACACGGGGACTCAAACAGTCCGGAGAAAAACCCACGAAGGAAACACGTCCACATCGAACGTGCTCAGAGCAACACAAAACAATCCCGCACAAAGAGCAGGCGGGCCTACTGGCTAACATAGCCCAACTAATCAGCCTACACACAAAACAGGTGACACCAATGAACAGAAAGGGGGAAAAGGGATCAGTGGCAGCTAGTAGGCCGGTGACGACGACCGCCGAGCGCCACCCGAACAGGAAGGGGAGCCACCTTCGTTAGGAGTCGTGACACAGCCTATATTCTTTTTTTCTTCTGATCGTGGATATAGCTTTGAAGATCTGATATTTTACAGGTACAAATTAAACATATGTTATACAAGATTTGTCTATATTTAAATTTGGTTACCACGCTGACATAATCCTATGGTTGAAATTTCAACCTCAAAAATGCAGTTTACATTGATGAATAAAAAAAAATCTAATGTTTTTTTCCATATCGATTCCACATCACAATACGTTAACAAATTACATTGAAAGAATGTTGATGATTCAAGCAGTCTGTGCTCAGCGGGTTGTAAGTATAATAACAAAGCCTAAAAGCACAAAACAAACAGACGGTGTAATTATGCAGGCCATTAACCCCTTACACTCGTGCCAATTGGCCTATATGGATGGGGCAAAATTGAAATGTTTCTTACAGAAAAATATGGAAAGCATATGCATAACCATGGTAGCAATCAAAAGGGAACCGTTTGGAGATTATGGGATAATTATTATACTAAAGGTGAGGACAAAACTGTTAATCTGACAAGATTGGATCCAAATATTACACTGTTGATTTTATGTGTGTTTTACTGTACTTTTCGCCACATTTGTTGATAACGAAATCTGAAAATGATAAGAAAATGAATGGAACATAAGATCAAATAATTACCAAGGTTTGAGTGAGAGTTCCAACTGGTGTCTCCAAGTGGCCACGCACCTCCCCAAAGTACATATTTTCTTTAGGAATGTAGTGGAGTAAAAGTAAAAGTTGTCAAAAATATAAATAGTTAAGTAATGTATAGATACCCAAAAAAACGACTTAAGTAGTATACAGCATTTTTACTTAATTAAGAACTTTACATCACTGATTTTAATAGCTCAAAGAAAAGTATTCAACTATAAGGTGCTATTTTGAGCTCTCCTAGCTGTGCAGTTGAGGAAGCAAGCAGACTTGTAGTTTTCTTTGGAACACAGCCCTGCATCCCTGCCTTTACACAATTACTGATGTTGTTATTGCATTCTAAAAATGGCCCATTATAAATCGCAATCTGATCAGTTGGGCATCATTGGAAAGCATGTTCTTTTGCCAACATGTTAGCTGAGTTACAAAATATGATCTTACAGTGTTCAGCTTTCACAAGGAAATTCAGAGGAGCAGATCAAAATGTTGGTGTGCATAAAATAGTCATGAATAGAGTCACGCGTCTTCACAGTACAACAAACAGGATCATTCTGTTCATAGCAATATGACGCCATGCCATCTTATAAAGGAACATCAAGCACAGTGATCAAAAACAGTGACGCTGTGTCGTGACTTGACTTTCATTCATCTGATGACTGTTATTTATTTAATCCACTAAATATGTTTAATTGTTACCCAATTAAATTAATCATGTAACAATTAACTCATTAGGAATTTGGGGCACCACGGAAGAAGTTGTTTAACGAGTAACCATCTCCGAATTAAACTCTAGAAGATACACTACCGTTCAAAAGTTTGGGGTCACTTAGAAATGTCCTTGTTTTTGAAAGAAAAGCAAATTTTTGTCTATTAAAATAACATCAAATTGAAGAGAAATACAGTGTAGAGATTGTTAATGTTGTAAATGACTTGTCACTGGAAACGGCTGATAAAAATAAAAAAAAGGAATATCTACATAGGTGTACAAAGGCCCAGTATCAGCAACCATCACTCCTGTGTTCCAATGCCCAACGTCAACAGTGAAGTTGCGACTCTGCGATGCTGGCCTTCTAGGCAGAGTTGCAAAGAAAAAGCCATATCTCAGACGGGCCAATAAAAATTAAATATTAAGATGGGCAAAAGAACACAGACACTGGACAGAGGAACTCTGCCTAGAAGACCAACATCCCGGAGTCGCCTCTTCACAGTTGACGTTGAGACTGGTGTTTTGTGGGTACTATTTAATGAAGCTGCCAGTAAGGACTTGTGAGGCATCTGTTTCTCAAACTAGACACTCTAATGTACTTGTCCTCTTGCTTAGTTGTGCACAGGGGCCTCCCATTCCTCTTTCTATTCTGGTTAGGGCCGGTTTGCTCTGTTCTGTGAAGGGAGTAGTACACAGCGTTGTACGAGATCTTCAGTTTCTTGGTAATTTCTTGCATGGAATAGTCTTCATTCTCAGAACAAGAACAGACTGACGAGTTTCAGAAGAAAGGTCTTTGTTTCTGGCCATTTTGAGCCTGTAATCAAACCCACAAATGCTGATGCTCCAGATACTCAACTAGTCTAAAGAAGGCCAGTTTTATTGCTTCTCTTATCAGCACAACAGTTTTAAGCTGTGCTAACATAATTGCAAAAGGGTTTTCTAATGCTCAATTAGCCTTTTAAAATGATAAACTTGGATTAGCTAACACAACGTGCCATTGGAACACAGGAGTGATGGTTGCTGATAATGGGCCTCTGTACGCCTATGTAGATATTCCTTAAAAAATCTGCCGTTTCCAGCTACAATAGTCATTTACAACATTAACAATGTCTACACTGTTTCTGATCAATTTGATGTTATTTTAATGGACAAAAAAAGCGCTTTTCTTTAAAAAACAAGGACATTTCCAAGTGACCCCAAACTTTTGAATGGTAGTGTATATATGGAAGGTTTCATTCAAATCAAAAGGGGTGCTGTCAAAAAGTGATTGAATTTTTGTGGATTTACCGAATGTACTCAGATAATAGTAAAAACTCTTGCACCACGAAAGATAAATGCTAACAAACGGCTAATCGCTGATTGGCATGCTAAATACAGTATCAATGCATTCTGAATGATAAATGATAAATGCTAATGCTAGCGCTCACACTAGCAGGAGTGTGAGCTAGCTAACAAGCTCAATATAAATGGTAATTACAAACAACAATAGGCAATCTCGATCTCAGAAAACAAGCCATAAACATCTTACGGCACTTACTTTTAGATGCACGCACAATAAAACATCAGAACAGCAAATGTATTGTGACCACAGGAAGAAGAGTTGTTGGAGGGATAACATGAAATGCTCATTAGAATGGTGAAAGCATGTTTCTGACTGAAAGCACGTTTCTGACATCTGACCTGCTCGTCTTCTGACTAGTTGGAATACAGCTATGACCGGAAGTGACTTTTTCTTAGCAGGTAAAGAGAACTTACACAGCAGATTAGGATAATTAACGTGGCAGGTTAGGAGAATTCGGTTAAGGTTAGGAAAAGGGTTAGGGTTAGCTAAACTGCTCTCCTAACCTGCTACGAAAAGTAACTACCGGTCGTAGCTGTACTCCATCTAGTTACAACCCCGTGCTCATGCTGGGGTCTTTTCCAGGGAATACTGACTGCTGATAGGCTAACATAATACTGACTAGTGTGATCTTGACAAATAAGAACTAAAGAAATGTTGTGGTCTTGTGAATAGAAGGCTGAGTTGCCTACAGCTAGCTTAGAGTATGCTTCCCAGTCTAAAAAAGTTTGCAGACATTTTATGATGTTTTTGTTTGTTTTGGTCTTCAGCGGGGGGGTTTTCAGCTGTTCGTGCACACAATTTTTTTTGTTGAGGCAAGTCGGATTTTGGTAGCCAAAGTTTACATCCCTTCGTCAGTGATTGGTCAACAGTATTACTCCTACTCGGAGTGGGAACATAAAGTGTTTGTTGTCATTCAACGAGAGATGACTAGATTTCATGCACATTTTTCACTTGACATAGTAGTCAGATATAAAATTGTGTGACTAAGACCTCTGCAAAAACTTCAAAGTTTATTTCCGATTTTTTGATTTATCTTCAATTAATTCAGACTATTTTCAGGAAGTGTATACTGGCTATGTTGTTGCCATGGTGTCTCAAGAGGGACAAACAAAGTAATATTGCTGCTTGTTTTTCAAGTGAAGCTCTTTAGGGAATATGCGAGCATACCTAGCTGAGTTCTATTAGAAGCAAACCGAACCTACGTATGCTGATGCCTTTAAGTAAGTACTAAATAGCTGACTGAAGCTGGCTATTTTTACACACACACACACACACATTAACACACACACATAAACACACACACACACACACACACACACACACACACACACACACACACACACACACAGTCTTATACAGGTAACCTTGTGGGGACACACAATTCAGTCCCATTCAAAATCCTATTTTCCCTAACTACAAATCCTAAAATGAACCCTAACCCATATTCTTACCCTAACCATAACCCTAATCTTAACCCAAAAACCTAACCCCAGCTCCTAACCCTAGCTCCTAACCAAACCCTTAATGTAATTCTAACCCTAACACTAATTCTAACCTTAACCCTAAATCCCCTAGAAATAGCATTTGACCTTGTGGGAACTAACAAAATGTCCCAAGTTGGTCAAATTTTTGTTTGTTTACTATTCTTGTGGGGACGTCTGAGAAAGGGGTATACACTAATTTTGCTCCCCAAAATAATTATATTGCAAACAGTGACATACAGTCTGAATGACCTAGAATGATTAATCCCATATTGGTCTTTCACAATCATTCACAGGTTTCTGATTTAGATGTTGTTCAGGTTTTCCCTGTCAAACTCACACTTTTTTTAAATTGAAAAATAACATCTCGATGTTCTAAATCCACAAAACTGCTTAAACCACATCAGGAGACCACTTTTAAGGTCTGGGAAAAATCAAATACATTTTTATTTTTGAGGGTAGTTACCCTTTAATTGACCTGTGCAGGCACCTAACACTGTTGCTTGGTTAGCAGTGTTTCTATAGTGCACATGAGCTGGAGTTTGCAAATGAATGGGGAAGCTGCATCCCAATATGGCGAACAGAGAATAGGCTAGTGGGTGTGTCGAAAGGAAAGTAGTGGGCATATGGATAAGAGTGGGTTTGTCTAAAGGAAAGTAGTGAGCATATGGAAAACTGTGGGTGTGTCAAAAGGAAAGTAGTGGGCATATGGAAAAGAGTGGGTGTGTCGAAAGGAAAGTAGTGGGCATATGGAAAGGAGTGGGTGTGTCGAAAGGAAAGTAGTGGGCATATGGAAAGGAGTGTACTGTATGTGTCGAAAGCTCTCTGCTAAAGGTTAGACGGTTTTGATTGAGCAGTGTTAGTTTCCTTCTGTTTCTTACCACTCAACTACCTTGCCGTGAGAGTTTAGACTTCTGTTTTGAAGCCAGACGATGAGTCTGATTTGTATTTCACTGTTGTTTTACACAAATAATTGTAAATGTTCCGTTATAAAACTGATGATTGTTTATTTTTTATTAAAAGTATTAATTATGTGTGTACTCTTGCTTCGTGCGTTGTATGCATGTGCTTACTGTGACTTTCACCCTGATATTTGCTACTAGGTAGCAACTTCCCATGCCCTTGCAGGACAGCAGTGCTTGGCAAGCGTGAGCAAAGGGAACTGTGTCCTGGTGTTGTTGCCTTTCATGCCTATGTATCAAGGTGAGATGGTTATCAATATTAGTTATTTATTGTGTAGGCTGCTATCCTACTTTAAATAAAATCATGTGAGAGACAAAAATGGCCATGTTAGCTACTGCTGGTGACATGAGCGTGATAACCAGTAAGAAGAACCCTCAAGTCGGCAGGGACGTTGATACAACACCGGTTCACTGGTCGCCTGGTTATCAACTCATCGTGCAGCCCAATCAGTCACGTAAAACGGTCTTGAGTGGAAACCAATCTGCCCAATTAGCTGATTCGCATTCCACACACCCACTCGCCCTTCTCCAGTCGCCATATTGGGGTGCAGCTACCCATACTTGAAACAAATGGCCACTAGATGTATGTAAATAATCATGATATCATTCTGCCAGGCTACTTTGTAGCTAGTTAACATTTAACTGAGAATGTTTTGGGGAAAGCCTTTCCATCTACCAGAATACAATTAGGCCTATCATTAGCATTGCGATATGTTTCCTGTTCCTTAATTGTTTGAAACCTGGAAGGTGGAGGCAATTATTTTATAAAGACTTCCTCATATGCACGCTCCTGTTCTATTGGTTTTCAAATAAACTTTATTTAATTGTCTAGCAGCCAAAGCTATTATCCTAGTCATATTACCAACCCATGGTAGTTGTTGCATCTTTAGATCTCCCCTCATTTTAGAACAGTGTTTTCCCACAAATTGTATTTTGGAAGATTTTTAAGCTAAACACCTTTGAAATTGATTGGACATGATATGGAAAGGCACACACCTGTCTATATGAGGTCCCACAGTTGACAGTGCATGTAAGAGCAGAAACCAAGCCATGAGGTCAAAGGAATTGTCCACAGCACTCAGAGACAGGATTGTGTCGAGGCACAGATCTGGGGAAGGGTACCAAAACATTTCTGCAGCATTGAAGGTCCCCAAGAACCCATTCTTATATTGAATAAGACTCTTCCTAGAGCTGGCCGCCCAGGCAAACTGAGAAATCAGGGGAGATACATATGTATGTATACAAATGTATACATTTGCAAAAATGTCTAAAAATCTGTTTTTTGCTTTGTCATTATAGGGAATTGTGTGTAGATTGATGAGGGGAAAAACTATTTAATCAATTTTAGAATAAGGCTGTAATGTAACAAAATGTGGAAAAGGTCAAGGGGTCGGAATACTTTCCGAATGTATTGTACAGCCAGTACACTACTTTAATACGCATTGTGACGATTAAGAAGTGAGTATACACAATTCCCACAAAAACAATGGGTTTAGGCTTATACCTGCTATACCCTCTACTACACCACTGAACCTGTCCATAAAAAATGCTTCATCTTCAAATACCAGAGCAAGTCACCTGGAGTTATATTATGGTGCCGTCTGGTGGATGGATTTTCCAATTATCAATTCTTAGGTGAACAATTACACTGACTGCACAAAACATTAGGAACACCTGCTCTTGCCATGACATATTGTTGATGTCATTTCCTAATTCCACTTCAGCGTAAATGAAGGGGAGGAGACAGGTTAAAGAAGGGTTTTTAAGTCTTGAGACATGGATTGTGTACGTGTGTCATTCAGAGGGTGAATGGGCACGACAAAAGATTTAAGTGCCGTAGAACAGGGCAAGGTAGGTTGTAGGTCTGTGCCAGGCACATGGGTTTGAGCAGAGCCGCCAACTCTCATGCATTGGCCATGAAACACGCATTTGACCCTCTTCTCACTCGCCACACCTCATATCTCATGCATTGAAAATAACTACTTTTATTTTTCAATTAGTTCACTGTATAGTGTATTGTCCTGTCCTGCAAAACTACTGTGAACCGCAGCACATTGAAGCATATGAGTGGTCTAGTTATGTAAGAGGTCAAGGGTATTGGATTCGTGTTTTAAAGAACACGATTAGAGTGGAGCTAAATGGAGAGAGAATGTTCTTTGTTGAGTTTATAAATCTGAAAACAAATAGCAGCAGGGTAGTGCTTTTTTTAATGTACAATGTCTGCTCGTTTGGCATTTGGCTGTGACAACGAAAAGGCAGCAGACATAGACCAACAGTATGTTTTAGTAGGGAAGTTTGGAAGGGTGACCTGATTTGTAACTATGTTGTCAAACTTTGTGAACCCTAGCTGTGCTTGTCAGCAAGAACACTTATTCCCCACACTTATTTTATTATTCCACTTCTTCACAATTTTACCACTGTGAACACATTTTAAATATGATATGCCTACTTTTGCCTTTGTAAATGAATTACGCGAGGCAATGTATTTTTGCAGCCATTCATGGACAGTTTTGATTAAGTCACACAAATACGTGTCACGGCAGATTTCCTCTTCCTCTGAAGAGGTGTAACAAGGATCGGACCAATACGCAGCGTGGTAGGTGTCCATGGTTTTTAATAAGAAAAACTAAACATGAACACAGATACAAAATAATAAAGTGAACTGGCAACGAAACAGTCCCGTGTGGCACAAACACTGACACAGGAAACAATCACCCACAAAATACCCAAGAATATGGCTGCCTAAATATGGTTCCCAATCAGAGACAACGATAAACACCTGCCTCTGATTGAGAACCAATCTAGGCAACCATAGACTTATATAAACACCTAGAATGAACACAACCCCATAAATCCACAAAAACCCCTAGACAGTACAAACACCCTAGATGAGACAAAAAACCATACATCACCCATATCACACCCTGGCCTAACCAAAATAATAAAGAAAACAAAGATAACTAAGGCCAGGGCGTGACAATACGTATGGGATATTAAATGCTCCAGGCCTCAAATATAATGTGACATTTTAGTATTGTGCACATGCTAGGCAGAGATGGTAGGGGGATCTTCAACTAGTAGGCCTAGGATCTGGCAAGGATCTTCAACTAGTTGGTCTAAACCACCTGAATATTGATATTCATTGGATTTTTCTTGAATGTTGGGTGATTTTGAGAAATGAACTGTTATAACCAGAACATTTTCTTGTTATAACACCCAGCACTTGCGAAACATAGATCAGGATTTTCTTCCAGACCTATTTTAAAGAGATAGTTTACCCAAATTACAAAATGTTTGTGTCCTTACTTTGAAAGCAGTCTATGGACAAGGAGAATGCAGTATATAATTTGGTTACCCACTGCCATCAACTATTAATTGTAGTATCTCCTTTGCAGAATTTTGGTGTAGTGGTAATACTCCTAGGCACGTGGGTAACAACTTTCTACCTGAGAATAGGAATCAATCCCTGCTTCCAACCTTCCCACTATTTCTCCCATTTTCCTCTAACCCCATCTCATTTCTGAATGTCTGAATTAAATGTCAAACCATCTAAAAAATGTGTTTAAATATTAGCATACTTTAAATTTCATTCCCAAAATCTCAAAGTAACAGTTGTCAAATCTGGAGTGTTCATTTAATGTCCAAATCATCCCGGATACATCTGACCAGTGATTTTTTTTGGTTGCATTTTCCACCCTGGTCATAGGCCTGGGGCCATGCCAAAATACTGTACGTAGAATTGCAGGAAATTAGCTTTAAAACAGTAAAATGTTCCTGGGGTTTGTTTCAGGGGGCAATGAAATTAAAATCTCACTCCAAGCTTTCTTGCTACAAAAGTTGGCAGCCCTAGGTTTGAGTGTGTCAAGAACTGCAAAGCTTCTGGGTTTTTCACACTCAACAGTGTCCAATGTGTATCAAGAATGGTCTACCACCCAAAGGATACCCAGCCAACATGAGCCAGCATCCCTGTGGAATGCTTTTGACACCTTGTTGAGTCCATGCTCCGACAAATTGAGGCTGTTCTGAGGACAAAAGGGGGTGCAACTCAATATTAGGAAGGTGTTCCTAATGTTTTGTACACTCAGTTATACAAAATAATGTCATGTCAACAATTTCCTTAGCCTATAATCCTGGCTGGCATCCTATTGAGTGCAATTTATATTTTTAATCCCCTGTTAACATTCTCAAGATCTCTAATAGGCCGTTCTACTGATATAATTCCATGATAATAACTAAAAACATAAGTGCAACCATCTTGTATTGCAGATCTATCTTCCCAACACAACACAGGCACACATTGTTGCATTGACAGCACGGATTGATTATTGCCGCGCAAAGAAAAATTATATTTGATTTTGTCTCGGAAAATGTGCTTTGAATAGGCATCGGTAGGCCTCATCTTCTGTCCGGTATAGACGGTAATGGTATAGCTGTGGAAACCAATGATTGAATAGATGAATAAATAGAGCTGAATTACCCTACTGTCTCCCGGGGAGACGGAGAAGTAAACAATAGAAAGCTGAGCCCTGGCCTAGAGACAAAAGTAGTTACAAGGCAGTAGTGATTGGGGGCACATCCGCACTCAGTTCTAAATTGACACAATTTGTCTTTGCAAAGTTAGAATGGATACGAAAGGCAACAAACGCGCAACTTCAGCAGGCTACCGATTGCCAGACCCACCTAACGTCGCTTTGATATCACAGTCCTCCGTCTCTGTGTACAAACTACCGCCGGACAGGACTCGAAACACCCGCGGCGGAGAGAGTCCTTGGGAGAACCCCGACTCTCGCGACCCAGTCAAACAGGATCAAGTCTGGCGCGAGTTCGTGCGCGCAGAGAGGAATGGAGTGAAAGAATGGTAATGGCTGCTTTTAGAATGCACAACATTAATTATTTCCTTCCTTATCGTTTTTTACAAGTCTATCGTTAGTGCATATTTCATACAGGTAGCCCAATCTGAACCCGAAATCTTTACTGTTGTTAGCATTTAATTCAAATTCATGATACAGCCTATGTTGTCCATTTATTCTTGAAGAATTAAACGTACAAATGCTGACAATGCTGTCTGGTACCTAATGAAATAAATGTAGGCCCTTCATTGGGGAGGTAGGCCGTAGACCCATGACACAACTGCGTTTTAAGTGTATATCCCAATGACTGTATATGAATGGACAAAGCCCTAGATCACGTGATACCAATCATTCCTATGTGAAGACTCAATAGCGCATTGAGGCCAAATCTGCTAACATTATGCGTAACCTTCAAATAAGACAAAAATAATAATAATTTACAATTCGGACCATTTTGACTTTGTGGCTGTACTATCTAGTGGAAACCCAACTGAAGTAGGTTAAAATGGTGTCTCAGGGAGACATAACATGGTCACATAACATGTATAGCTATTCCAGGAAGTGATGTTGCAGGCTAGCTCAGTGCTGCCCCTTCTCATGGAGTAACTCAATTTGAAGGCTGACCTGGGTACTTCAGGCTGCCATTAGCAACGATATAAATTATCCTTATAACTTCTTCTCGGTGCGATTTTAAAATAATCGGTTCAAGGACATACATCCGGTATATTAGAATGATTTATTGGTACTATGATTGTCGGAAGCTAGCTAACAGTAGCCCAGAGGTTAGAGCGTTGCGCAAGTAACTGAAAGGTTGCTGGATCGAATCCCCGAGCTGACAAGGTAAAAATATGTCGTTCTACCCCTGAACAAGGCAGCTAACCCACAGTTCTCCGGTAGGCAGTCATTGTACATGATAATTTGTTCTTAACTGACTTGCCTAGTTGAATATGTATTTTTATTTTATTTACATGAAGATTTACATTTTTCCATCCACTATATTTTCTGCTAACAATGCATACCGCGGTCGGCCTTGAGCTACCGTGACTTCAATGAAAGGGGTCAGTCGTTCTCCCCTGGTATAGGCAACCATATATGCCTACAATCATAATTGTGTTTTGATCCACAGGCAGAAGAATTGGAGTTTTCTCAAGAACTATGATCAGCTGGTAAATAATTAGCCAATTTGTTATCTCATTAAATAGTCAACTGTTTTATTTTAACACAATCTCTTGTTGAGATCAATACTGCATGACCCTGATCTTAAGTTGGTATGACCCTAAACTTTGTGCCCACAGGGTAACCACAGGGCAGAGAGCCCTTTACCAAACTATGTGCCAGTGTTTTCTGACCATATCCCCAACACCACCAACCAGATGTTTGGGAGTCGTGTGTGCACACCACTGGGCAGGGAGCTGATGAGAATGGATAAGCTGTTAATTGGAAGCTATAGCAAGTGCAAGCCAGGTCCAGATATGCAGCCTTGCTAGCATCAGCAGGGAATAAGACTCACCCAAGAATGCCCACTATCAATCCCGCCTTCCAAAAGAGAGCATATCAGTTCTGTTTAAAAGGTGTAGCTCGTGTTCATGTGGCTAGTGATGGCTGATATGTTCCTTGCATTGAGGTTTTACTCATATTCATTGGAGGCTTGCTTTACATTAGGAGCACCATTTTCAAGAAATCTATTTTAACTGATAGCTGCTCATGTGTTTGACCCGTGAAGAGTTTACACATTGCCAATAGATCTAGTTGAGACTCTACTTAACTCAGAAAATGATGCCATTTTTGTTACATTTCTGTTATATTTCTCAATAAAGAAGTACTGTATATTGTACTATGGATATTATTGTGTGAACTAACTGAAGCATAGCCTATTCAATGATACACAAAAAACTATATTTTCATAGTGAATACTTTCAAGCTCATGGGAACTCACCCAGTTGAAGCTGACCTCAGAATTTATCATAGCGAGTCATTAGCGCTTGCCATATGTTGTGTAGATCATCCAGCTATGTGCCTCAAGCACAAAAGAATGCATAGGAAATATTAATAATGAAATTAGATGGCTCTATTTTCCCTATTTGTTTGGCATTAAGGCATAACTGGAGCTACACAGATGATTCATTTCATTATCAATGGGCTTGTAAGTGATGAACATATCAAAGCTATGTGAACATGATGAAATGACGGAGAGAGGGAAATGCTTGAGTCTTTTAATAATTAAGAACTAATTTGGCAATTGCCAAATAATATTTTTCTTTGCTAAATATTTGTCTTATTCTTTGAAAATGCTGAAAAATCCCCTTATAAGGAACTCCACTCTGGGAAAATTGCCTGTGGGAGAAAAATCCAAAATGTTAACATCACTGTTACTTCAGCCATATGCTACTGTATGTTACTGTAAAGTAAAGGCATAGTTAATGAAATTGATTATTTTTGGAAGGATTGTTCAGAATCATACCTCTATAGGATAGAATACCAGGGGCAGGATTCTGCCAGCAATCTTGAGCAGACTCAAATGGCAACGCCATAGGCACAATGAGGGTAGAGGCTTTGTGGTGGTCCATAATTGCCCCATAGACTTGCAGTTAGTGGGGAAAATGTTAGCAGGAGATCACCACAAAGAGCAATGATTGGCTGGTACAGTCTTGGAGTTAAACCTAATGTAGTCTAAATTAACATTCACCTGCTCTCCTTTGGGGAGACTGCCAGAGTTCCCCAGATGTCCATTCATTCCCATTGGGGGAGGTGGTGGCACTGGCTTGTTCTGTAAAACACGTCAACTTATTTTACAATTATTAGTAATATTCTCACAGTTGAAATACAATGATCATTCACTGCTTTAAATTGAATTTAATGTAAGTGTATACCTCAGCATTGGGCTCAATTTTGTCAACCCATCTGTGCAGGGTTGGATCCCAGATAATCTGAGGATGAAAATAATAACACTATGCATCAAGCCACAGAGAAAAACACTAATCCACTAGTGTCTATATATAGAATATAAATAACAGGTTCTTTACCGATTTGTCATTGTCCTCGGGTAGATGAGCCTCCTTCGGATGAACCTCTTTTCCCCTACAGAGAACCAGCTGAGCCAGCCACCATTGTTTGGTGTGTTCTTTGCAGCAGGGGTCTCAGGCTCAGTCACTGGCCTGGCTGCCAGTCTGGCTTCGAGGGTTGGCCTCGGAGTGTTCTGGCTTGGTGATGGACATCATAGCAGGATGCGCAACGTCTACTCCGGACATCTTTAATAAGAAGGAGAAGTCAGGCCACTCTGCTCATGTCACCATACAGAACAATCACTAGCTGACAGGTTAGGAGCGTCTCGCTCTGATACTCTCAACCAGGCTGCCGGCAGTCACAAAGATTCTTAGAGCTAAACCTATTTTATGTAGCTAGAGAACGCATGAAAATATAACAGCCATACACTCACACGAGTAGCAGGCATTTGATCTATCACAACTAATTATCACACTCTTGCAATGGCAAATTAATTTCTTATAAGATAAGGCTTAAATGACCTCTTCTCTTGGAATAGTACACACTCCACCATCCCATTCCCACTTTCGTCCCACCATGGGGATGATGGGAGGTGGTTGTGGAGGATTGTCTCTATTCTTCACAGGGAAACCAGCTTTCGTGAGGATCTCTTCCCTCTGTTCAGAAACGCTGCTTGTTGGGAAGATCCCCTCCCTCTGATGGATGTTGAGGTTACCTCCCTCTGTGCAGCAATGTTGGCTTCTGGGATGAAGTATAGAGCACATACAATCATTCAAGAAAAATCTACCACTTGCAATCTATATTGTAATTGACACCGATCCATCCCAAACATTTCAATCATCATCTTCACCATAACATCATTACATAGAGTTATTCTACAGTATCTTAGACTCATCTGACACGATCTGAGAGATAGCAGTCTGCAACTAAATAAACTTTCCATGCAGGTCATTCAGCTGCAACACCCTGCAGGTGTTTCATCGACTGCTTTGCATTGTTCAGCAGGACCTGCATCTCTGCCCTACAGGAAATCAAGTGGTTCAACAGACTGAGATGAACAGAGAGGCTTCATGCCCATTTGACCATCTTTAGGATTCTTTCTCACTTAACACCAATCTTATTAGGAATGCACCTTTGTGGAGATGTCACAAGTGTTATTTAGAAAGCCTTACCTTGTCAGGCGCCGAGAGGAGGACGGGAAGTCTTCCTGCTCCAGTGAGCTCTGCTGGCATGTCTTGCTTACTGTTGAGGAACGTGTGACAGATTAGAGGACAAATAATTCTGGTTGTTCAGCAATAAAACATTCAGCACACCATGAATGTTGAACAGTAAAGCTGAAGTCAAACCTTGCTCCATTGTTGGTCATTCACAGGGGGACACCATTTCCATTGGCCATATAGAGATTCCCGTAATTGTTAATGGCATATGGGGGATGGTCTAACCCTGGTAAAAGAATAACAACAGCTAGGATTTACTCTCTCACTTTCAGATAAAGTAATACAATCATGAGACCTGTCAGAAGTGTAACGCTTACCTCCATCCAGGTTGTATCACATCCGGCCGTGATTGGGAGCCCCATAGGGCGGCGCAGAAGTGGCCCAGCGTTGTCCCGGTTTGGCCGGGGTAGGCCGTCAATTGTAAATAAGAATTTGTTCTTAACTGACTTGCCTAGTTAAATAAAGGTTAAATAATACAAATAAAATAAATGTATATATTGGCCCGTTGTTTTGGGCAACATTCTCCCAATTTTGCCCACTAGTTCCAGCTTGTGATGCACCGTCCTTAATGAAACAATCAAGTCAATATTTTTTTTGAATACATTTCAGAGAAAGAACATAAAAAATTCTACACGAGACAGTGTTTCCAGATATTGCAATCTCAGGGGTCCTCATGAGGTAAGTAAAGAATCTGATGTCTGAGTACTCACAGAAAAGGTATGCATGATTCTAGGCGAAGCCAGTCCTTTACGTGATGAGCATCTCAGCTGGGTCAGCAGTGGAAGGATTGATACACAAGCCTTCAGACTACTTTATGTCTTGGGCCTTAATGATGAAACATAGAAATATAATTTATATTGTGATGCATTATTGCCATGGCAATGTTGAATGTTCAGTCAAAGAGCATTATGGGTAATGTTGTCAGATTCATGGAGTGACTGGCCAATGCTGATTTTAGACTATGAAACCCAGGGCTATATGCAAGGATGAGCCAAATAGATTATGCATAAACGCATTGCATGCGGTGTCTACATAAATGTCCTGGTGCTAAGGCCAGCAACAGTCTTCTGCTGGAGTAGGTTTGAATTTGTTTGCAGAAAAGTGCATACCGAAAGTATACTCCTAATATCTGCCCATTACCCTGTTAGGTTCTATGAATGTGTAATTGTTTTTTGATTGATGTATTGCATGCACGGTGTTAATTGTAAGCTAGAAATCAAATGCATTATATGTGATGATAATTGTAACGCCTGCGGATACAGTTTAGCCGACACAATATCATGCATAAGTTAGTTACATTGTATTTAGCAAACCCATGACACGCAATACACTAGTACTGCCAGTACTGGTCCTGACCGTCCTGCTGCTTTAGAAAATAAAATAGTCCCAGTAAGCAAAATGACGTTGAAAATAGTCTAAAAAACGTATTTTCCAGACGTTGAAGAAAGGTTCCATTTAGGTGCCGAATGAAAGGTGAAAATACGTTTATACGGAGGTTGAAATCAGTTACATTTTTTGTTCTGAATGAAATTTGAAAATATGAAATTTATAGACGTCTATGTTTGGGCCAAATCAGGGCTTGTCCAGAGTGGACAAAACCTTAACCAAACATAGACGTCTTTGATTGGTTCAGATTTGGTCCAAATCATTGGAGAGGATAAGAAAAAGACACCCAAAGGCGTCAGCGTCGGTCGATGCTTACTGAGGTATAGCCTACAATATCGCCTTAAATTTAATTTGAGGAATGCCCATCTATGTGGTAGACCTACTGTTTATAAAACACCAAAAACGGCCAATCCAGACAGGACCAAAAAAAGACGGTCCACGCTTACTGGGGTGTGGCGTACTATGTTGTCATCAATGGCATTTTATGAATGTCCATCCATGTGGTAGGCCCACCTTTTGTAAAACAGGCTGTTGCATTGGCTTTATTGGCCCTAATTCCTGTGACTAATCAATTGAGCTATTTAAACTATTTGAATATCAGCTACCCAACTTTATCAGGAGTTATCCTGAGTATATTTGCAATGTGTTAACACAGCGGGAAATGCAGAACTAGTTTATGTTTTGCTATGATCCGTTCATAAAAAATGTATGGATACAAATTTGAAACCACTGATCGTGACAATTAAGCACATGGGATGAAACTCCTGGACAGCGGTTGTGAGTAGCTTGATTGTCCATTCGACATTGTCCATCTTACTTCGACCTATTCTGTTTTTAGGATATGTTTTTTTGTTAACATGTCAGCGCATTTTTTTTATTTGATTGGGCGCCATTTAGGTTAAGCTATTTGATCCGAGAAACCTGCATAATGTAATTTTTGTCTCATTACGTTGTCAGACATTTTACCTCCAGCCTCTAGGCTACAGAAAAGACGGAATGTTCGTGGAGCGCTGCGTCTCTCCAACTGCACCCTGGAGAGGAGCGCTGGGGCCTGTTGCACAAAAGTAGAATTAAGACATCCGGGATAAATGACTCAGCTGAGCTCAATGAAGCCAAAACATGTGCGTCCAGGCTTAATTGGTTGCACAAAGACCAAGCCAGGATGAGCAGACACGGATTCATTAAGCCAGGTGAAACCAATCCTGGATAGGTGCGCGCTCACGGCTCACTCAAATAGACCCCGCCACAGATCACAGATTAACTGATTTACCATGGCAACTAGAGCCGCGTACTTTTCCCCGTCGGAAGCACAAATCCTCATGGAGGCATACGAGGAGGTAAAAGATATAATTAAGAAGAAAGGCAACACCGCCACAGTGATAAAGCAAAGAGAAAAAGCGTGGCAAAGTATTGCAGACCGCCTGAATGCGTAAGTAGTGCACAATTACACACTCACCGCTCCGCTGAAACATCACAATTACAATTCAAATATTTAATTCACATCTCCAAAAATGCAGTTGTACTGTAATTATGAAACGGTTAAATTTTTTATTGAAATGCACTGCAGATATGAGTGAAATTGTGTAAAGTAACTCCATCACACTGTATAAAGCTATGATAAATTTTTGGATATTTTTACTGAAAACAAGACAAAAATACCAAGTAATTTTTTGCAGTGTGACTCCATTAAATGTGTGTGTGTGTGTGTGTGTGTGTGTGTGTGTGTGTGTGTGTGTGTGTGTGTGTGTGTGTGTGTGTGTGTGTGTGTGTGTGTGTGTGTGTAGATTAAACATGAACGGGCCAAAACGGACATGGCAGCAGGTCAAAATCAAATACAAGAACATTCTGCAGAATGGTATGGTCCCTGACTAATATTTAACAAAGCACAAGCATATATTGTACCCAGAAGGTGCCTGCTCACACATTGTCTGTACTGTTTTAGCAGTGAAAAAGAATACCCACAGACAAGGCACGGGTGGTGGGTCACCAAAGGCTGACCTTACCCCAGCAGAGGACATGGCCTTGGAGCTAAATAAAGGCAGGCCCGTCTTAGAGGGGATCCCTGGGGGGAAAGAGACGAGCATAGGTTCCTCCCAAGATGCCACCCGCTTCATTCAAGGTATGTCCTTCCATCTCTACATGGGATACAACCACATTCATATTGAATCAATTTGGACTGTCTGACTTTGGTTTACCTATTGCCTTGCAGTGTCTGGCAGCACTGTGTTCCTGTTAGAGCCACCAGCACAAGCACCAGACGATGCTGATCCAGTGAGTACTCCATCAAAGGCATACTGTAGGCCTGGCATGTCTTGTCTACTAGCTTCAATATGAATCCGATTTAAATGTGATAGGGTGAAGGCCCCAGTGCAGCAGCAACAGCACATGATGGAGACGATGATGAGGAGGAGACCATCTCTCTGGATTCCAGAAGGCATGAGGTATCATGTTAAGACTGTGAAAGTACTATTTACTCTACAATGGTGAGGAGTCCTCATCAAAATAAAAAAATCTAATTTCTTTTACAGGACCCAGATGCTATACAGTGGGAAAACCAGCCTGGCAACATAGTGCGTATTAATAAAAGGACACCACATCCTGCCAAATTCCAGCTGCGCTAATTGTATTGTGTTCACAGAGCTCACAAGCTATCAGAAAGTTGTATGGCAACCACCTCCGGCGCCAAATAGAACTGGCAGACATAGACATTCAGTACAAGAAGAAAAAGATGGAAAATCTTGCACTGGAGTTCGAAATAAAAAAGAGGACAATTAGGAAACTGGACCTTGAAATAAAAAAACTTGAGGGAGGTGAGATATGCCTTCAATGTACACTGTATGCTAACTGTAACACAAATGTATTAATCATTATTTTTCTTTCCTCCCCCAGCTCCAAGAAGATGACACAGCTCAAAATAAAAGGTATATTCTCGTAAAGTCAAGTGAGCCATGACATATGAGCTCTTATTGTGAGCACACAGGACGGTGGCATCTTTCTAAGTTTTTTTTAATTTTCCAGTACAACCAAGTCATCGTTATAAGGCATCGCCCTCTTTTGCCCACCCCCCCAGCACCAGGTGTGGCCACTAGCCTATATGAAGGCCCAAAATTGTGTGTTCCTTTCTGCTCTGACAATGGCATGCCCATTCGTGCGAGATGTGGTGGATGAAGAAGGACTTGTGCTGAGGAGAGCCTTCAGGCGAGAAAGGGTCTTCAGGGACCGGTTGGACCCACTGGCCTTCCCTGATGACCATCTATATGAAAGATACAGGTTTTCTGCAGATGGCATCAGGTATCTATGCAGACTACTGGGTCCCAGGATTAAGCACCGCACTGCACGGAGCCATGCACTGAGTGTGGAGCAAATGGTTTGTGTGGCCTTGCGCTTTTTTGCTAGTGGAGCCTTCCTGTACTCAGTGGGGGATGCAGAACAGCTGAACAAGGCCACAATTTGCCGCACAATAAGGAGTGTGTGTCTGGCTATCAAAGCATTAGCAGATGTCTTCATCTCCTTCCCTGGCCACAGAAGACTCTGTGACATCAAAGAGGAGTTCTATAGGATTGCAGGTAAGAGGATCTACAAATTACAGGACAACTGTTAACACATAGTAGGATACTCATTACTTTGTGTGACAGGTTTCCCCAATGTCATTGGTGCAGTGGACTGCACACACATAAGGATAAAAGCCCCCTCAGGTGCCCATGAGGCCGATTTTGTGAATAGGAAATCCTTTCACAGCATTAATGTTCAGGTGAACATAACTTTTTGATATTGTCCATTGACGAACACTCTGCATTGCCAGTGATGTGCATTGATTGGTGTAATATTCCTCATCTTATGATTTCAGATGGTCTGCAATGCTGACTGTGTGATCAGCAATGTTGTGGCAAAATGGCCTGGCTCAGTCCATGACTCCAGAATCTTTCGGGCCTCTGAAATCTATCAGTGCCTATCACAAGGTAAGCCACACAACCCCTATTTATAACCATCATGGCTGTGTCAAGAATATCACTGTGTTTATGAGGTAGTAATGATGAGATTTTGTGTTGACAGGTGAATTCTCTGGTGTGTTGCTGGGAGACAGGGGGTATGGCTGCCAGCCTTTTCTCCTGACACCTTTCACAGACCCCCAGGAAGCACAGCAGGCCTACAACCATGCCCATGCCAGGACCAGGGCCAGAGTTGAAATGACCTTTGGCCTCCTGAAGGCACGCTTTCACTGCCTTCACAAATTAAGGGTCAGCCCTGTTAGGGCATGTGATATTACTGTGGCTTGTGCTGTCCTCCACAATGTGGCCTGCCTGAGGAAGGAGAGGGCCCCCAGAGTGCCACCAGCCATGGACTGGGACAATCCGGCAATCTTCTCTGATGACGACAGTGGTCGGCTGCTGAGGGACCAATATGTGTTGAATTATTTTAGTTAGTATGTGTGCTTTCAATTTTGGTTAAATATGTCCTGCGGTGGCAGAGGAATTTGTTTTTTTTTGGGTTCGTTTTTTGACGAATTTGGCCTCTTATGATGTTTGTGCGGTATACTGTGTGTAATACAAGGCTGCAGGGAGGCTACTGCATCCATTCATTTGTCTGTTCAGTTGATGTGTATGGATTTGTCCTGCATTTATTTTAGTGTGCAGACATGCAGGGTGTGTTATATACAGACCTTTGAATGTGTATGTATCATTTTGTATAATATGCTTGGATTCTGTGCTTTCCATCTTGTAGAGTCACTGTGACTTCAGTTTCGAAAGGAGCTGATGGTTTACCTGCTTTGTTTTGTCCTTATTCAATAAAGGAACATAATGTTACACATTGTTTTTATATTCATATGGAATGTGTATTTGTTTATATGACAGAGTACTAGGGCCACACTGAAGAAAAAGGATAAAGTCATAAATTTATGAGGCTGGTTCTTTCTGCAGAAAAGCTACATATTGTTTTGATACTTATGACAATGTGATACTTAATATATCCTGGCACATCAGCATGTCTTTGTTTATGAAACCATACTGAAGTACAATTTCACGAAATGCCCCACATCTGTCATTTTAACAACTGTCCTCCTTTAAAACAACTGGTTACAATATTATGACTTGTGTTTTTTTCCCCTCTGTGGCCCTAATATTCTATCATTTTATATATAGCCTTATAGTCTATGGGAAACTGTAAATTATCTAATGATAGCAACATCTAAAAATCTTTTTTTATCCAAAATCATTGAAATTAATGATCACAAACGTTTAAATAATAACAGTGGGTCTAGTTATATGTGATAACAATGTATAGTGAGCAGTGAAATAACTATTGGTTTCCATTTGTGGTGACTGCTGACTGACATTAGGGATGAGATTAAATAGATCCTGGAATTTAGCCTGGTCTGGAGCAGGCTAGCTCCACAGAATAAATCTCCATGGTAATTTATACCATAACATATCCTCCTGCCCCCTATCCATCTTTAGTGCAACCGGATTACGGATCAATTGAGCCAGGATCACCAAGATATCCTGGCTTAATCCCTTATCCTAGTTTTGTGCAACAGGCCCCTGGGAATGGACAAGATAAATATTTTGCTTCGTTGGATTGCACAGTGTGCAAGCACTTCTTATCACATGGCGGCATCAGCGCTAACCTAAAAAGCCTATATGCCACTGGTTGAGAGAAGTTGTCATTGTTTTGGGGCAGAATTATGTGAGGTTGTATGTGCTGTTGGTGTGTCTTGGTCAGTTTAGCTAGAAAAGAACGCCCTCGTCAATCTGTAGGCCGGCCCTCAAGTAAGAAACAAAGTAAATAGAGCTTCCTCTGAAGTTGACACAAGAATGACACCAAACCATTCAATCATGTTGACATGTACAATGTCGCAGTGCTGCTCTGAAATGAAACATCCTTGTTGCAAGGGCCAAGGCAAGTATATATCAGATTTAGTTCAGCATCAGATTAAGGACAACCCAGGGAATATGTATTTCATTTAACATTTATTTAACTAGGCAAGTCAGTTAAGAACAAATTATTATTTACAATGACAGTCAAACCCTAACCCAAACCCTGACGCTGGGCCAATTGTGCGACGCCCTATGGGACTCACAATCACGTTCGGTTGTCATACAGCCTGAAATCGAAACAGGGTCTGTAGTGATGCCTCTTGCACTGAGATGCAGTGCTTAAGACAGCTGCGCAACTCGGGAGCCACCAAGTGGCACATACAGTAACTCATTTGCATAACAGATATATTTTTGAATGTGTAAAACATTACAGGAGCATGAGAAATTGGGTGTCAAATCAAAGCTACGAGTCTATATTTGGGAGTAAAATAAATATACATTTTCCAACCATTTCCCATCTGAAATATTTGGCATAAGCAAAGTCTTTGATTTCTGGATCAACAGATGGAAAATAGATCTTAGAAAACATTTACCAGAAAAGTTTTAAAAAGTATCAGAAATACATCAAACACAATAACATTGATGTAAAGAACCCTCCCAACTAATATCAACAAGGATAGTATATTTTGTTTAGGATAAATTGTTTACCTTGTGTAAGTTTAAGAAATTTTGCCTTGTTCCGTTACCCACACACATATCATTAAGATATATTCTAATTTCTCTCATGAGGAAGGATAATTAAAATTCACAAAAGTACCAAGGAATGGTAGATCTACCAATTAGTTATAGTGATTTTACTGATATCAATTTTGTTTATGAATTATTAAGTGATTAAAACTTGTAATTCCGTTACCAAATCAGTAACGTAATTACAAAACAATCAGTAATGGAATTAATGCATCTGAATTGGCAATGGTAAATCATAGTATTCACAAACCACAGTTGGGTCACCTGCTACTGTCCTCCCTTCCACTGGCATAGTTATGTTCAGCTCATAGGCCTAACAGTTTTCTTTCTTTTTCAGTTGTCTGTTGGTAAAAGCAAGAGTATTAAAACAGCCTGAACAACCTCTCACTCTCAGGTCTTACCGACACATACCCATGAGCCCCCTCTATTTCCATTTACTGTAACCAGCATCCTCACCCAATGAGCGCCGATTGACACCATACAGCCATGATAGTTGAAAAGTGGTTGAAACTTGGTCAGTCCACTCTGGCCTTGATGTTAACGTCTACACATGGACTGGACTAAATCTGAACTTATCATAGACGTATGTTTCACAAGTTTGGATAGCATTTAGCTTAGTCCCAAACCATTGCATTTATCAGGAGTTGACTGGATTTACATCATTATTTATTGTCAGGATACTGCTGAATTCATGGGTGTTGTCTACGGTTTGGTACTACAGGAGAGGGGGAAGAGAAGTGCTAAAGAAGCAAGATTGAGTCTGCTAGTCACAAACAATCCTGACAAATACAGTTGATTCTACCTCTGCTCTGTCAAACTGGACATTTAGCCTGCACTTCGTCTTTCAGGTTTTTACTGGACATTTAGCCTGCACTTCGTCTTTCAGGTTTTTACTGGACATTTAGCCTGCACTTAGTCTTTCAGGTTTTTACTGGACATTTAGCCTGCACTTCGTCTTTCAGGTTTTTACTGGACATTTAGCCTGCACTTCGTCTTTTAGGTTTTTACTGGACATTTAGCCTGCACTTCGTCTTTCAGGTTTTTACTGGACATTTAGCCTGCACTTCGTCTTTCAGGTTTTTACTGGACATTTAGCCTGCACTTCGTCTTTCAGGTTTTTACTGGACATTTAGCCTGCACTTCGTCTTTCAGGTTTTTACTGGACATTTAGCCTGCACTTCGTCTTTCAGGTTTTTACTGGACATTTAGCCTGCACTTCGTCTTTCAGGTTTTTACTGGACATTTAGCCTGCACTTCGTCTTTCAGGTTTTTACTGGACATTTAGCCTGCACTTTGTCTTTCAGGTTTTTACTGGACATTTAGCCTGCACTTTGTCTTTCAGGTTTTTACTGGACATTGAGGCTTATTTCAACATTTCACCCAAATGTGATTCTGAGAACAGGACAGTGCTGGTGACAAACGGACAGGTGGAAACCCAATTATCATACTGAAAAAGAAATGGGTGCTGTACTGCCGTTTTCCAGAACAATGTTCAAATAAGTGAACAGATAGTGTTCATGTCGGTGGAGGTGTTTCAGGATCAGACATTAGTTGAGATGCAGATTTTGTGTGCATATTTTTGAGCTTTTGCTACTGTCAATTTATTTCCTGAATACCTGAATCAATAAACCAAACCCTATTTAAAAAGATTGTGTATGCCAGTACTTGTATATGCTGGTAAAATCACTTGAAAGTTGACATATGTGGTTATAGAAAATACAGCATACCTCACAATGAGATAAACCAGAAGGCACATACATTTCTTTATTGTTCAACAGGTTATCATGAACTTTACTCTAGCAATATCAAACATGCAGTCTGGATGATGCGCCTTTAAATACAAAGTGGACAAGGCAGTATAAATAATACAATGTGCACTGTATGTCGTCATGTAAAATATATACCGTGTATATTTATATGTATAAAACGTGCTTTTCAGAAGCTTCTTGGATAAAGGAGAGCACTCAAAGCACAACATCACTCTCCAGCTGTAGTATGAGCCAGATACACACAACGTGCCAAAAGAGGAATTCTTTACAAAAATATCGGAGAAAAACATTTGAAAAGCTTCTATTGCAGGTTACTGTTCAATACCTTCAGCTTGTGAATACATTTGCAGAAACTTTTCCTTCTTTTTTTTTCTTCAACAAAAATAAGTAAACTTTCGATTTTCCCCCCACTTGTTCACAGGAATAAAAAACATTCTTACTACGGGTGCATTCACCAAAAGGAAAGGCATGTAGTCAACAGCACTTTGAGGCCTTAGGGGCAAAACGTAAAACACATGCAACATCACACAGAAGATGGTGGAGGGGTCATCAAGTAGATTTTGAATAGAAAATAAACAGTATCATTTCTAAGTAATACAATGCTTGTGTTTCATCTCTGGTGTGCCCAGACGTACATTCAAACAATGAAGGAGTCAAGCTATGATATTAATGCTGCATAATGGTGCACCATTGCATTCAGCTGGTGCAGTAAACATTTCCCTCTAATAATTGTCATGCTGCGTGGTAAGTACATTAAGGCAATGCCAGGGTGAAGTGCTATAAGGTCAGTGTTAGCATCTGAACTTCAGCTCTATCCACCTACCAGTTTACAGTATTATTCTCTTGTGGGCGTAGTGTTCTGCAGTAGATACTTATGATGGCTTGTAATTGTAAACTGTATTATTAAAATGTCTTTGCCTCGGCCACAAGCATTCAGGTTGGCAGAGCACCTCAAATCGCTTACCTCTTGATCTCTGCTTTCCAATGAGGAATTTCTATTTAAGTGTTGTCAAGGTAAGTGCTTCAACCCTTTGTTTGGCGTAATTGAGGCTATTGTTCTGTGTTGAGTGAAAATCGGGATACACAAAGCCCAAAGCCAAACCCCTTCCCATGGCCTTGACATCCAACCGCCCCTCTCCTAAAGGAACCTGGAGAGAAGTTGCTCTTCATATGCACACAGACGACAGGTAGGTGTGTTGGCACATCGTTCATGGGTGACTAGCAGTTGAAGTGACTGGACATAACTGATAATTCGACACAAGGCCAAATACTATAGGACTATCAAGGTGGAAATGGGAAGAGAAGTCGTCTGGAAGAGTGAAGTGGAATCAAAGCTGTGCAAGGAGGAAATGCCAAGTGGAACATTGTTTGTTATCAGTCTTGATTGCGTGTTAGGAGGAAACACCCACCACCTCGATCCTGAACCACATTTCCAAGTAAGGTTAACTGGAGAAAGAGAAAAAGGGAAACAGTATTAGTTTCTCCATGGTTTCTCCAAACCAACCCACAGCTCCGCAACATTGCCTGCACCACAGCATGCATGACCCCCCATAGCACGCAGCTATCACACATACAACCTCCCAGAGCCACACAGCTCCGCCCAATGGATTGCATGTTTTATTACAAAACGTCAAAAGTTGTAAATAAATGTACAAAACATCATATTATAACACATTCTCTTTTACATTAAAATGACTAACTGAACTGAACTAAACTGAAACACACACAGAAGAGGTAAGTCATGATTTGTGTCGATGGCCACTTTTGGAGTCTTCTCGTCGCATCCTGGGGGCGTGTGATCTAGGAGGACTGAGGTCAGAGGGCAAAGGTCACACAGGGTTCAGGAGGAGGCTGATATAAGAAAGGGTTTATGGTTAAGGGTTTGATCATGATCAGATTCAGTAGTGTGGTAGGCGTTCCTGGAAACCTAAAAGTGTACGTAAAAATCTTATTTCCTGACATATACAACTACGAAGACTATAAGAGAACACATGAACATCTATTTTCTCAAATTCAGGTACACAAACCACCTATTGGGCATGGTCCAAGAAAGCAGCCAATAGTTTAAAGAAATATAGGAATAAACAATATTCAGAAGGGAATATCCAAGTCCTATTTCAATACAACCAAACTCACTGCACAACATGCCTTACTAGGGATTTACTCATCAGAAATCAAACGCATCATCAATATCATCATCGATATCATGTAACGCCCAATGTTAGTCCTTTGGCCAAAGTTGAGCAATCTGAAAGCGGAAAGTGGTAATGGGCATTGCCTAAATCCACCTAGCACTAGTCACATTCTTTTCACGTCTAAGTATTTGATAGGTGTAAGGTTCCCCCTTTTCCCAACCACCAGAGCCCCAGCTTTACTGTCTACGTCTGGTCTGTGGTCTTACCTGCTCTTGCTGGGGGGCAGCTGTCTGCTGGGCCGCCTCATGGACTGGCTGGGCTGGACCTTCATGGAGGAACGGGGCGAGGAGCGGGAAAAGTGCTCGGGGGCCGGGGGCTTCTTGGGGATCTTCTTGACCAGACGTCCCACCCACTTCTGTTGTTCCTCCTGAGACACGGCCAGCAGCAGCAGGTTCTTGGCCGTGGACACGTCATAGTTCACTGCAGTGGGACAAAGGGAAGGGTTTGTATTGTGTTTAATAACTGTGTTTAATAACTATGCAAAAAAACAGCAGTGCACACCTCAACCCCCTAACCATCCCTTGATATGTCCCTGACAATGTCTTTATATGCGTCAATGTAACCCTGCTCTGCTATAAGCAACGACACCAAACCCCCCACACCCCTACCTCTGCAGGGCGCGATGATCTCCTCCTTCTTATCCATGTGGTCCTTGTGGCACTTGATGTGGCAGCGCCTGCACTCCAGGGCGGGCGGAGGCTTAAACATGTTCCACAGGGGTTTGGTGCACGCCTCACAGTTGGTGGGGAAGTGGTAGAGCGTAGGGATGAACTCGTGGCCCTTGTGGCAGATGTAGCTGGACTTCTCTCCACTGGCCAGCTCCACTGGGAACTCTGGCTCCTTCTTACACTCTCCCTCATTGGCATACAGAATCTGAGGAGAGTAGGAAAAGGTCATCATGGTAATTGTCAATCATTATCATCAGTATGAACCAGCCCCATCACATGAATCGTTAAATAAATGCATGAACAAAGAGCCATAACAATCAAGGGACCTGGAATATCCTGGGGATCTCTTTGGCATCAGCACGGTAAACGTCTGTTTGAGTGACAGGCCGCACATGGAAGAGTTTACTAAAAAGACAAGGAAAGGAAGAGACCAAAAATATTTTTGATGTTGAAGGTAAAAAAAATGTATTTTTGTGTCAAATCGCCAGTTGGCAACCCATCACTTGTGGGATTAATTGATACATAAACAAACATTACAGTAATTCACTGATAAATCAGTGATAATTTTTCTTTTGGTGTTCTCTGCAGTGCATAAAGAGTGAAACAATTAAATATTGTTAAATTAAATATAAAAATCAATACATAATAGTAAACAAGGTTAGCCAAACAATAATTATATCCTTTGCGCAGAAAAAAATATACATACATATACAGTAGCAGTCAAAAGTTTGGACACACCTTCTCATTCAAGGGTTCTTCTTTATTTGTACTGTTTTCTACATTGTAGAATAATAGTGACGTGCTATCGACTCTCTCTCTACCGCACCAGCTGTCTTTAACTCTGAATGATCGGCTATGAAAAGCCAAGTGACATTTACTACTGAGGTGCTGGCCTGTTGCACCCTCTACAACCACTGTGATTATTATTATTTGACCCTGCTGGTCATCTATGAACGTTTGAACATCTTGGCCATGTTCTGTTATAATCTCCACCCGGCACAGCCAGAAGAGGACTGGCCACCCTTCATAGCCTGGTTCGTCTCTAGGTTTCTTCCTAGGTTCTTGCCGTTCTAGGGAGTTTTTCCTAGCCACCGTGCTTCTACATCTGCATTGCTTGCTGTTTGGGGTTTTAGGCTGGGTTTCTGTACAGCACTTTGTGACATCGGCTGATGTAAAAAGGGTTTATAAATACATTTGATTGATTGATTGTGAAGACATCAAAACTATGAAATAACACATATGGAAACATGTAGTAACCAAAAAAGTGTTTAACAAATCAAAATATATTTTATATTTGAGATTCTTCAAAGTAGCCACCCTTTGCCTTGATGACAGCTTCGCACAACTTGTTTAACACTTTTTTGGTTACTACATGATTCCATATGTGTACACACACACACACACACACACACACACACACACACACGCACACGCACACACACACACACACACACACACACACACACACACACACACACACACACACACACACACACACACACACGCACACGCACACACACACACACACACACGAGAAAAATGAAACAGAAGGTATTTGAACCCAGTCTGGCACAAAGTGAAGATTCATGTCAGAGACAAGCCTATACACAATCTATATACAGTACACATGTGCCATTTACCACATAGAAGCAAAAATATTTTTCTAATTTAATTATAGGTATCCCTTTTTCTTTTATTCCAGGCTTCATCTAAATATTCTGCAAAAGGAAATACACAATGGACAAAAAAACATTTCCGTTTCTCTTCATCGCTCAGGCACATAATGCCAGGGTAGATCTGGTGTAAGAGCAAGTATATCTGTGTTAGCATGATGATTTGAATTGAAGTAAAAGGAGCAGGTAGATAGTCGTTACTCACTCAATATCCAGCACCATGTAGGGGTTGGATAGCTCTTTGTCCTGTTCGCTGTTATAGAACAGAATCTTCTTGCTGCTTACAACCACATACTAAAAAGAGACAAGAAACAATACTTTTCACTGTAGCGCATCAACAATATTAACTACAGAATGTTTGATCAGTAAAGCCAGGTTGTAAATCTTATCTTCACCTTTCTCTCCCATCCAAACTTCTTGGTGTTGTTCCTCACAGGCAGCGAGAGCCACCCTGCTAGTCTCATTTCTAAGAGAGTGAAAGAGGGGTGAAACATTAAAACAGCAGGTCAATATTGTGATCGATCTACATGCTTCACAGTTGGTACATATTCCCAGGAAACATAGCATTTTCTATTTCAATGCAAAAAAATATGTAAACAGTAGATGCATCAAATGATCGCAGCACTCTGCACACATTATGGACGGACTCGAAGACAAAACATGAAGGTTAAATGGTTTAAGTTTCAGCTCCAGAGAGGTTTCCCTTCATGATGGACCATATATCAATCAAATAAATCAATAAATGCATAAATCATCAGAGTAATCAGTAGCCTATTATACATAGCCTTTTATAGTGAGTACTGGCAACTGGACAACACAAGTCAAAAACTATCAGATGCCAAAGACAAAAGGAAAGATAGGTGGCACTCCAGGACAAGACAGAGCAAGTCACCAAAAACAACCAAATGTCAATATAAACATACATAAGAGGTACAAGGCTGTGAACAGAACTGCTTGTACATTGTGTTTGAATGCACATAAACGTCCTCCTTACCTGTGTAGGCGTCATCCGCGTCAAAGTCTGGTCCACTGCTGAGGCTGGCTGATTCTAGGGAGGAGACGTTGGCGGAGCTGAGGAGGTTATGTAGCTGCTCAATGTCACTGTCCTTACTGTCCAGGGCCATCTGCAGCTCGATGCGTACCTGACTCTCATCTGCTATTTGCTATTTGACACAAACAGGAGGAAAGGAAACATACATTTGAAATGTCTATATATTGTTAGTTTGAGGCCCCTGTTAACTTTGTTGGTCTATTTTCGTGTGACTGACCACCTGCATGTCGTTAATCTGTTAAGGTGGTTGTGTGATGGTTAGTATTAGGTTGTGTTATGGTTGGACTGACCGCCTGCATGTCGTTGATCTCTCTTTGGTACTTGATGATGGTGGAGTTGAGTTTCTCCTTCTCTGACCTCAGCTCCAGCTGCAACTTCCTGTTCTCCTTCTCCTTCCTGCGCACATCAGTGTCATTGCCGCGCCGACTGCCTGCTGCACGTACCTCCTTCCTGTTCATGATCTCCGCCAGCTTGTTCACAGCCTGAGAAACACACAAGACAAGAAATAGTCATGATGAGTATCTAAAACAATAGACAAAGGCAAGTGTCTTCAACACGGTTTCCTTGCTATGCAACATTGTAAAGCTAGAAGAAATGACATTAAATCAGCTTGCCTGGGTCTTTAGTGTTCTCTCTGACTGGAGCTGCTTCTCAAACGTGAGCTTCATCTGGCTCATCTGCTGCTCATCATCCTTGGACGTCTGCAGCTCTGAACACATCACAAATAGAAGAATAGAATGTTACAATCTAATGTTGAACAGAAATAGATATGATCCTTTTTTACCAACCACACAGGCTGGAGGCAGAAACTTACCTTCAAGTGTCTCCTTGAGTTTGTTGTTGAGCTCCTCTTTCTCATTGGCTAAGTTGGCCACATCGCTAGTGAGGGTTCGGTTGGCCTCCTCCAGCTGGGCAGGAAAGAGCAGACAAAAAGTGAGACCAATGCAATTTGATAGTATTCAGCTGCAGCAAGCATTCTCAAGGCCCAGCAGTGTCACCTCAGAGTCAGACTCACAGATCTATTGGCTACAATAGTCGATTCCGTTGTTGTTCACTCCTGGTCCTGGCTATAGTCCCAGCCCAGTACAAGCACACAAGCACACCTGATTAAGCGTATCAAGTTCTTGATGATTATTCGACCAGTTGAATTCTGTGTTTTCGAAAGCACTAAGCTCACGCCCAATGCAGCCCACCACGGCCCTCCAGAAACAGAAGAACCAGGGCTGACTCACCGAGCCAATGGTAATGTCCTTCTCGACCAGCTCCTGCTTGTGCCGAGCCATCATCTCTTTGAGCTCCAGCTCCTTCATGATTTTCTCCTTCTCCAGGTCGGAGTACTGCTCCTCAGCGATGGAGCGAGCCAGCTGCTCCGAGTCCGCCTTGGTCAGCGTGATCTCCAGCTGCGCCGCCAGGGAGTCCCTGAGCGGTCACAGGTCAAGCATGTCTTTATAATGTAGCATTGAACATGGGTTTTGGTTGTGTTCTTTTTTTGTGTTGTTTGTGTAAATAAATAAAAAAAGATATATATTACAAGAACTCAGGAGGAAGAAAGCTTGAACCAGACCCTAAAGAAACCCATCCTCTTCTGGATCTCTGGGCAGATGTTTATAAGTTCAGCAGGACTGGAGTTGTACACTAGAGTGTCAGTAAACAGTGCAGGGCCAGGCCATTTTCCTGTACTCACCTCTCCTCTTGTAACTCCTGAAGGGATTGCTGCATGTCCTTGTAGAGCTTGCTCTTCTCTTCACATTCCTCCTTCAACTCCCGCACCTGGGTCTTATACAGCGTCTGGGCAACACAAAAAGATGATCAATCACAAATTCAATGCAATAATGTATACACAGGGTGCAAGTTATCTCAGGGTAGGATTCCTCTCAAAGACAAGTGCTGCAGCAGACTTACAGAAAAATACTGCTCAGCCTCTAGCTGGTCCTGAAGTTCCTTCATTTGGCCGTCCGAGTCCTGCCTTTCTCTGTGGACACAAACGCAAATTAATCCTTTCAGTTTATTGTTTTATTGTGTTGACACTTTCTCTCAGCGTTATTACTTGCTAAAAATTAAAAGGTAAAATATTAAAAAAGGAGAAGAAAAAAAAGAGTCTGAATGTTGACTGACTTGCGTAGCTCCTGGTTTTGTTTCTCCAGGCTGCGTTTGATTTCCAGCAGGTGGTTAGCCTCCTGTTTCAGCTGCTTCTCAGAGGTCCTCAGGGTGTTGAGCTGCTGGTTCTGGGCCTTCAGGTCATTCTGGGTCAGACTGCGCTTCTGGGTCTCCTGCTCGATCTTCAAAGTTAGGTTCTTCACCTCCTCGGTGAGCCTCTCCTTGTGCCTGCGGAGCTCATCCAGTTTCTGTAGGGACTGCTTGTAGTCACAATCCAGCATGCTGCTGTGTTTCTCCAGCTCCAACATCCTGTTCTCCACACGCAGCTTGGACGCCCTCTCCTCCTGCAGCTTCTGCTCCATGTCTGGGGGAAGGGGAAAGAGGGAGAAGAATGATTTATTGAATTGGATTTGACCCTGCTGACCACAGTCTAGTTTCTTTACCGAAGATGGATTCCTGTCCTTTGTCATACCTGATAACTCAGGAAGGGCCTTACCCTTCATGGCCTCAGACTTGGCGCCCTCGATCGACTCAATCTTGCTCTTGTCTGCGAGCCGTGCCTTGGTGGCTTTGTGCGATGCCTCCTCCTGCTCCAGCCCCTGCTGCAACACCTTCAGCTTGTACGTCATGTCTATCTCCTTGCTGCTCTTCTCCTACGGGAGAGTAGAAGAGAGAGAGAAGGTTAGAAAGTGAGAGTGCATAAAATAGAGAGGGTAAGAGCATAAGAAAGTGTGGAAGTTTACCTTCTCCAGGTCGGTGAGTTTCTCCTGTAGTAGTCTCTTCTCTGTCTCTGCTTTGGATAGGGCTTGTCTCACCTGCCGAACCTCATCCTCCAGCCCTGAGATTCGCCCTACAGAGACAGAGAAATGTCACCAAAGGCTAAATCATACTGTGAATAAATACACACAGTCTCTCCCACACAAAACAAAATACCCACTAACCCTGCATGTCTGCGATGGTCTCTGAGCCCTGGCTGTGCTCTCTCCTCTCAGCCTCCAGTGCTGCCTGCAGCCCGATACACTCCTTCTCCAGAGTGAGCTTGGAGCGCTCCAGCAGGCAGCACTTGTCCTGCAGCTCTCTGCCCCCGGCCTCCAGAGCCTGCAGCTGCTTGCCTGCCTCCGTCTGGGCCTTCCTCAGCCGCGTAGCCGCCTCCTGCTCCGCACGCAATAGAGCATTGGCCTCGTCCAGCTGGATAACAAATCACTTAGTCACACTTTGTAATGTGCATTTCAATCACAAATGTAAACACATGCACATAAACACACACTCAAGTTATTTTATACCCCAAAAAACCACACCTGTCTTTGTAAGTGAATGTTCTTCTCGTTGGATATGTGCGAGTTCTGATTTCTTTTCTTCATATCGTCCAGCTGGTCTCGGAGGCTGTTGACTGCAGATCACATCACAAGTTAGATATGAAAGTATACTGTGTGTGTGTGTGTGTGTGTGTGTTCAGCCAGCGGTCTCACCCTCGTTCTCCAGGCAGCGTTTCCGGTCTGCCTCGCTTTCGGCCTTGCGGTGACTCTCCACAGTCTTGTGCTGCAGTAGAGCCTTCTCTCTCTCCAGCTGCCTCAGACTCGACTCCAGAGCCTTTCTGCTACTCGTCTGTCAATGCACCACCACAAAGGTCAGTGTTGGAAGTGCACAACTAATTATTTCTTGGTTGATATTTTTTATCAGTTGTGTGCTGTAGTGGTATGCTCTATTGCTACTGTAGCTCCAAAGTTCTCACCTCTTCATCAAGTTCTTTGGAGATTTTCTCTAGACGACTGGTGGAAGTTCTACAGAAAGAGAACATAGTGCATGTCACTATTCTCATCGCCCCATATCATAAAGAACATGACTAAATCACATAGCAAGTGAGTAATAGTAGTAGGTGTATTGTGTCTGTATGAGGCCAGGGCATGTCGTGTCTACCTGCACTTGTGTTCCAGCTCATCTTTGGTCTGCATCTCATTATTGAGCTGCTCTTCCAGCTGGTGGAGTTTCTTCTGTAGCTTGGCCGACTTGAGGAAGAGGGGAAGGAGGTGGCGCAACTGTTACAATACACTTCACCTGGATTCTGCTCTAAAACTAGAGCGTATCATTTTACCACAATTTGACCTTGTTTTTTCAAAGCCATAAACAAGTGAAATAAATTCAGAAGAGCTTTGTTTAAAGAGAGAGAACACTTAACAGAACACTTAACATCACAATATCCAGCAACATTTAATTTGCTCTGCAAAACAATTTCAGTCAGCACAGAAGTCAAAGAGCTGACAGCTTTCACGGGATTAGCTTGTTGTTTAGCTACTGAAGCAAAGCCTCGTAAGTGTTTCAGTAGCGCTAAGAACTTGACAGATTATTGTGTATAATTCTTGAGCCAAACAAAGGAATTATATTATTATGACCTGTTATGACATTGTTATTATAGTGTTGCGTTAGATTCATATGCACAAAATATAATTGCATAACTTAGGTTACTTCTGTAACTCCGGTTCTCTGATATTATGAGTGAAACATATCACGTGGGAGATTCGCTAGGATCACCTACTCTCGGAAGACAGACAGGTAGAGGGGCGAATGAGGTGAGCCCCTCACCTTCCTTAAAAGGAGCCACTCTCCCAATTAATGAGATATGTCCCAAGAACAGTGTCCAATAGGTAAACTATTCTGTAGGAGAGGTAGTGTTTCCTATGGAAAAATATGTAGCAGAGGTGGACCCCGCACCACCAAAACAAGGGGGGAGAGGGACCACCCATTCAACCCTGTTTTGGGGGTCGGGGACCCACCCTGGAGAATTTCCATGTATAAAGGACGGAGAAAATACATTCTGGTGATTTTTTAAAAGGACATTAAACTTATAAAATTAAATAATAAAATTATAATTATTATTATAAAATTATGCTGACACCATCTAAAACATACTTTCCACCTCCAGAAATGAGCCTAATAACATACTGGTAAAATTATTAACATAATGGACCATACATATAGCTTATGCATAGTTCATATGATCAGGTATGCTATTAGCAATAAGAATTATCCCCTGTAGCCAGCTGATGTAGCTCTAAATAAATAGGCTGAAGCATGGGGCTGCCTATCTGCATTTACCCTATAGGGCTAATCATTACAGATCCCAAATGTGATCTTTTAACTAGTTAGAATCATATTAATAAATGTTGTGTCCCCAAATAATTCTATAAACACAGTGAATATAATGTAGGCCTACCTGTTAGGGTAACTTGGGATAAAACTGCCACCCGGGGTAACCCACCCTCTCCCCCAACACTTTCCCTGGTTTCTATTAATGTTGCTAAAATAAAAATGTAATCTGTCTCATCACAATTGTTTTGAATCACTCCGAAAAAAAATGATTGAGGAAAAATAAATATCTGGATTCAAAATTGTGCAGTTCATGCATATTCAGGAGTTGAGAAACTAATAGGATTGGAAAGACGATTGCAAGGATTGTTGTGCTGCTTGTCAAAATGCAAGTTTCCCTCCCTTTGGCACTTGTAACTTGAATGCACCTTGAGAGGAATATTTCTCACACATAGAACACACGACAACAACTCGACTTGGACAACAACTCGACTTGGTAAATAGATTCTACACCCAATTTTTCCATGGTGTGTCAGCTCTTCTACCCCAAACGGCGTGGTCACCGTCTTTTGGGATAGGGTCTCCCAGGACCCTCATAGGGTTGTTGCTTCTACCAGACTGCAGCAAGTCAGTCTAAATAGATGCGGAAAGAGGGCTCTCTCTGGAGCAGCCAGCACCATGACGTAAGATGTCAGGCAATATAGCCGTAGGAAGAAGGAAACAACTGCAGTGCAGTATTCCTAATCCTGGTCAGTAGGACAGCTACATAACTGGTATGTCTTGGCCCTGCTCCATGTGGAGGGTTGTTAAGAGCAAAGATATCTCTTCAGCCGCTCACTCCCGTAGGATGGGGAGGCAAAGCAGGCAGTGGCCCGGCTGCATGAACCAATTGCAGTAAAAACCTGGATGAAGAAAAGCCGAAGCTTCGTGGACTCGGGAGTATCAGATAGCAGTCTGGGGCTCTGATGCCTGGTGAGGGCGCCCCATCCCACTATTTTGACTTATCTCTAGCTCAGTGGAGAGTGTTCTCCATAACAGAGCCAAGTCACGTTTGCAATGTAGAGGGGGGAAAAACGCCCTGGCCCACAGCGAGCCCTGGAAACCTGCTCTCCCGTAGAACAAGGAAGCAAATGCGTTTCGAGTTCCCCTGCCTTATTGTATAAAGTCGCAGCACCCTCTGGTGGGAAAACCGTCATCGGCACATACCAGAGCTGGCTTGACTGGGATAGCTCGTGCCATAGCAGTCAGAGGCAAAAATGCCTCACACAATATGTAAAAAGGGCCACAGTGGATGTCAAAAGACCGAATGCCATCCTGCTTCGAATGTCGGTGAGGACAGAGGGAGGGCTCACATGCTGACTTTGCTGCCCCTGGCTGAAAATCTGAGAAGGCACAGGGGGGGGGGAGGGCTTGAGAATAGGGTTGTCGCAACGCAGCCCTGCCTTCCCACTGCTGCAAAACTTGGAGAGGGGAAGGAGCAGAAAACGTTAAACCCGAAAAAGGAGGGTAGGGCAGAGAGCCATAGGTCTTGCACACTATCCTTCTATGCCGCCCGAGGTTGTCCAGCCCTTCTTATCTCCCTCAGGAAGGTTAGAGAGGTTGTTTGTTGCGGCTGCAGCGTAAGACTGCTTCCCTACAGGTTTGGCCTGGTTCAGGGGCCTTGCCGGAGTCTTGGCAGACTGCTGCGTCACCAGGGACCTCAGTCCCCCAAGGACAGCTTATTACCCCTTCCCAGCAGTGAGGCTGGGGCTATATACAGGAACCAACGGCTGCCACGTGCTTCGCCTTTATTCTTGTGCACGTCACACTTTGGCCGCATGGCGGCAACAGTTAGCCCGAACAACTCCTTGAGTGTCACTGGGGCATCCAGTCGGTCTTTAGTAACACGGCGCGAGGGGCTGAGATGGTCAGCCAGTGACGGCTCCACTGCGGGAGGGTTGCCAAACTCAGATTCTTCTATATGTCCAGGCTAGGGGTACCCCTAGCAAGAATTTAGCTAGTTAGGGGTTTATCCCACTAGTTCTTAGCTTCCCTGAGGCAAACTGATAATGCGTGGAGCAGCTATTTTAAATCGACGCTGTATGAGACAGGAGTCCCTTAACGGACGCTGAGCTCCCACAGGAGATGGCCACTCAATGCCGAGTCTGGCCACGGCTTGTTTGCAGAGATGAAGGAGCCCAAACTCCAAAGGAGGAGGGGCAGTTCCACTCCTCTCAGGGCCTGAGAGGGCGGGAGAACGGGGTCAGCCCCCATCTCCTGAGTTATCTCGAGGATATCCGTGAGATTAATTCCATCGTCATCCTCATCATCCCTTCCCCTGACACTACATCGTCCAATAGTGAAGGGAGGGAGTTGAAGCTATCTATGGTCTAGCCCCAAATGGGCATGGTTGCGGGGAGCTGAGCCACAGCTGTCGCTGTTGGCTTGGAGGAGAGAGGGGCTACCGATATAGAAGCACATTTAAAGCCTCTTCTTCAGACCTGCCCTTGTCAGCAGTTTGCAGTGCTCACAGGACTCAGGGTCATCGAGCCTCTCATGGGGATGTTCCTTATTGATGCACAGAGGTTTGGAACCTTTCCCTACAATCATTGAACCACAAGCACAAGAACGTGGGGGTTCGAGTGCTGGGCTAGTCTCTTCCTGGGACGGGATAATAGTGGCTATTGTTTTTTCGGGCCCCTGTTCAACAGAGCCATAGTGGATGAGAAGATCCTTCCCACCATGGTCCAGGCTATAGCCCTCAATGCCAGCAGGGCTCTAAAATCCCTCTCCCCCTCTACCAGACATTCTATTCAGCCATAAAGGAACAAGTCTTGCTAGGGGGACAGCAAGATGCCGGTTGTAAGAGCAACGTGCATATCGTGTAGCCTAGATAGTTAGAAGCTTTGTGGCTGGTGGCTAGCCAAAAATATATTGTGTAAATGTGTGTGATAAGCTAGCTAGTTAGAAGCCTTGCGGCTAACAGCTAGCAATAATGAGCAAAGTAGAACGCTATAGCCACGAGGCTAGAGTGGCATTAGCTAGCAGTAACTGTAGCTAGCTCAGTACTAGTTGCAAGGAAACCGTGCGGGGGAGAAGTTAGCCTTCAGATAGTGTGCTCCTGTGACTGAAGGAGCCGTGAGGCTGAGACGGACGGTCTAGTTAACACAATGGGTGAACGTAGTTTAATCTAGATGCTACAGTGTTGCAGGTACGGCGAGCTTCCCAAGTTGGCCTTGCAGAGTGGGCTAACAGAGTCTCAATAGCTAGCCGGGAAGCAAGCTACCAACAGAGACAGAAGTAGAAAAGTAATTTCTACACAAAATGAAAACCTTCCGGTCAGTACTAAACCTCTCGAGACCTACACTAGGCAGCGATATCCTTCACGGTTCACTTGTGAGCAGTCAAGCAGGAAAACAGGCATCCAGTCAATCTGAGCACTAGAGAGTAATGTTAATGCTCTTTGTGAGGGAGAGAAGCGAGAATAACCAGAGGGCGGGAGAGTGGCTCCTTTCAAGGAAGGTGAAGGGCTCACCTCATTCACCACTCTACCTGTGTCTCCAACAGATGCTTTTGATAGGTTCTTCCGAGAGTAGGGGATCCTTGCAAATCCGCCACATGTGATATCAAAACAAATAATTGAAAGAGAACTATATGTATATGACAGGCAAGTAGGTACCCACCTCTCCTTTCAAGGCTGTTGAGTTCACGGTCACAACTGTAGAGTTATTCACACCACTTAGTAACCTGGAGGAAACACATTGGTATTTGATGAAGAACTAACAGCTCACACACATACACACATTAATACACACTTTCAGAGTTTTTAACATAATCAAAGCTTGTGTGAAACGTAATACATCCACTACACATGAGTTACTAAGTAAAAAATACTGTCCATGATGAGGAAGGACTGTGAAAGTAAGACATGAAGTCTGCAGACTTACTGGTCTTCCTTGAAGTATGTGAAGCCGACGAAAGGAAGCTGGTTTCCCACAAAAGCCTTAGGAGTAGGAAAGGTCTCCACGTCACCCTTGTCATCTTCTATCTCATCAAAGTTGCTAGTGTCAATGTCACTGCTCAACTCTGGAACCACAGGAGCCGCCGCTAAACAGTGGGAGGGAGAGTGGGAGGAGAGGTGGGGGGGAGAGTGGGAGAAGAGGTGGGGGGGAGAGAATGAAGGAAATATTGATGTTATTTATGTCATTTCTAGGTAACCATATGTAATATGTTTTCTATTGTACCAGGATGATCTTATATGATCAAATAAATAAAATGTACTTGGCTGTATGGCAGACACCTACTATTTCTGATGCTGTCGAAGTTCCATTGGTCATTCTTGAAAAAGGGGTGTCGTTTGATCTCCTCCACCCCGTTGCGGCCCAGTCGCACCTCCCTAAAAACCAAAAACAGGGCCATAGACTTAGTTGAAGTCGGAAGTTTACATACATCTTAG
Organism: Oncorhynchus kisutch; assembly: GCF_002021735.2. NCBI lineage: Eukaryota > Metazoa > Chordata > Actinopteri > Salmoniformes > Salmonidae > Oncorhynchus > Oncorhynchus kisutch. The sequence goes on along the minus strand of NC_034180.2, from coordinate 28,909,873 downwards.
ACAAATAAAATTAACTCAGTTTTTCACAATTCCTGACATTTAATCCAAGTAAAAATTCCCCGTCTTAGGTCAGTTAGGATCACCACTTTATTTTAAGAATGTGAAATGTCAGAATAATAGTAGAGAATTATTTACTTCAGCTTTTATTTCTTTCATCACATTTCCAGTAGGTCAGAAGTTTACATACACTCAATTAGTATTTTGTAGCATTGCCTTTAAATTGTTTAACTTGGATCAAACGTTTCAGGTAGCATTCCACAAGCTTCCCACAAATCATCGACTACAGCTCAGCATTTAACACCATAGTGCCCTCCAAGCTCGTCATCAAGCTCGAGACCCTGGGTCTCGACCCCGCCCTGTGCAACTGGGTACTGGACTTCCTGACGGGCCGCCCTCAGGTGGTGAGGGTAGGCAACAACATCTCCACCCCGCTGATCCTCAACACTGGGGCCCCACAAGGGTGCGTTCTGAGCCCTCTCCTGTACTCCCTGTTCACCCACGACAGCGTGGCCACGCACGCCTCCAACTCAATCATCAAGTTTGTGGACGACACAACAGTGGTAGGCTTGATTACCAACAACGACGAGACGGCCTACAGGGAGGAGGTGAGGGCCCTCGGAGTGTGGTGTCAGGAAAATAACCTCACACTCAACGTCAACAAAACTAAGGAGATGATTGTGGACTTCAGGAAACAGCAGAGGGAACACCCCCCTATCCACATCGATGGAACAGTAGTGGAGAGGGTAGTAAGTTAAGTTCCTCGGCGTACACATCACAGACAAACTGAATTGGTCCACCCACACAGACAGCATCGTGAAGAAGGCGCAGCAGCACCTCTTCAACCTCAGGAGGCTGAAGAAATTCGGCTTGTCACCAAAAGCACTCAAACTTCTACAGATGCACAATCGAGCACAAAACCATGTGTATGTGACAAATAAAATTTGATTTGATTTGAAATCAATTTTGGCCCATTCCTCCTGACAGAGCTGGTGTAACTGAGTCAAGTTTGTAGGCCTCCTTGCTCGCATACACTTTTTCCATACGCTTGTTCTGCCCACAAATTCTCTATAGGATTGAGGTCAGGGCTCTGTGATGGCCACTCCAATACCTTGACTTTGTGGTCCTTGAGCCATTTGCCACAACTTTGGAAGAATGCTTGGTGTCATTGTCCATTTGGAAGACCCATTTCCGACCAAGCTTTAACTTCCTGACTGATGTCTTGAGATGTTGCTTAAATATATCCACATAATTTTCCATCCTCATGATGCCATCTAATTTGTGAAGTGCACCAGTCCCTTCTGCAGCAAAGCACCCCCACAACATGATGCTGCCACCCCTGTGCTTCACAATTGGGATGGTGTTCTACGGGTTGCAAGCCTCCCCCTTTTTCCTCCAAACATAACGATGGTCATTATGACCAAACAGTTCTATTTTTGTTTCATAAGACCAGAGGATATTTCTCCAAAAAGTATGATTTGTGTCCCCATGCGCAGTTGCAAACCACAGTTTCATGAGCAGAGGCTTCTTCCTTGCTGAGCGGCCTTTCAGATTATGTCGATATAGGACTTGTTTTCCTGTGGATGTAGATACTTTTGTAACCTCCAGCATCTTCACAAGGTCCTCTGCTGTTGTTCTGGGATTGATTTGCACATTTTGCACCAAAGTACATTCATCTCTAGGAGACAGAAAGCGTCTCCTTCCTGAGCGGAATGACGGCTGCGTGGTCCCATGTTGTTTGTACTTGCGTACTATTGTTTGTACAGATGAACGTGGTACCTTCAGGCGTTTGGAAATTGCTCCCAAGGATGAACCAGACCCGTGGAGGTCTACAATTCTTTTCCTGAGGCCTTGGCTGATTTATTTTGATTTTCCCATGATGTCAAAGAGGCACTGAGTTTGAAGGTAGGCCTTGAAATACATCCACAGGTAGACCTCTGATTGACTCAAATTATGTCAATTAGCCTATCAGAACCTTCTAAAGACATGACATAATTTTCTGGGATTTTCCAAGAAGTTTAAAAGCACAGTCAACTTAGTGTACGTAAACCTCTGACCCACTGGAATTGTGATACAGTGAAATAATCTGTCTGTAAACAATTGTTGGAAACATTACTTGTGTCATGCACAAAGTAGATGTCCTAACCAAAATGCCAAAACTATAGATTGTTAACAAGAATTTTGTGGAGTGGTTGAAAAACGAGTTTTAATGACTCCAACCTAAGTGTCTGCAAACTTCCGACTTCAACTGTATGTTAGTGGCCTGGGAAAAAGCTGGGATAGTTCCGTCTGAAAATATTCTGGATATCGGTCAGACTACTACAAAAATTACTTTGCAAACTGTAACTTGAAGTTTAAATCTGTAACTGTGGTTATTATTCTTAATGTCATTGTTACCTGTCTGTCAGGAAGGCACAGATGAGGTTTTTGGCGTCTTTGGAGATCTCTACGTCATCTGGAAAGTTGAGGGAATTCTTGTGATCCATGATCTTGCTGTATGTTCCAACAAGGGAGTCGGCATAGAATGGTGTGTCACCTAATGGGAACATAGCACAGAAATAATTACACTATGTTTACTTATAAGCAATTTGCTTACAAGTTCTCCAATATCTTTTTATAGGCAGACTTGATATATCTTCAGTTAGTGTAAACTAAGATTCTGAGTCATTATTTTTAGACAAACAAAGACCGGGAACATAAACACCAAGGAGTTAAGACAACCCCAACTCACCGACTAGCATCTCGAAGATGAAGACCCCTACAGACCACCAGTCACACTCCCGTCCGTAGTAACCATCTCCACCCTGCGACTTTAGAACCTCTGGAGAGATGTAGTCTGGAGTGCCAACCGCTGTGTCACAGTGCACCATCCCAGTCTGTAACCAGTCAATCCTTCAGTTAGACACATTTTCTCAAGCAAACCAAGTATGAATCATCAAGTATATACAGTTAAGTTTTAATGAGCGCTTATGAAATAAGTGTTAACTTAAAGCACAGCTAGGCACAAGCTATTCCACTGGAAGTATTGTGAGTAATGCTCTCTTTAGCACACTGCACAGCTGGAACAAGTGGAAAATGTGGTCCTCACAGAGTCCATCTTCATGCAGGTTCCGAAGTCGGCCAGTTTGAGGTGTCCGTGGCGGTCCAGGAGCATGTTGTCAGGCTTGACGTCGCGGTGGATGAAACCCAGGGAGTGGATGGCATCCAGTGCCATGACCACCTCGGCCGTGTAGAACCGGGCCCACTTCTCAGGCACATCGTAGGTACTGGTGAGGTTCACCAGATCCCCTCCAGGCATGTACTCCATCACCATGTAAAGGTAACGGTCGTCTTGGAAGGCACAGCACAACTAGACACAGACCGGAAAGCAAAGACAATACAAGTTACAGGGTTTATCTTCCATCACACAATTTTGATTTGATATTGTTTGTGCAGATCGTTTTAAAATCTGTTTTATCCTGTCTTGTTATACAATATATTATACACTCAGTGGCCAGTTTATTAAGTACACCAACCCGTTCACGAAAATGGTTTGCTCCTACAGACAGTGAGTTATGCGGCCGTGGCTTGCTATATAAGGCAGGCAGACCGGCAACAAGACATTAAGTTACTGTTCGATTTAACCTTAGAATGGGCAAAACGAGTGACTTAAGCGGCTGAGCGTGGCCAGGTGCACCGGTTCCAGTATCTCAGAAACGGCCGGCCTCCTGGGCTTTTCACACACAACAGTATCCAGGGTTTACCGAGAATGGTGCGACAAACAAAAAGCATCATGTCAGCGGCAGTCCTGTGGGTGAAAACAGCTAGTTGATGAGAGGTCTCAGAACAACAGTGGTGTGGAGAACGGCATCTCGGAACGCACAACTCATCGGTCCTTGTCATGGATGGGCTATTGCAGCAGACAAAAGCACCGGGTTCCACTCCTGTCAACTAAAAACAAGAAGAAGAGGCTCCAGTGGGCAGGCGATCACCAACACTGGACAACTGAGGAGTGGAAAAACATTGCCTGGTCCGACGAATCCCGGTTGAGTATATATGTGTGTGTGTGTGTGTGTGTGTGTCAGGTCTTACTTGTACGACCCAGGGACTGTTGGCGAAGGCCATAATATCCCTCTCCTCCCAGAAAAAGGCTGAGTCTGAGCGTTTTATCATCTCAAACTTGCTCAGCAGCTTCATGGCGTACACTTTCTGAGAGGCTTTGTGTCGAACCTGGGGGAAACAAAGGAATTAAAGAGACAAAAAGAGAGATGGAAAAAGACACAAAGGGAGAGTCAAAACTAAGTGGTGTACGCAATACGCAGATGCTTAACATCTTGATAAAATACAAAAATAAATACATCTCACCAGCTGAACCTCCCCAAACGCCCCTCTGCCGATCACCTTCACCCTGTCAAAGTCCTCAGACTTCATCTGAAAGTCCCGTAGGTGCCCCATCACCTTCTCATCTGCACGGAGAAGAGAGGGTGTCAGCCATCCACACACACACATTCACACACACATCTTTACTATTACCAAACATACTTACATCTGTTTAAAAAGGTTTCTACATTTTTGTTTTTCCGTAGGGCAGGGTAGTCTAGATCTAGAACGAAGGCATTGATAGAATCCTGAAATAGAGAAAGAAAACTCATTAATTGGAAAAGATAAACCAACATAACATGCAATCAAGCAAAGTGAATGTGGGAGCGTTAGTTCTGGGGTGTAAATTAAACTTTTTACCCAAAACAATGAGGACATTTAAGTGCCACAAAAATTGAGTATAACATGTGTCCATTTCAATTCATTAAATTCAGGAATTGGGCATAAAATGTGATCTAATAAAAATTCCATAATATTGAATTGGAATTGACATAACAGTTATAAAACACAGAGAATGTAGGGCAGTGGATTTGACAGCTGTCATTCTCTCAGATATTTGTATGAAGATGTGTCAAGAATAACATTACAACAATTATAACATTCATCTTCATATGTGCCGAGAAAAACATTACAACAGACCTTCCTAGAACCTTTCAGATCCTACAGTTGAAGTCGGAGGTTTGCATACACCGTAGTCAAATACATTTAAACTCAAGTTTTTCACAATTCCTGACATTTAATCCTAGTAAAGATTCCCTGTCTTAGGTCAGTAAGGATCACCACTTTATTTTAAGAATGTGAAATGTCAGAATAATAGTAGAGAGAATGATTTAATTCAGCTTTTATTTCTTTCATCACATTCCCAGTAGGTCAGAAGTTTACAGACACTCAATTAGTATTTGGTAGCATTGCCTTTAAATTGTTTAACTCAAACATTTTGGGTAGCCTTCCACAAGCTTTGTGATGGCCACTCCAATACCTTGACTTTGCTGTCCTTGAGCCATTTGCCACAACTTTGGAAGAATGCTTGGTGTCATTGGCCATTTGGAAGACCCATTTGCGACCAAGCTTTAACTTCCTGACTGATGTCTTGAGATGTTGCTTCAATATATATCCACATAATTTTCCATCCTCATGATGCCATCGATTTTATGAAGTGCACCAGTCCCTCCTGCAGCAAAGCACCCCACAACATGATGCTGCCACCCCTGTGCTTCACAGTTGGGATGGTGGTCTTCGGCTTGCAACGTTCCCCTTTTACCTCCAAACATAATTATGGCCAAACAGTTCTATTTTTGTTTTATCAGACCAGAGGACATTTCTCCAAAAAGTATGATCTTTGTCCCCATGCGCAGTTGCAAACCGCAGTCTGTCTTTTCATGGCGGTTTTGGAGCAGTGGCTTCTTCCTTGCTGAGCGACCTTTTAGGTTATGTCGATATAAGACTCGTTTTACTGTGGATATAGATACTTTTGTAACTGTTTCCTCCAGCATCTTCACAAGGTCCTTTGCTGTTGTTCTGGGATTGATTTGCACTTTCCGCACCAAAGTATGTTCATCTCTAGGAGACAGAAAGTGTCTCCTTCCTGAGCGGTATGACAGCTGCGTGGTCCCATGTTGTTTATACTTGCGTACTATTGTTGTACAGATGAACGTGGTACCTTCAGGGGTTTGGAAATTGCTCCCAAGGATGAACCAGACTTGTGGAGGTCTACAAAGTCTTGGCTGATTTCTTTTGATTTTTCCATGATATCAAGCAAAGAGGCACTGAGTTTGAAGGCAGGCCTTGAAATACATCCACAGACACACCTCCAATTGACTCAAATTATGTCAATTAGCATATCAGAAGCTTCTAAAGCCATGACATCATTTCCCAAGCTGTTTAAAAGCAGAATCAACTTAGTGCATGTAAACTTCTGATCCACTGGAATTGTGATACAGTAAATGATATGTGATAATCTGTTTGTAAACAATTGTTGGAAAAATGACTTGTGTCATGCACAAAGTAGATGTCTTAACCAACTTTCCAAAACTATAGATTGTTAACAAGAATTTTGTGGAGTGGTTGAAAAACGAGTTTTAATGACTCCAACCTAAGTGTATGTAAACTTCCGAATTCAACTGTACATGCGTCTCTTTCTCACCCCCCAGTTTGTCCGTCTCTCTACTCTGCAGAAGTCAGTGTACACTATACAGCTTGATGCCAGCTGTTTCATCATCTCCACTCCACTTCCCAATAAAGGACGTACCTCACACAGAACTACTATTTGAGGAGAAGAAGCACACAGACACACGCTCACTCTAACACAAACAGAAACACGCTGACGCTCACATTGACACGGCCCATCTCCCCTTAGAGCTCAGCAATACAGGAAATGATCCACCCCGCCCAGCACTCAGAAGATAATTTCACTGTGTCATGAAGCCGGTACCTCAGTGTGCAAGTCATTTCCTCTGTAGAGAGAGACAACTCCACGCAGCCCGCCTATCCCTACTCAATAGGCGGTGAGTAAAAAAAGTTAAGCTACACTTCATAACTAGTGGACTGTAGAAATTGTGAACTATTTACCTGTTATTTAATTAGAAACATCACTGTAAAATGGCTGATTGGTCATAACCAAAATTAAGTGAGAGTGGTATCTTAGGGTTCACTTGAAAAAAGCATGAGTAATGTGCAATTACAAAATGTTACCTGCATTTGTGTTGATGCCTGTGAAGTAGTCTACACTTACTAGGAAGACCTGCTACTTCACAACATAAGATTAGATTTTTACCAGATATTTTCCTATGAAATATCTTGCTATAAATACCCTTTGCAACATGACTGTAAAATAAAGTCTCATCCTTCCTGGGGAAAAAAGCACCTAAATCCCAGAGCATCTTGTCAGGTACAGGTACTGATCACACATGTCAATCATGCATTACTGGACAGCCATTGGACAAGAGCCATCCATGGCAAAAAAAAGATATACTTTGAGTCTGAACGTCTATTCCATGCGTGTTTGTGGGCAACACCCGGGGAGATTAAGAACCCTTCTTTCAAACTTCCATCAAATCAAATCTTATTTATCATGTGCACCGAATAAAACAGGTGTAAACCTTAATGTGAAATGCTTATGCTCGAGAAACAGAGCTAAGAAAATATCTACTGGGGGCCTCCCGAGTGGCGCAGTGGTCTAAGGCACTGCATTGCAGTGCTAGCTGTGCCACTAGGGATCCTGGTTCAAGCTCTGTCGCAGCTGGCCACGGCCCGGGAGAGCCATGGGGCGGCGCACAATTGGCCCAGCGTCGTCCGGGTTAGGCGAGGATTTGGCCGGCAGGGATGTTCTTGTCCCATCTCGCACTAGCGACTCCTGTTGTGGGCCGGGCGCAATACATGCACAGTGTTTCCTCCGACACATTGGTGCACCTGTAGCCTATCATCCGTGTCATCGAGTCACTGGTACTTCTTGCTTTAGTTTTTGCATGTAAGCAGGAAATCAGGAGGATATAATTATGGTCATATTTGCCAAATGGAGGGCGAAGGAGAGCTTTGTATGCATCTCTGTGTGTGGAGTAAAGGTGGTCTAGAAATGTTTTTCCTCTGGTTGCACATGTGACATGCTGGTAGAAATGAGGTAAAACTTATTTAAGTTTGACTGCATTAAAGCTGCCGACCACTAGGAGCACCGCTTTTGGATGAGCATTTTCTTGTTTGCTTATGGCTTTATACAGTTCGTTGAGTGCGGTCTTATTGCCAGCATCGGTTTGTGGTGGTATATAGACGGCTACGAATAATATAGATGAGAACTCTCTTGGTAGATAGTGTGGTCTAAAGCTTATCATGAGGTACACTACCTCAGGTGAGCAATATCTCGAGACTTCTTTAACATTTGCCCTGGCGATACACAGAAAAACAAGCCCGCTCTATATTATCCATGTTGTCGTTCAGCCAAGACTCGGGGAAACATAAGATATGACTGTTTTTAATGTCCTGTTGGTTGGATAGTCTCGACCATAGATCACCGAGTTTGTTTTCCAGTGATTGCACGTTGGCCAATAGAACCGATGGTAATGGTGACTTACTCACTCGTCTACGAATTCTAACATGGCACCCCGACCTCTTTCCTCGGTATCTCCGCCTTTCGTCACGCGAATGACGGGGATTTGGATCTGTTCTCCGTAAAGCAGTAAATCCTTCAACTCATTAAAGAAAAAAATCTTCGTCCAGTTCCGATGTCCAGAAGCTCTTATCAGTCATAAGAGACGGTAGAAGTCACTTTATGTACATAATAAGTTATGAAAAAAACTAACAAAACAGCACAGTTGGTTAGGAGCCTGTAAAATGTCAGCCATCCTGTCTGGTGTGTGCAGTGGGCTTGTGTGTGTGTCCAGTGGGCCAGTGTGCGTGTGTTGGTGTGTGTCCAGTGGGCCAGTGTGTACCTGTCTGTCTGTGTGTGTGTGTGTGTGTGTGTCCAGTGGGCCAGTGTGCGCATGTTGGTGTGTGTCCAGTGGGCCAGTGTGTGCCTGCGTGTCCAGTGGGTGCCTGTCTGTCTGTTTGTGTGTGTGTGTGTCCAGTGGGCCAGTGTGTGCGTGTTGGTGGGTTTCCAGTGGGCCAGTGTGTGCCTGCGTGTCCAGTGTGTACCTGTCTGTCTGTTTGTGTGTGTGTGTCCAGTGGGCCAGTGTGTGCCTACGTGTGTGTGTGTGTGTGTCCAGTGTGTACCTGTCGGTCTGTGTCTGTGTGTGTGTCCCCAGTGGGCCAGTGTGTACCTGTCGGTCTGTGTCTGTGTGTGTGTGTCCAGTGGGCCAGTGTGTGCCTGTCTGTATGTGTACATGTCCAGTGGGGCAGTGTATGCCTGCCTTTGTGTCTGCGTGTCCAGTGTGTACCTGTCTGTCTGTTTGTGTGTGTGTGTGTGTCCAGTTGGCCAGTGTGTGCCTACGTGTGTGTGTGTGTGTGTGTGTGTGTGTCCAGTGGGCCAGTGTGTACCTGTCGGTCTGTGTCTGTGTGTGTGTGTGTGTCCAGTGGGGCAGTGTCTGCCTGCCTTTGTGTCTGTGTGTCCAGTGGGCCAGTGTGTGCCTGTCTGTATGTGTACGTGTCCAGTGTGTGCCTGCCTGAATGTGTCTGTGTGTCCAGTGGGCCAGTGTGTGCATGTCTGTGTGTGTCCAGTGTGCTCCTGTCTGTGTGTGTGTGCCTGTCTGTATGTGTACGTGTCCAGTGTGTGCCTGCCTGAATGTGTCTGTGTGTCCAGTGGGCCAGTGTGTGCATGTCTGTGTGTGTGTCCAGTGTGCCAGTGTGTTCCTGTCTGTGTGTGTGTGTGTCCAGTGGGCCAGTGTGTGCCTGTCTGTATGTGTACGTGTCCAGTGTGTGCCTGCCTGAATGTGTCTGTGTGTCCAGTGGGCCAGTGTGTGCATGTCTGTGTGTGTCCAGTGTGCTCCTGTCTGTGTGTGTGTGTGTCCAGTGGGCCAGTGTGTGCCTGTCTGTATGTGTACGTGTCCAGTGTGTGCCTGCCTGAATGTGTCTGTGTGTCCAGTGGGCCAGTGTGTGCATGTCTGTGTGTGTCCAGTGTGTTCCTGTCTGTGTGTGTGTGTGTCCAGTGTGCCAGTGTGTTCCTGTCTGTGTGTGTGTGTGTCCAGTGGGCCAGTGTGTGCCTGTCTGTATGTGTACGTGTCCAGTGTGTGCCTGCCTGAATGTGTCTGTGTGTCCAGTGGGCCAGTGTGTGCATGTCTGTGTGTGTGTCCAGTGTGCCAGTGTGTTCCTGTCTGTGTGTGTGTGTGTCCAGTGGGCCAGTGTGTGCCTGTCTGTATGTGTACGTGTCCAGTGTGTGCCTGTCTGTGTGTGTGTGTGTCCAGTGTGCCAGTGTGTTCCTGTCTGTGTGTGTGTCCAGTGGGCCAGTGTGTGCCTGTCTGTATGTGTACATGTCCAGTGGGCCAGTGTGTGCCTGCTTTTGTGTGTGTGTGTGTCTAGTGGCTGCCTGCCTGCCTGCCTGCCTGTGTGAGTGTGTGCCTGTGTGTGTGTGACCAGTAGGCCAATGTGTGCCTGTCTGTCTCTGTGTGTGTGTTTCCAGTGGGCCAGTGTGTTCCTGCCTGTGTGTGTGTCCAGTATGTTCCTGTCTGTGTGTGTGTGTGTCCAGTGGGACAGTGTGTTCCTGTGTGTGTGTGTGTGTGTGTGTGTGTGTGTGTGTGTGTGTGTGTGTGTGTGTGTGTGTGTGTGTGTGTGTGTGTGTGTGTGTGTGTGTGTGTGTGTGTGTGTGTGTGTAAAGTGGGCCAGTGTGTTCCTGTTTGTGTGTGTGTCTGCCTGTGAGTGTCCATCAGTTATTGGGGGCTGGGGGAAGGAACCCATACGCACAGAGCTGAAGGGCATTATAAAAAATATGCCATGACCCAAACGTTGAAAATTACACACAGAGAAATGGGGTAGAAACAAAAATAGGACCCTAATGTAAACACCCAGCCCTAACCTAAATCTAAATTTAGGACCATCGTACACGCAAGTAACATACTGAATTCCTTCATTTCCACACATCTCTACAACTCTTAGAGATAGTGTCTGGGAAACTACAGAGCCATAGATAGACCTATCTATCAATGTTTTATGAATAGGTATGAACTCATCAGACAGGGATGTTAAATCAGGGACACTGACCGACCCACTGCTGCTATCTCATCAGTTCTCCCTTATCTGTCTGAACTACAGTGAAAAAACACTGCTGACAAGCACACTGCAAACCTGCCAATGTACTGGGTTGCATGGCAACGTCTTAGAAACATGATTCAGTGGGAGACGCAGTGAGGCCGAAGTTGATAACAGGCCACACAAGTCAATCTCTACCAAAATACAGCACAATCATAATCAATCGTTCATCTAACAAAATGTAAGCACACCAGCTTGTAGAAGAATACAATATATGCATGTCAAGCTTGAAAACAGTCGAAGGAGAAGCTGAGAGAAATGGATGAAAAGAAATACAAAAAACAATATCTTGTTGGCAGCAGCAGCAAGTGTCTGTCCAATTGATCATTTCATTGGGAGATAGTGGGGTTAGTTGAGCCATTTTTTACATATAGCATAATTCTGTCAAGGGAAATATCCATACGCACAAAAAGCTTATTTCTCACAATTTGGTTTACATCCCTGTTAGTGAGCATTTCTCCTTTGACAAGATAATCCATCCAATTGACAGGTGTGGCATATCAAGAAGCTGACTAAACAGCATGATCATTATACAGGTGCACCTTGTGCTGGGGAAAATACAAGGCCACTAAAATGTGCAGTCGTGTCACACAACACAAAGCCACAGATGTCTCAAATTGAGGGAGCTTGCAATTGGCATGCTGACTGCAGGAATGTCCCCCAGAGCTGTTGCCAGATAATTGTATGTTAATTTCTCTACCATAAGCCGCCTCCATCGTCGCTTTTGAGAATTTGGCAGTACAGTGGTTTGCGAAAGTATTCACCATCCTTGGCATTTATTTTTTTGCCTTACAACCGGAAATTAAAATGGATTTTTGGGGGGTTTGTATCATTTGATTTACACAACATGCCTACCATTTGGAAGATGCAAAATATATTTTATTGTGAAACAAAAAAGAAATAAGACAAAAAAATTGAAAACTTGAGCATGCATAACTATTCACCTCCCCCAAAGTCAATACTTTGTAGAGACACCTTTTGCAGCAATTAAAGCTGTGTGTCTCTTGGGGTATGTCTCTATAAGCTTGGCACATCTAGCCACTGGGATTTTTGCACATTCTTCAAGGCAAAATTTCTCCAGCTCCTTCAAGCTGGATGAGTTCCGTTGGTGTACAGCAATCTTTAAGTCATACCACAGATTTTCAATTGGACTGAGGTCTGTGCTTTGACTAGGCCATTCCAAGACAGTTAAATGTTTCCCCTTAAACCACTTGAGTGTTGCTTTAGCAGTATGCTTAGGGTCATTGTCCTGCTGGAAGGTGAACCTCTGTTGAGGGTACGGCTTAAAGTGGTCATATGGACAGATTCTCCAATCTCTGCTGTGGAGCTTTGCAGCTCCTTCAGGGTTTTCTTTGGTCTCTTTGTTTCCTCTCTGATTAATGCCTTCCTTGCCTGGTCAGTGAGTTTTGGTGGGCGGCCCTCTCTTGGCAGGTTTGTTGTGGTGTCATATTCTTTCAATTTTTTAATCATGGATTTAATGGTGCTCTGTGGGATGTTCAAAGTTTTGGATATTTTTTTTTATAACCAAACCCTGATCTGTACTTCTCCACAACTTTGTCCCTGACCTGTTTGGAGAGCTCCTTGGTCTTCATAGTGCTGCTTGCTTGGTGGTGCCCCTTGCTTAGTGGTGTTGCAGACTCTGGGGTCTTTCAGAACAGGTGTATATATACTGAGATCATGTGACACTTAAATAAAGTCCACCTGTGTGCAATCTAACTAATTATGTGACTTCAGATGGTAATTGGTTGCACCAGATCTTATTTAGGGGCTTCATAGCAAAGGGGGTGAATACATACGCACGCACCACCTTTCTGCCATCATCTCATGTTTCAGCATGATAATGCATGCACACAATTCCTGGAAGCTGAAAAAAGTCCCAGTTCTTTCATGGCCTGCATACTCACCAGACATGTCACCCACACCCATTGAGCACATTTGAGATGCTCTGGATTGACATGTACAACAGCGTGTTCCAGTTCCCGCCAATATCCAGCAAGTTTGCATTAAAGAGGAGTAGGACAACATTCCACAATCAACAGCCTGATCAACTCCATGCAAAGAAGTGTTGAGCTGCATGAGGCAAATGATGGTCACACCAGATACTGACTGGTCTTCTGATTCATGCCCCTAACTTTTTTTTAAGGTATCCGTGCATATCTGATTTCCCAGTCATGTGAAATCCATAGATTAGGGCCTAATGAATTTATTTTAATTGACAGATTCCCTTACATGAACTGTAACTCACTAATATCTTTTTAATTGTTGAATTTGTTACCATGTATTATCAGTTACCAGTTTTAAAACCATGTCTATTTTTTTATTTCCTAAACAATTCAACAATCACTTATTTGTCTTTCCATGATTTTAAGCATATTTTAACACATGCTTAACACCTTACAAACACTTCGTACAAAAAAATGAAAGAACAAACTTTTAACATAGGCCAGGCTCTGTTGTTACCGCATATACCAGCAATAATGCCTTGCATTACATGTGGGAAGAAAACAACTATTTGCTCAACTTGTCATTGGCTCAACTTACCCCATGGTCATTACCCAAAGACAAACATTTCCACAATATGAGCCCACACAGCTGCAAGGATGCACTTTCATGCGAGGTTTAAAACCTCATATTTAAGCTTATAGAGACCCCAACTGATGTATAACACATTCAATTCATTTGACTTGGAGAAAATCTGCTTACCACTTTTTCCATGTGGTTTCTTCCTTCACAGAAACCATGAAATTACGACCTCTTCCTAAATAATTGGTCAAATTATTAATTTTGTGTATGGTTTGGCTCAACTTACCCCACTCTCCCCTATCGGTATTATCTTTGTGTGACTTTCCTGTCACAAGCAAAGGCAAAACATAATTGAAGGAAAAAAAAAAAAAAAATCTGATTCAAGTATTATTATTACAAGTATTATTTATTATTATGATCCATTTCATATGAAGCCTTTATTTCATTGTATTAATTAAGAACACATTTTTGTTAGTTAAACCAAGAGCAACAGACCTGACTCCAACAGGGAACCTCCTCTCTCCATTTCCCAAACCCTCCTCCCTATCTCCAATCCCATCTCCAGGCGTGCGAAACAGAAAACAGCCTTTGGACTTTAAAAGGCTTGAGTAAAAAGCTAATGTTTTGATCAAATTCCAGACGTTTAAAAATAGTTGCTGGGAGAAGTGGAGCCGGAGCCCAGGCAAAGTGAGGGGTGTGCCAGGCAGAGCCCATAACTCTAAAATACTGGAACAGCCAGAGCCAGAGTCTCACAAATGGCAAGGGCCCCATGTTGTACTGTGACCAATGGAGGGAAACGGACAAGCACCACGTCTGTGTTTTGTCTAACTGCTGATGGATGTCTTGCCTGATATGTTCTGTTTTTGAACAGATGTGCTGGACGTCAGAGAAATGGAGCATGAGAGAAATGAACCCATAGATGTGTTGTGGACATATTCATCAAGTATATTATGTATTTTTCCATAGGTGATTTGACTACGGGTGATACTGTACATGGAGCTGGTGTGATGATGGCTCACTGCTTTGTATGTAGGAGTGTGCATGTGTTTATGTGAGCGTGTGCATGCACAGCGTTTCTGTGTCTGTGGGAAGCGTTCTCTACCCATGAAGAGGTGATGCTTGAAGTCAGATGGATAGAATGGTAAATGAGTAGGCGGAACGCTTCTCCAAAGTACCTTCTACTCCCATCGCTGACATGTTTTCATGCATGAAAATAGAGTCCGACTCCACCCCTCCCCCCCACACACAAACAGTAATAAATCGTGCTTGCTTTAGCTAGAGACCTAGGTGCTTCTGAACCAAACACTGTTGTCATTTTATACTATGAGTAGCCAGCATTCATTTAAAATGAAGCACAGAGATCCACCTATAAAGGACTAAGTCTACTGGGCCATTGCATTTCAAATCTGACAGGATGGACTGAAGGACTGAAACTTAGCTACACCAAACAAGGCAAAAGAAATATCCAACACTAACTACTTCCGGTCGTAAGCTTAGCCCCTTGGCCTACGATTACAGAACACACTTGCTCTACATTTGCATGACCAGTGCAAACTAGCTAACATTCTGCATCCTGCACAGGAGCCGGGACTTCCGCTGCTAACAGAGCGAATGTAGGAGAAGGAATCGGGGAGGAGAGGGAGAGGCTGTCTCAAGAGAGGAGGTGTGCAGGGTTGTTTTGCACAACTTGGCCCTGGCCACCATCACACTGCCATATATGGCAGTGTTTCTCCCCACTGGCACATCGCACCCAGTGCTGCTGGTGAGCAGAGCGGTCACATTTAGAGACAAATCGGACAGAAAATCTGCCTCCTCCAAGTCAGAGCACAGCTGGAGCTGAGCAGAAGTGCCATGGAAGACTGAATTTCCCGCACAACTGGAGACAGGAGGAGAGAGAGAGAGAAGGAAAGAGAGGAAGAAGGGAAAGGGGACAGGGCAGAGAAAGGGAGATGAGAGTCAAAAGAGAAATGAATGTGGAAACAAATACAAGCAGAGATTAAACCTGGTCCTCAGATCATGAGAAGTGGATTCATATTTTGCACCACTTACAGGCAATTGCAGAAGTGTAACTTCATCTTAGCGATCTGCTGGGGTAAGAGCCTCCAAGTTCTGTGCTTTGCAATGGCTTCACTGTGATGTCGGCCCCTAGATAACACTCTACCATTAATCTTGAACAAAGTACACAAACTTCAACACATCAATTCAAACAATGTGTCTCCTATCCACAGAAACATCCTAATTATCAATCAGTAAAGTCATCTCGTTGGCACTAACCATAACATGGTGCTACAGCAAAGAGAAGGGAGAATGGCAGTCTGCTACTAAACATTTACCCAATCAATTACTCAAATCTATTCTCAATACCCAAACAAAGCCCATTGATGATATTACTTCCTTCAGATGGCACCACCTATGCCAGCCAATGCTAAACTCAGACCATACAAAAGTACAGACCCAGAAATCAATGGTGCCATTGCCAAGAGTGTGGTTCCACTCAAATGAAGCCTCATATATAAATAATCAAAACAAGCAGGCAACTAATAGTAACGCACTGGCAGTATGTCAGTGAATACATACAAACAGTATATGGACTTTCTAGGGCATCTGCATGTTTTAACAAGAATTAGATGAAACCTCCAACAGACATTTAGCACCAGAGAGAAGTTTGATAGACATTGTAATGCCATCGGGGGTACGCCAAATAAAAATGTGATTCACATAAGAAAATGTATACAGGTTGTGGCCAAAAGTTTTGAGAATGTATTAATTTTCACAAAGTTCGCTGCTTCAGTGTCTTTAGATATTTTTGTCAGATGTTACTATGGAATACTGAAGTATAATTACAAGCATTTCTTAAGTGTCAAAGGTTTTTATTGACAATTACATGAAGTTGATGCAAAGAGTCAATATTTGCAGTGTTGACCCTTCTTTTTCAAGACCTCTGCAATCTGCCCTGGCATGCTGTCAATTAACTTCTGGGCCACATCCTGACTGATGGCAGCCCATTCTTGCATTCAGTTTGTCAGAATTTGTGGGGTTTTGTTTGTCCACCCGCCTCTTGAGGATTGACCACAAGTTCTCAATGGGACTAAGTTCTGGAGAGTTTCCTCGCCATGGACCCAAAATATTGATGTTTTGTTCCCCGAGCCACTTAATTATCCCTTTTGCCTTATGTCAAGGTGCTCCATCATGCTGGAAAAGCCATTGTTCGTCACCAAACAGTTCCTGGATGGTTGGGAGAAGTTGCTCTCAGAGGATGTGTTGGTACCATTCTTTATTCATGGCTGTGTTCTTAGGCCAAATTGTGAGTGAGCCCACTCCCTTGGCTGGGAAGCAACCACACACATGAATGGTCTCAGGATGCTTTACTGTTGGCATGACACAGGACTGATGGTAGCGCTCACCTTGTCTTCTCCGGACAAGCTTTTTTCCAGATGCCCCAAACAATCGGAAAGGGGATTCATCAGAGAAAATGACTTTACCCCAGTCCTCAGCAGTCCAATCCCTGTACCTTTGGAAGAATATCAGTCTGTCCCTGATGTTTTTCCTGGAGAGAAGTGGCTTCTTTGCTGCCCTTCTTGACACCAGGCCATCCTCCAAAAGTCTTCACCTCACTGTGCGTGCAGATGCACTCACACCTGCCTGCTGCCATTCCTAAGCAAGCTCTGTACTGGTGGTGCCCCGATCCCGCAACTGAATCAACTTTAGGGGACGGCCCTGACGCTTGCTGGACTTTCTTGGGCGCCCTGAAGCCTTCTTCACAACAATTGAACCGCTTTCCTTGAAGTTCTTGATGATCCGATAAATGGTGAATTTAGGTGCAATCTTACTGGCAGCAATATCCTTGCATGTGAAGCCCTTTTTGTGCAAAGCAATGATGACGGCACGTGTTTCCTTGCAGGTAACCATGACTGACAGAGGAAGAACAATGATTCCAAGCACCACCCTCCTTTTTAAGCTTCCAGTCTGTTATTCGAACTCAATCAACATTACAGAGTGATCTCCAGCCTTGTCCTCGTCAACACTCACACCTGAGTTAACGAGAGAATCACTGACATGATGTCAGCTGGTCCTTTTTTGGCATGGCTGAAATGCAGTGGAAATGTTTTTTGGGGATTCAGTTCATTGGCATGGCAAAGAGGGACTTTGCAATTAATTGCAATTCATCTGATCACTCTTCATAACATTCTGGAGTATATGAAAATTGCCATCATACAAACTGAGGCAGCAGACTTAGTGAAAATTTATATTTGGGTCATTCTCAAAACTTTTGGCCACGACTGTATGTATATATACAGTGGGGCAAAAAAAGTATTTAGTCAGCCACCAATTGTGCAAGTTCTCCCACTTAAAAATATGAGAGGCCTGTCATTTTCATCATAGGTACACTTCAACTATGACAGACAAAATTAGAAAAAAAATCAAGAAAATCACATTGTAGGATTTTTAATTAATTTATTAGCAAATTATGGTGGAAAATAATTATTTGGTCAATAACAAAAGTTTAACTCAATACTTTGTTATATACCCTTTGTTGGCAATGAAAGAGGTCAACCGATTTCTGTAAGTCTTCACAAGGTTTTCACACACTGTTGCTGGTATTTTGGCCTATTCCTCCATGCATAGCTCCTCTAGAGCAGTGATGTTTTGGGGCTGTTGCTGGGCAACACAGACTTTCAACTCCCTCCAAAGATTTTCTATGGGGTTGAGATCTGGAGACTGGCTAGGCCACTCCAGGACCTTGAAATGCTTCTTACGAAGCCACTCCTTCGTTGCCCGGGCGGTGTGTTTGGGATCATTGTCATGCTGAAAGACCCAGCCACGTTTCATCTTCAATGCCCACGCTGATGGAAGGAGGTTTTCACTCAAAATCTCACAATACATGGCCCCATTCATTCTTTCCTTTACATGGATCAGTCGTCCTGGTCCCTTTGCAGAAAAACAGCCCCAAAGCATGATGTTTCCACCCCCATGCTTCACAGTAGGTATGGTGTTCTTTGGATGCAACACAGCATTTTTTGTCCTCCAAACACGACGAGTTGAGTTTTTACCAAAAAAGTAATATTTTGGTTTCATCTGACCATATGACATTCTCCCAATCTTCTTCTGGATCATCAAAATGCTCTCTAGCAAACTTCAGACAGGCCTGGACATGTACTGGCTTAAGCAGGGGGACACGTCTGGCACTGCAGGATTTGAGTCCCTGGCGGCGTAGTGTGTTACTGATGGTAGGCGTTGTTACTTTGGTCCCAGCTTTCTTCAGGTTAGTCACTAGGTCCCCCCATGTGGTTCTGGGATTTTTGCTCACCGTTCTTGTGATCATTTTGACCCCACGGGGTGAGATCTTGTGCCTCAGATCGAGGGAGATTATGAGTGGTCTTGTATGTCTTCCATTTCCTAATAATTGCTCCCACAGTTGATTTCTTCAAACCAAGCTGCTTACCTATTGCAGACTTAGTATTCCCAGCCTGTGCAGGTCTACAATTTTGTTTCTGGTGTCCATTGACAGCTCTTTGGTCTTGGCCATAGTGGAGTTTGGAGTGTGACTGTTTGAGGTTGTGGACAGGTGTCTTTTATACTGATAACAAGTTCAAACAGGTGCCATTAATACAGGTAACGAGTGGAGGACAGAGGAGCCTCTTAAAGAAGAAGTTACAGGTCTGTGAGCCAGAAATCTTGCTAGTTTGTAGGTGACCAAATACTTATTTTCCACCATAATATGCAAATTAATTAATTTAAAAATCCTACAATGTGATTTTCTGGACTTTTTTTCTCATTTTGTCTGTCATAGTTGAAGTGTACCTATGATAAAAATTACAGGCCTCTCTCATCTTTTTAAGTGGGAGAACTTGCACAATTGGTGGCTGACTAAATACTTTTTTGCCCCACTGTATATATATATTTATTTTTACACATTTTCAAACAGCCCATTTATAGTTTCCAACGGGGCTATACATTTGGCTGAGGTTTTTCATCCTCGCCTGAGTAGTGTCGTTTCACTGCCAAAAATAAAATTACACCATATAATGTTCATATAACAACACAATGTCAAATACAGGTAGCCTAGTCAAATAATTAACATCCAATCACATTAACCGTTACTATCTCGCGGGAATTCCACTAATGGTCCATATGTAGCTGCTGCTCATGTTGGTATCTGTACTGATGGCGCAAAAGCCATGACAGGGAGACATAGTGGTGTGGTAACACGTGTGCAAGCAGTTGCTCCCGACGCCACTTGGGTACACTGCAGCATCCACTGAGAGGCTCTTGCTGCCAAGGGAATGACTGACTGCTTGAAAGATGTTTTGGACACTACAGTGAAAGTGGTTAACTTTGTTAAAGCAAGGCCCCTGAACGCAATGATATGGGCAGCAACCATGTAACACTTTTACAACATACAGGAGTGTGCTGGTTATCAATAGGCAAAGTATTGACATGTTTTTTGTAATTGAGAGATGAGCTTAAAGTTTTCTTTACTGACCATCATTTTCACTTGTCTGACCGCTTGCATGATGACGAGTTTCTCACGACTGGCCTATCTGGGCGATTTTTTTTCTCGCCTGAATGATCTGAATCTAGGATTACAGGGACTCTCAGCAACTATATTCAATGTGTGGGACAAAATTGAGGCTATGATTAACAAGTTGGAGCTCTTCTCAGTCTGCATTAACAAGGACAACACACAGGTCTTTCCATCATTGTATGATTTTTTTGTGTGCAAATGAACTCAAGCTTACGGACAATGTCAAATGTGATATAGCGAAGCACCTGAGTGAGTTGGGTGCACAATTACGCAGGTACTTTCCCAAAACGAATGACACAAACAACTGGATTCGTTATCAATTTCATGCCCTGCCTCCAGTCCACTTACCGATATCTGAACAAGAGCGCCTCATTGAAATTGCAACAAGCGGTTCTGTGAAAATTGAATTTAATCAGAAGCCACTGCCAGATTTCTGGATGGGCAGAGTATCCTGCCGTGGCAAATCAAGCTGTTAAGACACTGATGCCCTTTGCAACCACGTACCTATGTGAGAGCGGATTCTCGGCCCTCACTAGCATGAAAACTAAATACAAGCACAGACTGTGTGGAAAAAGATTTAACACAGACTCTCTCCAATACAACCCAACATTGCAGAGTTATGTGCATCCTTTCAAGCACACCCTTCTCATTAACCTGTGGTGAGTTATTCACAATTTGATGAACAACTAAGGTTTTATATGTAAGATGGTTAAAATAAAGAGCAAATTGATTGATTATTATTATATTATTATTTGTGCTCTGGTCCTTGGAGCTCTTTGTCACTTCCCACGAGCCGGGTTGTGACAAAAACTCACTCTCATTCTTATGTTTAATACATTTATTTTATAGTGTGTGTGTGTGGCAGGCTTACAATGATGGCAAAAAACAAAATTAGAGTGCACGGACACTGGTGCTAGATGGGATATGCAGCTGGAGGTTGAATGTTTAAAGGGGTACAGGACTATAAAGAGTTTGGGAAGCTCTGGACTAGTGTAACCAATGCACTTTGACACATTTAATTGAGATGTTGCGAGTTCAGCTTGATGTCAATCGTTTTTTAGTCTCTCTCGCCAGACTGAGTGCTCCGCATGCTTCACAGCGACAGTGAGAAGAGACTAATCGTTTATATAATTCCATCATTTGCAAGTTGTCACTCACAGCGGAAGCTTGAAATTGAAGCTGTGTCGAGTCTGGCTGTCACATTTGAGACGTGAGAATTGAAAAAAATAGTTATGTCATACCAGGACAATTCCACCACAATGGAACTGGGCTGAGACTCAGATCTTTCACTTAAAAAGTATGCCAAACAAAAAACATTGATTTAAAAGTTTAAGAAAACATACAACTATATGCACATGGACATTTGTTTTTTAAACATACACTGAACATTTTATAAAAACATTTACTGGAAGAACTGTGCAGATGCAAATTTTGGCAACATAATTAAAATCTCCCTCAGTTTGTGTCCACCTTTTCCCAAAACAATATCTGATCTGAATGAAGATTCAACTATGTCTGCAGAAAGAATGGGGTGTCAGGTATGACATGACAAATTGACTTTGATCAAATCTCTTTTGGGTATTAAACTACACTAAGTGAAGTAGATTTACACCCAGCAAGACCAACGAAAAAACAAGACCACATTTTCTTGGACCAGACCAAATCTGAACCAATTACACACGTCTATGTTTCACAAGTTTGGACAAAGTACAGCACAGAACAGTAGAGTTAAGTTCAGTACAGCAGAGTATAGTTCAGTACAGTACATTATAGTGTACTCAACTCGTGTACAACTGTCCAAATTCAATAGCCGAAATTACATTACCAATTTTTTGATAACATAATTACGTTTTTTTTATTAATCACTTAATAACTCAGGGGTCCTTTTATGTGGAAATGACCATCATCTACCTATTCTGGCTGCAATAATAATATCAATGGTTATCTAACAATTATGTATAGAGTGGGCATCATAAGTTTACACCCCCATGGATTTTTTTCACATTTTGTTGCATTACAAAATTCAATTTAAATAGATCTAATTGGGATTTTTTTGTCATTGAGCTACACAAAATACTCCATAATGTCAAAAGTGAAAAGAACATTTTACAAAGGTTTACAAATGAATACAAATTAAATAACTAAAATATAGTTGTTGCATAAGCCTAAATTAGTTCAGGAGTAAAATGTGGCTTAACAAATCACAAAATAATGGATTCACTTTGAAATAGAGATTTGACATGACTTATTTAATGACTACCACTTCCGTTAGTCAAGTACTGAGTTTGAACCACATATTCAACTACAAAGACCAGGGAGCTTTTTCAAAAGCCTCAAAGAAGGGCAGTGATTAGTAGATGGGTAACAATAACAAATCAGACATTGAATATATCTTTAAGCATGGTAAAGTTTAAATTATGTATTAAACCACCAAGACAACAAAGATACAGTCGTCCTTCTGAACTGAGCTGCAGGAAAGGAAGGAAACTGCTGAGGGATGCCACTATGAGGCCAATGGTGATTTTAAAACAGCTACAGAGTTAATTGACTGTGATGGGAGAAAACTGAGGATGGATCAAGAACATTGCAGTTACTCTACAATAATGACCTAAATGACAGTGAAAAGAACAATATACAGTACCAGTCAAAAGTTTGGACACACCTACTCATTCAAGGGATTTGCTTTATTTGTACAATTTTCGACATTACAGAGTAATAGTGAAGACATCAACACGATTAAATAACACATGGAATCATGTAGTAACCAAAAAAAGTGTTAAACAAATCAAAATAGATTTTAGATTCTTCCAAGTTGCCACCCTTTATCTTGAAGAGAGCTTTGCACAGTCTTTGCATTCTCTCAAACAGCTTCATAAGGAATGCTTTTCCAACAGTCTTGAAGGAGTTCCCACATATGCTGAGCACTTGTTGGCTGCTTTTCCATCATTCTGTGGTCCCACTCATCCAAAACCATCTCAGTTGGGTTGAGGTTGGGTGATTGTGGAGGCAAGGGCATCTGATGCAGCACTCCATCACCCTCCTTGGTCAAATAGCCCTTACACAACCTGGAGGTGTGTTTTGGGTCATTGTCCTGTTGAAAAACAAATGATAGTCCCACTAAGTACAAACCAGATGGGATGGCATATCGCTGCAGAATGCTGTGGTATCCATGCTGGTTAAGTGTGCCTTGATTTCTAAATAGATCACAGACAGTGTCACCAGCAAAGTACCCCACACCATCTCCTCCATGCTTTACGGTGGGAAGCACACATGCGGAGATCATCCATTCATACACTCCTTGTTTCACTAAGATACAGCATTTGGAACCAAAATCTCACATTTGGACTCATCAGACCAAAGGACAGATTTCCACCGGTCTCATGCCCATTGCTCGTGTTTCTTGGCAAGTCTCTTCTTATTACTGGTGTCCTATAGAAGTGGTTTCTCTGCAGCTGTCATCAAGGCAAAGAGTGGCTACTTTGAAGAATCTCAAATCTATTTTGATTTGTTTGACACTTTTTGGTTACTACATGATTCCATATTTGTTATTTCATAGTTGATGTCCTCACTGTTATACTATAATGTAGAAAATAGTCAAAATAAAGAAAAACCTGGAATGAGTCGGTGTGTCCAAACTTTTGACTGGTACTGTAAATATATACACATATAGACATATATTCCCAAAACATGCTACATCTATGCAACAAGGCACTAAAGTTATACTGCAATAAAACACAGCGAAGGATTACAACGCTTTGCCTTTAGGCCAAAAAGTATGTTTGTGGAAAATCCAACAACACATCATTGAGTACCTGCCTCCTTATTTTCAAGCATGGTGGTGGCTGCATCATGGTATGGGTATGCTTGATGTCGGCAAAGACTGGGGAGTTTCTCAGAATAAAAATAAACTTAATGGACCTAAGCACAGGCAAAACCCTAGAGGAAAACGTGCTTCAGTCTGCTTTACACCAGACACAGGGAGAGGAATTCACCTTTCAGCAGGACATTAACCTACAACACAATGCCAAATGCAAATCTACACATCAACACAATGCCAAATCTACACTGGAGTTGCTTACCAAGAAGATCCTGAGTGGCCAAGTTATAGTTTTGACTGAAGTCTGCTTGAAAATCTATGGGAAGAGTTTTAAATGGCTTTCTAGCCATGACCCCCAGCAATTTTACAGCACTTGAAGAATATGGTACAAATATTGTGCTATACAGGCATGCAAAGTTCTTAAGAGACTTACCCAAAAAGAATCACTAGTGTAATTGCTTCCAAAGGTGTTTGGAATATGTATTGATTCGGGGGGGTGCATACTTATGTAATCAAGGTATATTAGCATTTCATTTTTAATTAAAAAAACATATTGACAGAATATTGTGTAGATCTTGACAAAAAAAGAGCTACTTAAATCCATTGCAATCCCACTTTGTAACACAAAATGTGAAGAAATCCAAGGTGGGTGAATATTTGTGATACCCACTGTAGGTGCATATAGAAACAAACAAATTAAACAATATGTTTCTTTGACAACAACGAAACTCTAATATCAGAATATAAATAAGTTACTGGTGTGAATCTGGCTTTGAAACTCAAATCAAACATTCATTTTGAGCTAGTGAGAGAGGAGAGGTGCAGTTAGATAAAGAGAATAGTGAAAGGGGAAAGTGCAGCAATTCAGAGGGACTTTGAGACCCATATATAGCTCCAACTATTTACTCAATGAGGTCATTTCCTTGAGGACAGTGAAAAGGCTGCAATCAAGTGTGCCTAGTTAGGCCTATCTCAAGAAATGCCCTCTCTTTCATGCTGCTAGCCCTGAGTGGCCGTTTTGGCGTTCAGGTTTCATCTTTTAATACCACGTGGTTATCAGTACAGTGGTTGATGCTGGTGACTGAAAACAGTTACCCAGTCAGCACTGATGCTCTGCCAAATAAAGGGGATCAGTAGTGCTGGAGCCTGGAGAAAAATACTGCCATCAGTGATGTTTTACTTCAAGCCTCCATGATACAGTATAACGTGTCTAAGCTGATACAGAGCACTCCTGAAATTAAAAGGGTGTGCCCTGGGATTATATTAGATAGCAGTATAGGAGAAGGAGCAACAGAATACAGGAATGTTACTTTACTACACAGTTTTGCAGGTGAAAATGACTATCAACTTAGTTGACATTGCAAAATATGCCAACTGGGCAGGATTTTTCACACTAGCCAGCAATGTACTCAGCTCATGAAATATCTCAACTACAATTTTTAGTGAAATAGTTCAAACATATAGCTAATCAAAGTTCAACATTTCTTTTGAACACTATAAAACACTAAGTGCATTCCATCCAATAAAGAAAAAATAAGTAACATTAATGGGTCAATTTGAAAGTGCCAGAGGGAGAAAGAAAGAAAACAGCCAACACTGCAGATCAGATCCTGTTGACTGGCCTGAGTTTCCTACCCCTGAACCTGTACTGAACACACCTCACTCTCTCAGCTGCCTGTTAAAAGCAGGCCATCTGATCCAGTTCACATTCTGAGATGGCAGAATGAATGCCATCTCATTCCTGAAGCTTTCCAGGAGACCTTAGTCAGTCTGCTGCAGTACCAGACAGGTCAGCAATAGTTGTCCTCCTCTATGTAGCCCAAACTAGTCTACACACACTCCTCTGATACGAGTTCCCTCCTATCCTTCCTTTTAATGGATAAATTGCACACTCCATTTAGGTGAATCACAATTCACTAGTACCCATTCAAATACATTCCATTTAAATGCTTTGAAACACTGCATTCTTCATCCTATTACACACATTAAACACATTCAAGTCAACAGTCCTTCAGTCATTCATAAGATTCACACTGCTCAGTTGTGTAGTGAAACCTTGGCGGGGTAACTGACAGATCCCAGGCTGCATTCCACTGAGTGTGGGCCTAATTTCAAGTGGTAGTCAGTCCTACACTGCATCAGATCACATCAGGGATGGCCCTGTGATAAGAAACCCCCTTTGAAGAGCAGCTTGACATTCCTGAAACACTCCAGGGACATGTTTTAGGCCTACTCTCTATTTTAGACTATTATCTCATATGTACATTGTGCAAAACAAGAAGTGTACAGGAAGAAACACGTTTACAGGAAGTAAGGACATAAAAAAAAGGCCCAGGCATTGTTCTGCTGAGGCAACACGTTCCTTATCCAGGATAATTATATATAAGCAGCTGTTATAGGTGTTAATGGAGGTCGATGACTAAGTATGTGTGTGTTCATAATTTATCATTAGGCAATGTTTTTAAAGTGAACAATGGATGGTATATCAGGAAAGGTCTGAATGTGAGAGCATGTAGAAACAGGTCTGACTACATTATTGCAATGCCTGATGCTTGCCTCTGTGCCTTCTTCATAGCAGACAATAACAGAAAGTGAGAGTTGGCCAAAAATGGCTTGGGAGGATACAGCCTGTTCAGTCCTACGCACTCCTCCCACTCAACTTCAGTCTAGAACAGTCATCAAGCTTTGATATCTATCTCCTACTCCTTCCCAGGAAATAAACACTTTTCAGCTGAGGATTCAGTCACTGTATATAAATTAGACCGATTATGCACTTTTAACAGATGGATTCTTAATTCAACCGATGAACTCCGGTTCAGAAACTGCTTGACATTTTTAATAGTGTCTGAGGGAGCTTCACCAGGAAACACTTCAAATCCTGAATGTGTAAATCATGAGTGTTTATGATCTTGGTGTGGCTATTTCAGGCTGGACCAACTACTTGGCTATCACAATAGGTTTCAGCAGAATGTTTTCAGGCCTATAGACAGATGACAGTCCTCTCGACATTCCACAGCAGTGAGTAGGCCTGTATTGGTAAACACTCCCAAAACGTTCACTTATTATTATCCTTTTAAACAGTTGGCTTGGGGCGAAAACCCACTCCTCTCTTTGGCAGTTACTACAACGCATCCGTTTGTAGACAAGGGCACGTGTGACATGCCGTTGGTACCCGTCTGGTGCCAAACATGACAATGTGGCGCATATCCCATACAAGTCAGTGGGCCAATCCCTTGATAGGCGGGAGATCGTTCAGGGACTTGACCGGAAGAAACGTTTCCATAGAAGTAGGCTAACCTTCAGGGCTATGCACATTTTCCAATAATCTTAAAACAGATTTAATGCAGTTAGCCTACAGCTATAGCTGTGTTGTCTGCTGCATCAGATGCCCTCATATCACGAGAAAAACATATGGCTCAACTATTTTCGATCCTTATACCCTTACATAGGCCTATGTTGCCTGGAATCCCGATGTTGAATTGCATGGAATTCTAAGTCAGGCAGAAATTAGCATTTGAATCAGGAACTATTGACATATAGGCTACACATTGTCACAGGATAGGCTACACATGATGCTGTAATAGGTGACAACTTAATGCTAAATAATAACGATGTGTTTAGAATTTGTGTTACTCTAAAATATAGTGTAACAGGCCTATTCTTTCTGAAGTAAATGTTGACCTGAATCATGAAAGGCTTGGTGGTGAGGAAGTTAGTTAAACCTTGCCCAATACCGCGCAGCCAGCGAATGATAGGATTTGGCTACAATGTCGACATCGGCAACATCACAATTGATACATATTGGTTAAATGGCGTAAGAAGTCTACTGCTACAATGCATCATGTTGGTTGCTTCAAAGTGCGCGAAGGGAAAACAGAATAGGCCCTATTAATAATTAATAAAATATTAGCAGACTTACGAGTAAACTTTCCAAGTTTATCGCAGATCTTGGATCTTTGATCATGGCCTCCAGCTTTTTCAACCGGTTTTCCATCCTTCTCTCTGCACCAAGTGACATTTTTGCGATTGATTAATGCCCGTTTCTTTTACATATAAGACGAGCCTTATGAGAACTGTTTGGGTTTACATGGGGAAAAGTCTTTTTGTTCTTGGGCAATGGCCGTGGGCCTAGCAGCCTCCTTCTATAATCGCCTCGGAATTGCAGTATCCACAATGTAGAAGAAAAAAAATAATCCACCATAAACGGAGAAGCGCAACTCCGCAAATTTGCCAATTAGTCCGGAGATTTAGTTGAATGCAAATCAAGATAGACATTTATAGTACCATATTCCATATGACTGTTCTCTGTGATCCACACCGCGATTAAGTTAGAATTTTAAGAAGATTCAGCAACAGGGCGTTTTCTTGCCCCCCTCCCTTCTCTTTTTGGGCGCTCCGATGTGCTATGCTTAAATTTAAAAAAATGTGTTTCCAAAACAGTCGAAAGTGTTTAAAATCCAACATTTGAAACACTCAAATTACATGGATTTTGGAATTGCATCACTGTCATAAGCAAATTGACAGAGTATGGCGTTCTCCAAAATAGCTTGAGCGATGAACAGTTTAAAAACGTTTTCAATCAGCTCCTCTCCTATGCACTACAGAACTATTTCGGTATGTATCCCTGCATGACGAAAAACTAAGGGTTGTCGGAATGTCTAACTGCAGTTAGCCACCGTGGATTCCTCGTACATACTCCACTTCCAGAGCTAGTTCTCTCCTCCCTCCTCTGACATCAACACGCAGACACAACCGCCTCATTTACCCATAAGCCTTCTCTGTCTCAAATCAAGCTGCTGTTCAACGTGGGAAGCTGTATCATGAGGAATAATAGAGCTATGTGATGACTACTCTCCTAAAGTTTTACAAGTACATTCTTCACACTCAGTAATGATTCACCTGATTGACACATTCTTTCCACTTATGCCCCACCATCTCTTGATATTGTTATAATAGTAAAGTTTTTATGGCTGTGTGCAACGATCATGAAGTGTGCAACAAGTATGCTACTTCCAGATGATATCATAACTGCAAGTTAATAGATGTCTGAATATTAGTTGTTGGATTTAAATGTAACATCTGGCCTCCCAGCAGCGCCATCTGACTTCTGACATCAGTGTAGCGATTTGGGGGGTTAGCCAACTGGGACTTGAACAGGTGTCCCTCAAATGTCCCTGCGACTATCAATTGAACACATTGCAACAAGACATTTAAACCTCTTGACGGCTTGCCAGGGGTTGTACTAAGGTAGCTACAATTCTATGTTTAATTGGTCAGCATCACACTATTGCAGTAGACATACTGTAGGCCTACACATACTACAATGTACTGTTGCTTATGTCTGTCCATTGATTTCAATGATGACATTTCTCCCAGTAATTATAATCTGTGTGGTGTTGTTTTGATACATTGTGTTTATGCCAATGCATGTAGCTGTTCAGGCAGATGTGAAACCCCCATGGTTTGCTACAGGAGGGGCTGATGTATTCAGCAATGGGAAGGGGGACCCCTGCTGGTGGGCTATTAAGGTGGGTAGTGCACAGTGGGGAAAGCGCCATAGGATGGCGCCATAGCCACAGGCACCTACTGTACATCCCTGCAGTAGAGTATCAATGTGCCACTGTGGTTGCACCAGTCTCGATGCTGTGTAGGCTGGTGCAGACTTTTTGCTGCTTGCCACCTCAAGTATTCTGTGATGCACAGTAGATGCTATGACACAATGTGACCAATACATATTTTTTTGCTTATGCTCCACGGTGAGAGAAGGAATTCATGTGTGTGTGTGTATGTCTGTGGTTAAACAGATATTGACAAAGATGAAACAAGTTGGTGTGTGCCTCTATTTATTAGTCTCCATAAGCAATTCACTGAATAAAGCAAATACTGTTACAGCACAAAATTATTATTTTCAAAGCAATCTTGGCAACAAGTTATAGTAACAACTTCATAATAAAAAGACAACAGTTATATCCATTTCTTGCAGTTTTCTTCACTTTAATTAAATAATACTATAAAATGTACACAAAGGTTGATAATTCACCACTAGATAAAACATAGAAGGGGAAGGAGGATGTTTGTTGGTGGTGTAGGAAGAAGGGTCCTTTAACAAAATGTGAGGGTTGGGTTTATACAAGTCACAGAAAGCTGATCATCTATACATCAACACTAGCAACATAACAAAGTTGTTTTTTGTCCATTTTATTTTGTACAAAGTGGGGAGTCTTACAAGCGAGCATCATCGTCTGCACTGTAGAGTACACAAGTGAGAGTTAAGGCAGATTTTCTGTTCACGTTTGAAAAGTGACATGAGAAATGTCATGTTTTTGTTTAGTTTAGTATTTCTACTCTCTATCAAGATTTTGAATAGGAAGTTGTCATTGCATATCTTAGGCTGTTGACCTAGCCTATTTAATTCCATTAAATGGGTGCTGGATTTTTGCTTTTATTCTTCATCTCTCCCCAATGAAATAGACAGTTATTTCCACTTCATTCCTTTAAGTAGCATTTGCAAGACTGACGATGCTGGCACTGGAGGGGTGAATTGGCCTTTCGGTCACAACGATGAAGGCGATATTAAGGTGTGTGTGTGTGGTATTGTCGGTATGTTAGGGTGAGGGGGACTATGCGTCAGGGCCACTATGCATCAAAGGTCTGTGGAAGTGCTTCCAAAATCATAGTTGTGAATATTTTCAGTTCAACTGTGTTCGCAGCAAAGAATACCTACCCTGACACCTAGTGGCCATTCTTATCTCCACACAGTTATTTATATTTTACTGAGATGCCTCCAGTCCAACAGACAATGGCAGCAGTGGTCGGCTGAAATCAGTTGAACACACACATGCACACATAGACCCAGACACACATTTCTGCTGTCAGACAGAAGCGCGACCTGTTTCATTGTCTCAGTTTCAACTGTCTCCAACATCTGTCAAGAACCGCAGACACTACAAGTTTCCAGTTTCAAGGCTATATTTGTCGAAGTATCTCTGGTTCGCACATATGGTGATGAGGTCAAGTAAAAGTGAATGAAAGAATGGAAATGATTCCTCATTATCTCTGTTTCCTATGTGATCTCTAATTTTGGTTGAAATCATTGAGGATTAGTCAGTGCAAAAGATATTTGTTTGCAAATTACCTGCTTCTCTTTGAGTGTGCAGTAGGATGACTGCAAAAGGCTAGGTTGCCGAGTCTGGATAAAATGTAAAAAAATATATATACAGTACCAGTCAAAGGTTTGGACATACCTACTCATTCAAGGGTTTAAAAAAAATGATTTTTTACATTGTAGAATATAATAGTGAAGACATCAAAACTATGAAATAACACATATGGAATCATGTAGTAACCAAAAAAGTGTTTAACAAATCAAAACAATGCCTTGATGACAGCTTTGCACACTCTTGGCATTCTCTCAACCAGGTTCATGAGGAATGCTTTTACAACAGTCTTGAAGGAGTTCCCACATATGCTGAGCACTTGTTGGCTGCTTTTCCTTCACTCTGTGGTCCAATTCATCCCAAACCGTCTCAATTGGGTTGAGGTCAGGTGATTGTGGAAGCCAGGTCATCTGCTCTCCTTGGTCAAATAGCCCTTACACAGCCTGGAGATGTCATTGTCCTGTTGAAAAACAAATGATAGTCCCACTAAGCCAAAACTAAATGGGATGGCACATCGCTGCAGAATGCTGTGGTTAAGTGTGCCTTGAATTCTAAATAAATCACAGACAGTGTCACAAGCAAAGCACACCCACACGATCACACCTCCTCCTCCATGCTTCACGGTGGGAACCACACATGCGGAGATCATCCGTTGACCTACTCTGCATCTCACAAAGACATGGCGGTTGGAACCAAAAATCTCACATTTGGACTCATCAGACCTAAGGACAGATTTACACCGGTCTCATGTCCATTGCTTGTGTGTCTCGGCCCAAGCAAGTCACTTCTTATTATTGGTGTCCTTTAGTAGTGGTTTCTTTGCAGAAATTCGACCTTGAAGGTCTGATTCACACAGTCTTCTCTGAACAGTTGATGTTGAGATGTGTCTGTTACTTGAACTCTGTGAAGCATTTATTTGGGCTCCAATCTGACATGCAGTTAGCTCTAATGAACTTATCCTCTGCAGCAGAGGTAATTCTGGGTCTTCCTTTCCTGTGGTGGACCTCATGAGAGTCAGTTTCATCATAGCGCTTGATGGTTTTTGCGACTGCACTTGAAGAAATATTCAAAGTTCTTGAAATTTTCCCGATTGACTGATCTTCTGTAATGGACTGTCATTTCTCTTTGCTCACTTGAGCTGTTCTTGCCATGAAATGGACTTGGTCTTTTAACAAATATGGCTTTCTTCTGTATACCACCCCTACATTGTCACAACACAACTGATTGGCTCAAATGCATTAAGAATGAAAGAAATTCCACAAATTAACAGAAACACCTGTTAATTGAAATGCATTCCAGGTGACTACCTACATTTTTGATCCTTTATTTAACTAGGCAAGTCAGTTAAGAACAAATTCTTATTTACAATGACGGCCTAGGAACACTGGGTTAACTGCCTTGTTCAAGGGCAGAATGACAGATTTTTACTTTGTCAGCTCGATTTGATCTATAAACCTTTTGGTTACTGGCCCAACGTCTAACCACTAGGCTACCTGCCACTAATGAAGCTGGTAGAGATAATTCCAAGAGTGTGCAAAGCTGTCATCGAGGCGAAGGGCGGCTACTTTGGAAGAATCTCAAATATAAAATATTTTTTGATTTGTTTAACACTTTTTTGGTTACCAAATGATTCCATATGTGTACCTTCATAGTTTTGATATCTTCACTATTATTCTACAATGTAGAAAATAGTAAAAGAAAATTAAGAAAAACCCTTGAATGTGTAGGTGTGTCCAAACTTTTGACTAGTACAGTATATATATTTATTTTTAAGACTGGAAATTCAAGAAAATAATTACTGTGACACAGAATCCTAGTCTTGGCACAGGACAGGCGATGCCTAAATGCCTGACTACCATGCGGCAGATTGTATTGCAGTGCTTACTTTGAGTCAAAAGTCTCTAATCTGAACATTGGTCTCTGGTTCCACCTGCCTGGCATACACAGACAATGGCAAACACTACTGTCATCGGTGAGGAAGTCAAGATAGAGCAGTTGGAACCATACATGGAAGGAGAGAGAATGAATCTCTAAACATCATTTTAGTCAGTGTGTGTGCATGTGCGTGTGTGAGAGAGTACATCATGGAGGGTGGTGAGTCGTTGCTGTGCGTGTCTGCAAATGCATTCATGTGTGTGTATGTTTATGTGTGTAACTCTCCCATTTTTGTGATAAAACATGCAACCCATAGCTCTGGCTGGTGTGTGGAATTACACTTCCCATCTGCGTTCAGAGGAAGAGAAAGAGGGTTCAGACCCAAAGGGAAATGGGAGAGATGGAAAAAGAAGTTGGCAAAGAAGCTGGAGATTTTGGCTGGACAGATAAAGCATGAAAATCGAAAGAGCAAATTTTATGTCGACAGAAGTCTATAGGGAGAAATCTTTGCACCAAAAGAAATACTTTTATTTGAACCTGACAAGCAACATGATGCTTTCTAATTTTTCTGTGCAACTGACAAACTTAGAGCCTTTTTGACACCCCCATGTGGTACACTACCCACCAATTTGGCAACATGTACTGTAAGTGCAACTCATTTTGGGTAATAATACATAAGGTTCGTCATTATGTCCCTCAATAGACTCTCTGTCCTTTCAGATCACCGAGCACCAACTAGTGTGTGTGGGGGGTCTGTTAGTGTCTATCGGCAATATACACTAGAATGAAGCTAAATATACACTGCCAAAATGTTATAATGCAGACAGATTAACACTTGCAAATGACAACATTTTGAACAGGGTGAAGGACAGGGAAGTGAGATGATTCCCCATATCATAATGTAAATATGACAAAATCTTTGACTCATTAAAGAATTGATTAATTTGTTTCAGTAGTTTGACTTTACAAATAGTTCTACAGTACGTTTGGACCAGTGTTTCCAGAGAATTATCTATGACTGACAAGCAAATTTGATTTAAGAGAGCCAGCTTCCCTTGTCAATGATAAATCCTAGTGCAACATTACGACCCTGAGCACTAGTGACGAAACAATGCTAATGGCTGTGGTCTCAACTCTCGATTGACGCAATCCCTTTGTGGTGTGATAAGCAGCAGTCATATTTTTGCTTCCATGATGAAAGTCACATCATTACCATAACCTTACTGTACACATCAGAGATGTGGCTGAAGATATATCATTATCATCAATTTCATTGCGGTATTAAAAATGTAAATACAGCCGTGATGATTACAATTAGAATTACACATCTGATTTTGTCTGACCAGGGGCTTGCAGAGAAGCAAAATAGCCTCCACGTTGGCAGAGATTGCACATTGTCCACAGTTACCCACCGTCGTTTGCTGGTGAGGTCTCTACCCTGTTGTCCACAAATCAGTGAGTGAGGATAAACTTGAAAATTCTTGTCTTTTATGACCATGAAACCCACTGAAGATGAGCAGTTCAATAGTGCCAAGGTCTCCTTTTATTGTGGAGATATCCCCACTGCTCCACAAGAGAAAGGTTCTGTGATGCAAAGGGGCCCCTGGTATCTCCAGGAATAGAGTGTGCTACAGTCAGAACACAAGGATTTCACCGCTCCTCTTTTTCTTGTTATTATTCCTCAACCTGTGAGGCTTAGAAAATGTCTCCCTCTGATTGTTACCTTCCATTATGAGATGTCTCTTTTTGGTTTCCAGTTCAAAACAAATGTCCTGTCACCCTCAATGGTGGGATGGGGTTTGGAGGTTAGCATTTTGTGCTGGTTGTGATCATGCAAAGGTGGGGGGCGGGTGGGGATGACTTTAGCCTGACTTTCTTGCCACATAAAAATGCTACACCTTTCACTTTGGAACAGATTGGCTAGAAATGCTACCTTAGGCCTCTTCCAGCAAACACAAAACTGCTGGTAAATCTATTGGCTTAGCATTGTGGCTTATCAGTCTGACAGCAGAGATCTGACAGAGCATTTGCTTTGGAAGGAAGGGAGAGAGGGGCAGTGTGGGCTAAAGGAATGTGTCTCAAGAGAAAATAACACGTCTGGTCTGGGTTAAAGGTGAATGCCTCCAAGTCCCACTTCCACTGGTCCAGGGGTTATTGTGGTCGGCCTGTGCCGAGTTTTTAAGATTAGGGTGACAAGGCTAGAATTTGGAGTGCTAGTTGGCTGGGAGAGAGGTTCATGGAGTGGAGGAGCGAGGGGCGGATAGTGGAAGGCTAGTGTTGTCAAGAGCTTCAACAGCATACCTCATTCTGTAGGGGAGTTACTGCCATCTGTCTGAGCTGAAATCTGTCTGAGCTGAAAAGGAGAAAGAGGATCCAGAATTAGACATGTTAGATCAGACAAAGGGAATCCCCATTCTACAGATCTAATTTTTCAACCAGACATCTTTTTCGCTCAGATCCAATAGATTTACTGCTGCACGCTTGACTAAAGTAACATTAGCGGGTTATCAACCCTGACATCAAGAGTATATCTTCCTTCATGGTTGTACATTTCTGTCAGAACCCACTCTCAGATCATGTCAAAAGCTATGGCAGTGGTCAGGGAAACATTGCATCTATGCTGACAAAAAAGGTAATTTTATGTTTGATGAAGAAAAGTCTGTATATTTAAACAATATGATCAAACAGTGCAATTGCTTGCATCAAAATATGCTGCAAAGCAGCACAAACACAAAATACCCTACAGAGAGTTAAATCGGACATCTTCATGTTTTGAAGGCCTTTTTGAAAAACTGTCAGACTGTTTGATATTTTTGTGATATTTCCACACCACCCTTAGGGACAGGTACAGGGCAGAGATGATGGGAGGGGGACCACCTTGGGTCCTCAGTAGAGGGCGCCATGAGACCAACCTTTTCTGCCTCATTTGTTCTGATTGCGTATTCGCAGGCACCTCCTCTTTAGCGGTGGCTCCAGCTCGGGGCTCCCTGCCCCTGCTGCCAGGGGAGCGCTGATGCTGCATGACACGATGGCCGTCTTGTCGCTGGGCTTTGGCAGGGGCTGGATGACACAGCCAGCCTTGGGCAGCAGTGCATAGGCGTGGTCGTCATCATCGTCCAGATCCATAAGATTGCCGTTGGCTTCCAGCTTGCCTTCCCAAGTGCCCCCCTGCACTGCCTCCTCACTTGGGCCCCTCTTACCTGGTTCCCACTCTGGCACCAAGCAGCTGTTCTCCTTCAGCGCCTCCAGCTCCAGCTCGCAGTTGGCTGGTTCGCCGCAACCTCCTCCTCCTCTCCGGCCAGGGTCAGACAGAGGTGTGGGTAGTGTGCTCCGGCTGGGGCCGTCTGTGTGTTGACTGCTGCCATTTACTATGACATCACAGGGGGCAGGTGGGCTGCAGGGCTGGGTCCGTGGTGTGCCAGGGTGATTTGTTAGCTGGGTATTGTAGGAGTTTTGGTTTGGCTGTGGGGATGGTGATGTGGCCTGGCTACAAGGCAGGAAGCCTGGCTCCAGAGAGTCACTAATGGCCTCCCTGACCTCCTGGCTCATGTCCTCTAGGCTGCTGTCCCCCTTCCCCTGCCCAGAGGCATTCAGAGGGGATGGTCCAGAAGGTGGGGGGCTGGTTGAGTCCCCATCTCGTTCCACCTTTACCTGGACACTGGGCACCACCCGCTGGATGACCTGCTGCAGCCGCGATCGCCGGCCCAGAGTCAGGTCGATCACGCCCTCGGGAAGGGAGGCCGTGGTGGAGGCACACCCCGGACTCTCAGTCTTCACGGTCAGGTCCACCACGTCAGTCCTACTCCTCTCAGAGCCAAAGCGGGCCAGATTGTAGCCAGAGAAGCCCGGGGAGTGCACCCCGGAACTGGAGGGCCCAAACTTGTGATCCCCTCTGGAGGAACCAGGGGAGAAGGGCCTGTGGTCCTCCCCTGATGCACTGGGAATGGGGTTGTTGTTGTTGCTGGGTTTGTCCTTGGAGGTCTTGGGGTTGTAGGGGAAGGGTATGGGGATAGGGATGGGCACCGGCAGGGGCACGATTACAGGGTAAGGGACCAGCAGGGTTGGCGGGGGAACCAGAGGGGCGAGGGAAGGCATACCAAAGTTCATCATGGGTGGCATAAGCATGGGCCCGTTTGGCATCATGTTGGAGTGGAAGGGAAAACCGGGTATGTGTAGGCCTGGATGGGGTGGCATCATCCCTGGGGGGTTCCCTCCCAGGTTGGGGTTGTTAGAGGGATGGTGGTGGGGTGAGAACTGTGTCCTGTGCATAGGGCTGGATGGTGGACCCAGGTTTCTCGGCAGGGGTGGTGGTGGTCCGATGCCAGGGATCATGGGGTTGGACAGGGGGCTGTTAGGGCCTGGGCCGTGGGGAGGTGGGCGGAGGAAAGGTGGCCGCATCTGCTGCATCATCTGGTGCTCCATGAAGAAGGGCAGGGGCACTGGTCCCCGGGGCGTCATCACCATTGGGGGGCTACCCAAGGGGACTCCCATGGGAGAGTGCAGAGAGGGGTGTGAGGGAGGGGGTAAGGTGGGGCTCTCGTGGGGTCTGGGCGTGGGGTTTTTGGAGGAAGGGGAGCAGACAGTGCCTGTCTCAGAGGGAGAGGCAGCGGTGGAGCTGGAGGGGACTGGCACAGAGGGGTTTCCCCCAGGGGAAGGGGCTTTGCGACGTAAGTCACCCAAGGGCGTGCCCCAGGACTCGGGGGTGAGGAGCTGCGCCCCGGTGCTGCTCTCCGACTTGCCCTCCACAGGTCCGTGTCCTGGGTTACACAGGCCCCCTGGCAGCGCCGCCTGAGTCTCTTTGTAGAAGATGTCCATCTTGTACTGGTTCAGGCATTTGGCACTGCAGAACTGCAGCCTCCGTTCACCAGCACCAAAGTCCAGGTACTCCTTGGTGTGGCGGATGTGTTTGCACCAGTCACACACCTGTAACACAAAACACAAGACAAAAGACATAATCAGGTAGAATGCATTACAGATACAACACATAAGCAGTTAAAAAAGTCAGCAACATTGCCCTTTTGCCATGTGGTTATTCAAACAACTTTGGTAAGCAGAATGTAATCTCTCAGCCTCACACAGTATCTGCAGATTAGGTACACTAAAACCTGGATTGTAATTAAATTAACTGGTCAAATTTTGTTTTGTTACACCAAGTAAATAAAAGTACATCTGCATGGCATGTTTGTATCCACATTACTGAAACCCATCTGTATTTTTGTGCTTCCATTGCATAATGGCACATATACAGTCTATATGTAGTGAGGGAGACAGAGAGATTTTCATACTAACTTCACACTACTATGACCCTTCAGGTACAGGTAATGTACAACACATGGTAGCATCTTGATAAATGCTTACAACTTGAGGAAGAAGTAGCTTTCAACTGGCTTTAAACGTGAGTGCAAATCTGGATCGGCGTACTTAAAGCTTTTTAATGAAAAACACTTTGTCCAGACATGTAATTCACATTTACACCTGCCATGGGGTTTTCACCTCTTAAAACTTCCTTCATAAGGAGGAACCACTCCGATAAACCTGAATCCACTGAGCCGTGTGTGACAGTGGCCACAGGCACAGCCGCAGGACATAACAGCCTCAAGTAAAAGGTTTTCCCTGTAAGGAATGATCATAAGTGGGGGTAGATGAATGTGGTGGCTGGGTGAGATGGACAGACGGAGACAAGTGAACAAGCTGCCAGTAGGGGGCATGGAAGTGAGAGTGACAGCTGGGTGGAGTTTGACATGTTCTGGTGAAAATGGCTGCTGAGAACCACCTAGGTGGGTGCTATGATGCATCGCTATTCACTACTGGTGTGCAACTTTAATATAAGTGTTTTGGATATTTTTATTGCATAAAAAAGATTCTGATTAATGAATTGACTGCATTAAAATGGACATGACTGCATTCAAGTAGAATTGAATGCATTAAAGTGGAATTGACTGTGTTTAAATGGAATGTGATTATCGAACACTACCCAGGGGGCATTACACACAGGGCAGAGGAGCAGCCTGGCACAGCTAGTCAACACTGTGGGATGCCAGGGCCTTGTGATGCCAGGATATTTTTTACTGGCTACAAAAGTTTCCAAAATGCTCACTGTGAATGTTCAATCATCACGTGGCTGTTCGTTTCCATACGGTTAGTTTCATTAGTGTACCTGAGATAATGA
This sequence comes from Oncorhynchus kisutch, assembly GCF_002021735.2. Classification (NCBI taxonomy): domain Eukaryota; kingdom Metazoa; phylum Chordata; class Actinopteri; order Salmoniformes; family Salmonidae; genus Oncorhynchus; species Oncorhynchus kisutch. The sequence continues at coordinate 28,870,781 of NC_034180.2, read as the reverse complement.
GTGGATGGCAATGGGTGGGCCAGGGAGATGGGTACAGCCCGGGCACACAACTCACTCTCCCAGCTCAGAAGGACGTGACAGCGACTCACTGAAGATAATTAAAGCATTAATCAGCTGTCAGATCCATGAACGACGTCCATCCATCACACATACCATATCCCCCTTGTTGAATGCTAATAAATTGTGGGATGCTACTGGAAGACGATTAGGTTCGGCTCACAGACATACATGTACTGTATGATCTTTATGATCCTAACCATTTGATGTTTCAGAGCTCACATATATGCCTGCCACACTTGAGTCAAAATTAGATTTGAACACGCACACAAGCACGCAAACACACACACGTCATGGCAACTTCAGATTTGGAACGGTCATGGAACCCTCATAATAATATGCTACTCTTGTGTCATCCTCCTCTGAACCCTGGCCTGATTCATTGATTTGTACCTAATTTTTCACAAAACTAGATTTTCCATAAAGTACTTAGATCTCAGTTGATAGGCCACCCTGATTCATTCACTCTTCTTTAATCTCTCTTTTCCATCCTTTCCCCGTCTCTCAACTGACAGATCACACATGTCAAAGAGATGGACAAATCAGTCAATGACAATCTCATCTATAATTGGATTTTAATGTTAAACAGAGGTCTCCTCCATCACTAGATTTCAGTCAAATGGCCACTGTTAGAAAGGCTGTCATAATGTAGATATGACCATCAGAGACCATATCTGTAGTGCTCTTTACTGTTATAGTGGCGCAGCATTACAGGACCAAAGACTAGTGTTCCATATACTGTCAGCCTGGTTTCATAGACTAGACGTAACATAGTAAACAAAAATCTGGTACACTCAAATTAGTATGATATGTTACGTTTGGTATAGGTACATAATAAGACAGAAGGTTACGTGTTCGAATCTCATCACGGACAACTTTAGCATTTTAGCTAATTAGAAACTTTGCAACTACTTACTTTGTTTCTCTATATATCATACGAAATGGATGATGGATATCCACAAATTATTGTTACGTCTAGCCCTGAGTCCAGGTTGATACTGTAGCTCGGTACTCGTACAGGTGAGTGATCAATAGTCAGCCCTTTAGCCTTGATATCAGTAGTCTTCTTTTTAAACTGTCCATTTGGTACACAATGAGCCATATATATTTTTTTAAGTCTGAAAACTGCTCTGAGAGTTGGGTTCAATGATGGTAAGCCTGGATATTTTAAATTATAAATGTGTTGACATTTTCTTGGGCTAAAAAAGAAGACAGATGGAGAGCAATTAACGACTTTCTGCACTGTGAGTGAAATTTCACTGTGCATTACCCTAATGGGGTTATTTTTCCTCTCTCTCTACTCACTTCCTCTCCTGCACAAAGATGTTTGCAGTTTAATGTAATTATGGTCATTTATTTCAACCACAGCCATCATACTGGCGGTCGCTCTGGCTAGGTTTAACCATTTGCTTTGCTGTAGGTAATTACCAAGCTACCTGGGCCTCCCGAGTGGTGCAGTTGTCTAAGGCACTACATTGCAGTGCTAGCTGTGCCACTAGAGATTCTGGGTTTGAGTCCAGGCTCTGTCCCAGCTGGCTGTGACCGGGAGACCCATGGGGTGGCGCACAATTGACCCAGCGGTGTCTGGTTAGGGGAGGGTTTGGCCGGGAGGGATATCCTCACCACAGCGACCCCTGTGGTAGCCTGGGTGCAATGCATGCTGACACGGTTGCCAGGTGTATGGTGTTTCCTTTGACACAATGGTGCAGCTGGCTTCTGGGTTAAGTGGGCATTGTGTCAACAAGCAGTGCGGCTTGGTTGGGGATAATACTGATTTCTAGTTTGTCTAGAGAATTTAGGCGTTTTTAAAAACCTGTCCATTTCGCTAACCATCTGGTTAAACACTTAACAAAGTGATCAGCAAGGGAACAGTTTCTGATACTGTGTGTGATAGTATGTGCTGGAGGAACAATATCTGATGGGGTGGAATGTATTATTCGGGAAATTATATTATGGGGACCAGTATCTGCTGGGGGTACCATATCTGGATCATGATGATCTTATGAAGCTTGCAAAACAAAGTGGGTATATTCCATCACAAATCATGTAAATGCATTCATTGAACCTGACACGATTCAAATAGAAAATGGCCAATGTTGTAGAGCTAATCTTTACATGTGAACCGCATGTCCAATTCTATTACTGGATTGAAATGTATTGAAATGTCACCAAAAACAATGGTCAAGACAAAATTGGCCGAAAATTCCTCATTATGGATCTATGAAGAGAGAACACAACATCTGAATCTAACACAATGCAAAATGAAAATGAGAAAATAAAACAATTTGAATGAAAAAAGTATGTGATTCACTTTAAATCAATGTCATTGTTTTATATATAACTAAAGGCTAACAGTACATTCTCTAAAAACAAACCTCTTTACATTATTCAACACATCAAACAGTCATTAATATCAAAATATGTCATTACATTTCTAGCCATCAAAAACTTAAACTCTATCTTTGTTAAACGTTTTAGTCCTTACAAGCACATCGCTGTTTGTCTTGAAGACAAGCCTGGGCGTATCCTTAGAATAGCTGTGCTGGGGTAATTTCTCACCACGGCCGTCTTCGTCTCTCGCCTGAGGGGAGAAATAACGGCCTCTTTTTACGAACGGACAAAATAAACAGGTGGACAGAAAAGAAGAAGGGAAAACAACAACAAACTTATGAATGGAAAGACACTGACAAAGGTCAAATGGTGAACATGCATTTGGGTTGTGGAATCATATGCAGGTTCTCAGCATCATAAAATAAAGCCATGTGGAAAGTGTGTGTGTGTGTGTGTGTGTGTGTAGTAACTATAGTTAATTGTTCACATTGACAGCTAAAGAGCCTAGATGTTGTATTGGCATTATGAACTGTGAAAGAGGGGAATTCTATGAGATTGCACATTAATCTAAACATTGTTATCCGGGGAGTAAATGCTGCATTACTCCTATTTAAAGACTTCCAAGGAGAAACAACTGTTTAACAATATCACAAGCAATGTCCCAGTAATAAAGGTTAAAGGAAAGAGGATATGGGATTTAAAATTCACCAGCACCACTGGGTTGACGGGATGCTCTCTCTTTTTACATTGGCACTAGACACTGTGCAGTCTATAAGCATTGAAATTTACACACACACACACACGCACGCAAGCACACACACACACACACACACACACACACACACACACACACACACACACACACACACACACACACACACACACACACACACACACACACACACACACACACACACAGATGTGTCATTGTGTCATTATCCAGTCTCCATTTTGTGCTGTGACCCTCTGGTCTGGTGCCAATTCATTTACATATAGTGCTAATGAGGTGCTGGCACAGTGAACGAGGCATGAGGGGCACACACACACATACACAAACAGAGAGAGGGAGAGAGAGAGCGATGGAGAGAGAGATCAACCAGCACCAGACATAGTGTTGGGTGACAGTACAGTCATACAATGGGGACACCACGTCCTTTACTGGGAATCAGGCACAACTGTGTTGTATGACGAGACTGAGAGTATGAAGTAAAACCGACTACCTGGTGATAAACCCACACATTGGCTATGAAAGTGCCTACCCGCCATGGGTAAAACATTTGTCCGTCCAGAGAAGTCAAGCTGCATTTTGAAACAACTTTCCTTCCTTTCGTTTCCTGTTGCAGTGATTATGGGTGACGATGTCCCACTCTCCACTTTTTGGAAGGAAAGCTGTTTCAAAAGTTACTCTTCCTCAAACTACTCCTTGGCTATTAGAAATGTTATTTACGCAAATATTACCAGAGCTTATTCCCCTGGAAAATCCAGTAACACTTTTTATCACAGAAAATATGTGATGTCTTATTGTTGGAAACACTATGACAACTAAATACAGTTGCAGTCTGGCTAAAGTGTCCAGTGTAAACATGGCATCACAGTTCCACACCACCGGTATCTGTGCCCATTGGTGACTAAGATGCCCAGAGGCAGTGGCACACCAGCTGTCACTGTGCAAGCCTCCATCTGGGCATCAGTGCCTGCCCAGGTGTGTGTGCTTTTCACCTGTCAAGAGGTGTGTTTCCCAAAAGGTATACCCTCACATATATACACACACACACACACACATAACCACAGCAACGAGAAACAGACAATCATGGAGACGTCCCATCGCACAAATACACACACATAAACACTCACACATTCTCAAACACATCTAGCACAAATTCACAACTTTCCACCCACCTGGGACAACACACATCTTTGGGCCAACCCCCTCCTTCTGTCCTATCATTAGATTAACCAGCTAACGGGAAATGTTCCTTGAACATTCTCTTTTTGCTCATGTTTGGTTGTGGGATAACAAGCTTGTTAAAGCTTGTCAAGTAACTTATGTACTGCTGTTGTAAAAGTGATCTTCATGTCATATTACAACGATCTAGAAAGTCAGAGTTTATTTATCTGACTAACATTGGTTCTGTCGGTAGGTGCGCTGATTGGTCCAGCCAGGCCTCTTTGTTGTGATTTCTAATGATCATCAACCTTTACCTAAATTTTTTTTTTTTTATCTAAGACCCGACGCTATCTAGCAGGGATAGTTAGACTTTGAGAGGAAGAGAGAGTATGATATGACCATGTCTGTGTAGTGCAAGTTCAAGCTACAGTTTCTTCCCTCAAACTACTCTCTAAGTTTCCCCCTTTCCCTTGTATTAATCGCTGTCAGCCATGAAATAATCACCTCCCTCACGAGGCTCTCCTGCTGCGACATGGGGAACTATAGGTTCCCTAGCCAGGACTGAATCACAACGAGGACAGGTAACACACTTCATCAAACACACACACACACACACACACACACACACACACACACACACACACACACACACACACACACACACACACACACACACACACACACACACACACACACACACACACACACACACACACACACACACACACATACACATCTTATTCAGTGTGTCTTCCTTGATACTGGATCCAGATGGTAAAGTAAATTGCAGAGTGTGTCAGAGCAGTGCAGGCAACCGACAGCCTGTGTATAAAAATGTGTGTCTGTTTGAGGGGATGTGACATTACTGGGGTTACGTAAAGAAGCACTTGCCTGGAGGGACCTCAGAGACAAAGACAGAGATGGAATTTTACAGGTCTCTAGAGGTGTAAGGAAAGATTCCTGAGCCATGAAAAAAGAGACGTATTACATCAGAAATGGGCTGTAAAATACAAGCTAGGGCCTCTTCACTTGGACTTTACCCTCTCTAGTGCTTTTACATGATGTGAGGGGAGGCCTGAGAGTGAGAGTGTGTGTCTATGTTGAATGTCTATGTGAAATAAACCAGACTAGTCATTAGATGAGCTCAAAACTGGATCAAAACTCTTCTACCCCCCAGCCACCCTATCACATGGCTGAATGTTGGTATTATTCCTGGTGCACGGGATGGATGGTGTTGTGCAGTGGCAATGGAAGAAACTGAATCCTCCTCACCCGCGCTCGCCATAAGAGGAGATTGGATTACGCGGACGAAGCAGCTGTAGATATTTAGCGAAACATGATGCGTCTCCACTGCCCACCCCTACGCCACCCTACTCGCTATGTCCTGGCTCCCCTTTCAGACACAAACAGACAACATACGTTTTCAGCCATGCCATTTTTTGTTGTTGGAAAAACTGGAAGGTTTGGAGTTGTGGCCAATCTTGTGGGTGCATGAAAAAAAGAAACATGTGGATATCACTTACACAAATGGCCTCCATGAATGTGAGAGTGTGAGACATAATATAGAATCTGCACCACCTCAGCAGACAAGGACTTAATGTGCTCTAGCCATGTCTGTTTTCCTAACGTGGGAATTCTGTCCCTGGATAGCTCTTCACATTGGTGAACTGAAATAAAATATCACTTCAGTTGTTCTTTTGTTTATTTATCCACATACAGCACTCATAGAAGTGTCAAATAAACGTAGACTTTAGTGTGAACTTTCTCTTAAGGACTAGCAATACTTAACAAATGTGGGAGAAACCACAGCAGGTACAAGGCAACTCATGCTATGAAAATTGATAATGTGAACAGAAAAAACTGGATTCCCGTACAGTATCTTAAATGATCAGACATATGTATACTTCCATTTCAACAGCCGGTAGCATACAGAACTATGCTAAGTGATTATGTTTTGATGAAAAAAGGGAAAGGAATAAAGACATAAATAAAAACATATCATACTTACACTGTAATTCCTTACATATCCAAGCTTAGGTATAAGAAAGAAAGCAGAATGTTTAACTTCAGAAATCAGGACAAATTAAAACACTATTTACTTTATGGTCTGTCTTTGGAAATATATACTGATAATTGGAACCAATGCATGTTTGAAAGTCATCTGCATAGGGTATGACTGAAACCTTGTTTCTGCATGTTCAATGATGAAACCACAAGCCAAGGATGGATATTGTTTTTGTGTTATTCTACTACAATGGGTACTCAAAAGAAAGGCCAAACTCTGGAGCGAAATATCCAAAGTACCTAAGCTTCTGGGCTCCTCACCCAGCCATCTAGTGGAGATATTGTACAAAGTTGAAAGTTGGTCAATACAATTCCTAAGGACTGACAAGTGTCCTACAGCATCTTAATCTGAGAAATCAGGAAGAGTGGATGTAGGGAGGAAGTGATGTATGTCAGTACATGTATGTACCACATGGTCTTGTGTGCACTTGCATAATTGGTTCATTAATGAGATAGGAGTGTTAAGAAGGAGTTTACCTTGTTTCTCTTGAAGTAGGCTCGGCGGCAGGCGGCAAAGCACTTCTCACTGCAGAAGCTCTTCAGCTCAGTGCCCATGTTGAGGGAATAGCGTTTGACGCCAACCTTCTGACACCATGCGCACATGATCTGGACGTTAGACACATCCTCGTCTGGGGGACCACAAACACAAACAGACACAATGTGAGGATAACTGGATAACACTCCAGCCACCCCTCCCCCCTCCAGCCACCCCTCCCCCCCTCCAGCCACCCAAACAATCTGACAGCCACCTGTCAAATCTCATCATGTGAATGAGCTGACCAACAATGCATCCTGACAGTATTCCCCTTCCAGGCAAAAGAGGACAGTGCTTCCCACCCCAAGTTTTTTGTGCTGCAGTCATGAAGGCAGTTAGAGACATTCTAACTAGACAGAGATGCCCTAAGAAATTGCTGTGGACAAAAATCGTTTGTCGATTTTAAAATGCTTCAGCTGAAGTCTACCTAATTAAATTGCAGAGGGCTTCATTGGAGATTCATTAGAACATGGAAACTAAACACCCTCCATGACATCAAATGGGTCTCTCATCTTAAACAAGGGTTGCTGGGTAATTTACATTGCTTTTTTAGCCCCTCAGTGTTGTACTATGTGGAGAGACTTCTTCCTGGGAGACTCACAATTATCACATTATGACTAAGTGTGTGCAAAGGTGAAAAGAAATGTGCCCATTAGTCTTTCACCTCCCTTATCACACTGTGGTGGGTACTGGGAAGGCTTTTTCCCTCTTGTTAAGCTTAATAGATCTATAGTGCAAATCTGTTTTAAAGGAAGGACATTTTCAATTAAGGGGAATAACTCCCGGGAGGCCCAAAGATAGCACCGTGGCCACAGCATGCATATTTTATGCTCCTTTATGTTCCTGCTGCATGGCCCATATTGAGAGATCTCTGTAGGTAGGTGTGAATGGGGGGTAGGAAATATTCCTGGGGAAGTTCCCCCTCTACATCCCTCCATTATTGCATTGTTTTAGAAAATATATGTCTAAAGTCCCATGGCAACCTGGCAGTAATTAAATAAAATATTTGGCAACAACAAACAAGTTGAAGTGTGGCAGGTAGACTGGCGGTTAAGAGCGTTGGGCCAGTAACCGAAAGGTTGCTAGTTCGAGTCTCCGAGATGACTAGATGAAAAATCTGTCGATGTGCTCTTGAGCAAGGCACTTAATCCTAATTGCTCCTGTAATTCGCTCTGGATAAGAGTGTCTACTAAAATGTAAAGTGTTCATTTGAAAGCATCTAATTATTTTCATACAAAAAGGTCACTTGACGTGGTATGTTTGGATTCAGAATTTTCTGGCCTTTTTCTCGGCTCTGGTTATGCGTTTCCTTATTAATGAAGTCACATCTGCTGGGAGAGAGCCTTGTACTGTAATTATGCAGCGCCCATATTAAATACCTCTATCATCCAGTGTACCTGCACCTCAAAAGCCCCTCTATTGCTCTTGCAGGGCATATGAATAATTCAAAAGGGGTACAAGTTGGATGGGCCGGTGGGAGGGGGAGTGGGAGGGGGAGTGGGGGCGGTTGGTGTTGAGCTGTGAGAGAGGGACCATACCATCTGTTTTTCACCCTGTGCTGTGTAAGGCTGTGAGGCCGCCTCTAGGGTGATGCCATGGCACTCTCCTCTCCCCATGCAGGCTGATGAGCCTCTTGAGTATCACGGCACACTTGTGGTTCAATGAAGCCCTCTGTCCATGTACATTTCCACTGAGTTGACCAGGTGATACTGACACTTAAACAGTTGGAGGAGGGGAACCTGGGGTGTCTGTCTATGTATTTACAGACCTTTGTTCCTCATTTATCAAGTGATTGTAAAACTGACAGTGGATTTGAGCACTGAAATGGCAGTGATTCGTTAGATTCGTACTACACTGTTGTGTATACTTGGGATTCGATTGTAGGATCCATTCTGATAGTCTTTAAAGTGCAAGCTTAAACACATGCAGTATGTTTGTTGTTTTTTAGGTGTGTGTGAAGTGTTTTACCTGCTGGTGGCTTGATCATGGGGGGTGGGATCAGTGGAACTATGATGGGCATGTTCCCATGCTCCCTGGTGCTGGGTGTGGAGGTGGACGGGGTGGTGGAGGACTCTGTCACTCCGTTCCTCAATGTCGGTGTAGAGTGGGAGCTATTGGCTTGGTTTGGGGAGACATCACTATTCTCCCCCGATCCTCCTGGGATTTTTGGTAAAGAGTTTTCTGAGGGAGACAGAGTTAGTGTGCTGGTCTTTCTGGACTTGCTGTATGTAAAGCAACGGAAATGGGCATCATTGATCACTTCCAAACAAATATGCTTTTGACGCAAGATGGGTGTCCTTTGTGTTACCCTGGAAACCATGTTGGCATCTTTGATTAGATAAGGCCCTACTGTATGCTTGCTCAATGCCTGATGTGAATTTCTACAATTTTATCCAACATTATAATCAGGGATCACCATGTAGAGATTCCAGAGACACTTGTTTAATCACCAATAGGAAAGCAAAGTGCAGTTTTCTGCTGAAACATAACTACACCATAATGACTGGATGATGCAACTACAGCAGATTTTGAACTGGATAGCCTAACTGAATTGCCTCATCAATCATGATAAACTACTGCCAAGTTGCAGCAGTACTTTCCCCAGCCTCTGTCCCTGACCCTGCAGAGGGAATTTGCAACTCAGCATAGACAGTAAATGTCACATTTTGCACCAATTGTAATACCACTTGCAAAACCATATTTTTAGATGAAGAAGTATGCTCCTGTGCACAGAACATAGCTTTTTCAACAAATCAACAACTGCAATGACCAGATAAATGAATATCTGTCTCCATGGTTATGCTCACCTTTCAGGACAGAGATGTGTGGATGTGTCTCTCCATCTGGGTAGTTCCGTATGTCGATGTTGTCCTGGTCTCTCAGGTCCACCTTGTCATAGCCATACCAGCCAAGCAGCTCATTCATGGTGTTCTCCGCAAAACTCTGCAAGACAAGAGACACAATATTTGCCATTAGGATTAACAAGCATGAACTCCGTTTCACTATTACATCACAGTGTGATGAGGGGAGCAATGAGGGATAAAAGGGATTGTTTGCATCTGAACAAGGTTTCCACCCCCAAAACACACAATAAAGGAAATGCTTGTTATATGAAACAAATCTACATGTTTTTTGAATGGGTTGCTCCAATTTCCTGCAATAAGGCTTAATATATTCACAGTAGCAATTATTCACTGATGGCAGGATCCTAACTAGAAAAACATGCACACGTATTGGATCAAGACAACTTGACAGCTGACTTATCCCAGACTAGTTTGATCAAGGCCTCAATTTACCAGCACACAATCTAATAGTTTGATCATAGCTTTTTACAGTTAATTTCCAGAAGCAGTCCACATGAGTAGCATGTAACAAGTCTATACTTATCACAGCACAACAATTCCACATTGTCTACGTATCATACGTTATACAGAATTCCCAACCCATTAAACCATGACTGAGCACGACCACAGAACATTTTCACTGCACTTCCACTGCAAATCTACACAGGCAGTAATATCCAGTCAACCCCACCTCACATCCTTACATGTAAGAAGCACAATAGTGTTATTCTATTAAGACAGAACCTCTGCCCCTCATACATTAAACTTGAACATCTCAAGACACTCTCATAGTAGAATCGTATGTAGACAGATTTTGGTCATCTTTAGTGGTGCTACTGTATGTTCGTGTTGAATTTCTAACAGCTACCTAATTAGTGAATGCTACATGCTGACCAGATCGGACACGTAGCATGCGAGAGCGTCGCAATTCAATTATTGCACCCACACTGCTCGCGCGCGCCAACGAGCGTCTGCGATGCCAAGGGCTAAAATAGAACTCCTTTCTATTTCTGATGCAGATCGCCCTGAAAGTCCTGCCTCTCCCATCTCCTCATTGGTTTATAGAAGCAGGTACCCACGTGCCATCTCCTCATTGGTTATACCCACGTCGGTAATTGAAAGACAAACTGTTTTGCTGGTCGTCGTGGTAATACTATGAAAGTTTAGATGTCGATCACCATATAAGTTCAAAGATGAAAAAGCCTGGAAGGAGGAGAGATGACTAGAAACGATTCGGTTGGCCGTTTTATGTGTGTATTAATTGTCGGAGTAGAGGACCTTGTGCATTTCAGGTAAAATAACAACTCAATGTTTATATCCCATGACAAATTAGTTTGCAATAGCAAGCTAGCTAAATAGGACAAATTAGCTAGCAAGTGCAAGCTAACTAGCTAAATTGCCATACATGTTTAATGCTTTTCGACCTGTCCCCAAATTATGATGAGAGAGACTATATCTCTCTCATCATTACTCAATGCCTAGGTTTACCTCCAATGTACTCTCTTCCTACCATACCTTTGTCTGTACATTATTCCTTGAATCTATGCTATCGTATCCAGAAACCTGATCCTTTTACTCTCTGTTCCGAACGTGCTAGATGGCCAGTTCTTATAGCCTTTAGCCGTACCCTTATCCTACTTCTCCTCTGGTGATGTAGAGGTTAATCCAGAACCTGCAGTGCCTAGCTCCACTCCTACTCCCCAGGTGCTCTCATTTGTTGACTTCTGTAACTGTAAAAGCCTTTGTTTCATGCATGTTAACATTAGAAGCCTACACCCTAAGTTTGCTTTATTCACTGCTTTAGCACCTTCTGCCAACCCGGTTGTCTTAGCCGTGTCTGAATCCTGGCTTAGAAAAACCACCAAAACCCCTGAAATTTCCATCCCTCACTATAACATTTTCCTACAAGATAGAACTGCCAAAGGGGGCGGCGTTGCAATCTGCAATCTCAAAAAAAGAGTTATGTCTTACTATCCAGGTCTGTATCTAAAAATTCACCTTTCCAGAAAAAGACCACCCTCTGCCCCCAGCTGTGTCCTGGACACCATATGCGAATTGATTTCCCCCATCTATCTTATGAGCTCGTGCTGCAAGGTGACCTAAACTGGGACATGCTTAACACCCCGAAAGGTTGCAAGATCGAATCCCTGAGCCGACAAGGTACAAATCTGTCGTTCTGCCCCTGAACAGGCAGTTAACCCACTGTTCCTAGGCCGTCATTGAAAATCAGAATTTGTTCTTAACTGACTTGCCTAGTTAAAAAAAGGTTTTAAAAAACGGCCTTCATACAATCTAAGCATGATGCCCTCAATCTCACACAAATTATCAATGAAACTACCAGGTACAACACCAAATTGGTAAACACGGGCACCCTCATAGATTTCATCCTAACTAACTCGCCCTCCAAATACACCTCTGCTGTTTTCAACCAAGATCTCAGCAATCACTGCCTCATTGCCTGCATCCGTAATGGGTCTGCGGTCAAACACTCCCTAAAACACTTCAGCGAACAAGCATTTCTAATCGACCTGGCCGGGGTATCGTGGAATGCCATTGACCTCATCCCGTCAGTAGAGGATACCTGGTTATTCTTTAAAAGTGTCTTCCTCACCATCTTAAATAAGCATGCTCTGTTCAAAAAATTTAGAACCAGGAATAGATATAGCCCTTCGTTCACTCCAGACCTGTCTGCCCTTGATCAGCACAAAAACATCCTGTGGCGTACTGCATTAGCATCGAATACCCCACGTGATATGCAACTTTTCAGGGAAGTTAGGAACCAATATACACAGGCAGTTAGGAAAGCAAAGGCTAACTTTTTCAAACAGAAATTTGCATCCTGTAGTACAAACTCAAAAAAGTCCTGGGACACTGTAAAGTCCATGGAGAATAAGAGCACTTCCTCCCAGCTGCCCACTGCACTGGGGCTAGGAAACACTGTCACTACCGATAAATCCACAATAATTGAGAATTTCAATACGCATTTTTCTACGGCTGGCCATGCTTTCCACCTGGCCTTCTTCCTCTACCCCGGTCAACAGCTCTGTGCTCCCCACAGCAATTCGCCCAAACCTTCCCCACTTCTCCTTCACCCAAATCCAGATCGCTGATCTGGACCCCTACAAATCAGCCGGTCTAGACAATCTGGACCCTCTCTTTCTAAAATGATCTGACGAAATAGTTGCAACCCCTAATACTAGCCTGTTCAACCTCTCTTTCGTATCGTCTGAGATTCCCATAGATTGGAAAGCTGCCGCGGTCATTCCCCTCTTCAAAGGGGGAGACACTCTAGACCCAAACTGCTACAGACCTATATCTATTCTACCCTGCCTTTCTAGGGTCTTCGAAAGCCAAGTTAACAAACAGATTACCGACCATTTCGAATCTCACCGTACCTTCTCCGCTATGCAATCTGGTTTCAGAGCTGGTCATGGGTGCATCTCAGCCACGCTCAAGGTCCTAAACAATATCATGACCGCCATCGATAAGAGGCATTACTGTGCAGCCGTATTCATCGACCTGGCTAGGGCTTTCGACTCTGTCAATCACAACATTCTTATTGGCAGACTCAACAGTCTTGGTTTCTCAAATGATTGCCTCACTTGGTTCACCAACTACTTCTCCGATAGAGTTCAGTATGTCAAATCGGAGGGCTTGTTGTCCGGACCTCTGGCAGTCTCTATGGGGGTGCCACAGGGTTCAATTCTCGGGCCGACTCTCTTCTCTGTATACATCAATGATGTTGCTCTCGCTGCTGGTGATTCTTTGATCCACCTCTACGCAGATGACACCATTCTGTATACCTCTGGCCCTTCTTTGGACACTGTGTTAACTAACCTCCAGATGAGCTTCAATGCTATACAACTCTCCTTCCGTGGCCTCCAACTGCTCTTAAATGCAAGTAAAACTAAATGCATGCTCTTCAACCGTTCGCTGCCCGCACCTGCCCGCCCGTCCAGTATCACTACTCTGGACGGTTCTGACTTAGAATATGTGGACAACTACAAATACCTAGGTGTCTGGTTAGACTGTAAACTCTCCTTCCAGACTCACATTAAACATCTCCAATCCAAAATTAAATCTAGAATCGGCTTCCTATTTCGCAACAAAGCATCCTTCACTCATGCTTCACTCATGCTGCCAATGCTCATGCTACCCTCGTAAAACTGACCATCCAACCGATCCTCGACTTCGGCGATGTCATTTACAAAATAGCCTCCAACACTCTACTCAACAAATTGGATGCAGTCTATCACAGTGCCATCCGTTTTGTTACCAAAGCCCCATATACTACCCACCACTGCAACCTGTATGCTCTAGTTGGCTGGCCCTCGCTTCATACTCGTTGCCAAACCCACTGGCTCCAGGTCATCTACAAGTCTCTGCTAGGTAAAGCCCCGCCTTATCTCAGCTCATTGGTCACCATAGCAGCACCCACCCGTAGCACGCGCTCCAGCAGGTATATCTCACTTGTCACCCCCAAAGCCAATTCTTCCTTTGGCTGCCTCTCCTTCCAGTTCTCTGCTGCCAATGACTGGAACGAACTGCAAAAATCTCTGAAGCTGGAGACTCTTACCTCCCTCACTAGCTTTAAGCCCCAGCTGTCAGAGCAGCTCACAGATCACTGCACCTGTACATAGTTAATCTGTAAATAGCCCATCCAATCTACCTCATCCCCATACTGTATTTATTTATTTGTATTGCTCCGTTGCACCCCAGTATCTCTACTTGCACATTCATTTTCTGCACACCTTACCATTCCAGTGTTTAATTGCTATATTGTAATTACTTCGCCACCATGGCCTATTTATTGCCTTAACTCTCTCATCCTACTTAATTTGCACACACTGTATATAGATTTTTCTACTGTATTTTTGACTGTATGTTTTTTTATTCCATGTGTAACTCTGTGTTGTTGTATGTGTCAAACTGCTTTGTTTTATCTTGGCCAGGTGTCAGTTGCAAATGAGAACTTGTTCTCAAGTAGCCTACCTGGTTAAATAAAGGTTAAATAAAAATAAATAAATAAATACATATATATATGGCTCAGAGTAGCACTATTGTCTCGCACGGACAAGGGGGCTCACCATGGAGTAGGGCGGGTTGCCATGGAGATCACCCGCCTTGCCTGCCCATGGGTGGGCCCGCTCAGCCCGAACCTGATGAGACACGAGTCATTTCATTACATTCTGGCATTGAACTGTCAATCAAATAGTACTCAATCAAGCATTTAATTGTCAATTACGGGCTGCCCTGTCAATACCACTGGATCAGGGAGGTAATTTCATTACATGAAAGCGTAATCAACATCAGTTATAACATCAGCTCGGAATCAAAAACTGCAGACGTGGAATCACAAGGCATGACATACAAGTAACATTTAGCCAAAGAAAAAAGGCAATGTTTTAGAAATACAAGCACTGATAAACTTATATCTTACACCAAGAACAGACTGAGACAAGACTCGGCTAGCTGCTTCACATGCCGATCATGTATATATTCATACCACATCTACTAAAGTGAACATCATGTCAAATCAATAATAATTTTGTTTTCATTATGACATTTGTAATCTATGCCCTAACCGATGAATTGCTTTTCAAAAGTTGCCTAAGTATCCATTGATATTACTGCCGGTCTTTAGCAGGGATGACCGGACCCTTAAGTGAGATTATTCATTACAATCAGTTGGTCCAACACATTCGTTCAGGGTGAGGTGAGTTACCCCAACATCAAATCGGATTGCAGCTGCACGAGACCCGATGGTAATGCCTGTGGTAAATTTGGGTTGACTTTGAATATCCCTATGGGGCTAGTTAGGGACCATCTGTAAATTACACAATGTACATGTTCAAATTCCAATAGCTCCAAATTTTAATGTCTTAACCACCCCTCCAGGACTGAGTTTGGGAAACCCTGTCTTAAAATACCAAATCTAAAATAAGTCAAAATCAGCCGTCCTTAGAAAAATGTTTGCCTTCTGCCCCTCTAGAGCAGTTGAATATTCCAGGCACTGGGTGTCACTAAGGACGCTGAGAGGCATATCCACCACTTCACTGAGACTTCTTAGTCACTACACTCACAACAACATAACATGACAAGACACAATGTCTGAGTTTCATCACCAGTCAATGTCAATACTCATGGAGATCAAAAGATATAAACACATGAATAGTTCGTGAAAACAAAATCTAAGAAATCATGACATCAAACACAAAAGGTCAATTGAAGTTTGCCTGAGACAGGTTCAATGAAAGAGTTTGTAGTCCCTACTATTGTCTCGGTTCGATTCGGCTGCGCTACTTCTTTCAACAACTTCTGAGGTTTTTACATGTTACAGAAGAACATTGACTCTTGCTTGCCCATTGACTAAGTGCTTGTTTGACTCAGATGTGACTGGATCACATTACTCAAACAAAATGAAAGGGTATAAAGCCAGCAACGGTCATCTGTCTATCTCTCTCCGTCTTGAAGAAAGTTTGCCCACGTCTTTGCTCCCTGTCCCCTCTGTCACCCTGCCACTTCCAGAAAGAGGGAGTGGTAAAGTGAGTGGAACCCAATCTGTATGGCAGGTCATGAAAGCAGCACACAGGCTTGATGAGGAGGGAGGCAGTGCTATGGTGCTGTCTGGTCACTGACAGTCAACTGTTTATTACAAATGTGCAAACTCTCTGGACTGTACTAAGACTCTTCTATGGCTATCCAATTTATCAGGCTTGTCCTACAGAGTGTCCTTCAACCCTGGTCCTACAGGACTTTAGGACTTTGTTTCAGCCCAGGACTAACACACCTGATTCAACTAATCATCAACCTCTTAATCAGTTGAATCAACAGAGATCAAAAGTGATCAATGTAGAAACAGAAGTATGAACAAACTTTAATATAAGAAATGGTCGCAAAATACCACCATTCAACCCCAATCACAGCTCTGCGAAACACTGACTTGCTGCCAATGTTCAACATTGAACAGAAAAACTTTAGCAGTTCAGAATAATGATATTATTTTAATACAAAAGCTTGTTTCCTTCAGTTAGCAAGAAGTGAAAGGTAGGGGCGAGCAGGGGGAATCCGATACCTCGGGCAGAAACCAGAGTAGGTCACAGTACACCATAATAAAAGTCTCATTGAGTGGGCCCTCCTTCACTCTCCTAGCCCAGACTTTCTCCCACTGCTCCGATTTCATTTCCCCCTACCTTCCTTGATATGTGATCCTGTGCAGACGCTCAGGTTTCAGTTTTTACAGCTTAGGCAGCCTATTGCTATATACATTCCTTTCTCCCCTGCTCTTACCCTGCACTATCCCCTATTCCACCAAGTATCTCCTTGATTACTTACTGTGGCTTATTTTACCATGGTGCACATTAAAGCACCACAAGATGAAGGAAACACTGTCAGACTTAGATTTTCTGAGGTATGATCTCTCACAAGGGCACATTGTGTGGTGTTTTTTTCTTTCTTTTTCAAGCAGACGAGAGACGAGGGAGAAAAGAAAGAACGAAAAGTTCAAATTTGTAAAGTAGCAAACAGGACTTCAGTTCATAGTTAAGGGAGAGAGTTAAACTGTAACATGTTTGGCAGAGAATGTTTAAGATAGTGGCTTTTGAGATAAATACTGTTTCTTATGGAAACATGGAACTTGGGCTACTTTTTCATCTGTATCCGCTAGTCTTATTAGTCTTTGTTTAGCAGTAACAATTTTGTCACACTGTGACATACATTGCCTTTAGAAAGTATTCACACCCCCTTGACTTTTTCCACATTGTGTTGTGTTACAGTGTGAATTTAAATGTATTACATTGACATTTTGTGACACTGGCCTATACACAATACCCCATAATGTCAAAATTGAATTATATATAGTGTACCAGTCGAAAGTGTGGATGTGGCTACTCATTTAACGTTTTTTCTTTATTTGTACTATTTTCTACACCGTAGAATAATATTGAAGACATCAAAACTATGAAATAACACATATGGAATCATGTAGTAACCATATTTTAGATTCTTCAAAGTAGCCACCCTTTGCCTTGATGACAGCTTTGCAAACTCTTGGCATTATCTTAACCAGCTTCACCTGGAATGCTTTTCCAACAGTCTTGAAGGAGTTCCCACATATGCTGAGCACTTGTTGGCTGCTTTTCCTTCACTCTGTGGTCCAACTCATCCCAAACCATCTCAATTGGGTTGAGGTCAGGGGATTGTGGAGGCCAGGTCATCTGATGCAGCACTCCATCACTCTCCTTCTTGGTCGAATAGCCCTTACACAGCCTGAAGGTGTTGGATCATTGTACTGTTGAAAAACAAATGATTGTCCCACTAAGTTCAAACCAGATGAGATGGCGTATTGCTGCAGAATGCTGTGGTAGCCATGCTGGTGAAGTGTGCATTAAATTCTAAATAAATCACAGACAGTGTCACCAGCAAAGCGCCCCCACACCATCACACCTCCTCCTCCATGCTTCATAGTGGGAACCACACATGCAGAGATCATCCATTCACCTACTCTGCATCTCACAGTGGTTGGAACCAAAAATCTCAAATTTGGATTCATCAGACCAAAGGACAGATTTCCACCGGTCTCATGTCCATTGCTTGTGTCTCTTGGCCCAAGCAAGTCTCTTCTTATTATTGGTGTGCTTTAGTAGTGGTTCCTTTGCAGCAATTCAACCATAAAGGCCTGATTCATGCAGTCTCCTTGGAACAGTTAATTTTGAGATGTGTCTGTTACAGTAACTCTGTGAAGCATTTATTTGGGCTGAAATTTCTGAGGCTGATAATTCTAATGAACTTATCCTCTGCAGCAGAGGTAACTCTGGGTCTTCCTTTCCTGTGGCAATCCTCATGAGAGCCAGTTTAATCATTGCGCTTTCATTGCGACTGCACTTGAATAAACTTTCAATGTGCTTGAAATGTTCCGCATTGAAAGCGCAATGATTAAATGATGATGATTAAACGCATTGACCGCGTTGATGTCTTAAAGTAATGATGGGACTGTTATTTCTCTTTGCTTATTTGAGCTGTTCTTGACATAATATGGACTTAACTTTTAACAAGGCACACCTCTTCATTGAAATACCTCATGAAGCTGGTTGGGAGAATGCCAAGAGTATGCAAAGTTATCATCAAGGCAAAGGGTAAGCTATTTTGAAGAATCTCAAATATAAAATAAATACAAATTGTTTAACACTTTTTTGGTTACTACATGATTCCATATGTGTTATTCCATATTGTTGATGTCTTCACTATTATTCTACAATGTAGAAAACAGTAAAAAAAAATGAGTAGCTGTGTCCAGACTTTTGACTGGTACTGTATACAGTATATATAGATATATAGTTTTTAAATTAAATGTCTTGAGTCAATAAGTATTCAGCACCTTCGTTACGGCAAGCCGGAATAAGTTCAGGAGTAAAAATGTGCTTAATAAGCCACATAATAAGTTGCATGGACTCACTCTGTGTGCAGTAATAGTGTTTAACATGATATTTGAATAACTACCTCATCTCTGTACCCCACACATACAATTATCTGTAAGGTCCCTCAATCGAGCAGTGAATTTCAAACACAGATTCAACCACAAAGACCAGTGAGGTTTTCCGATGCCTCGCAAGAAGGGCACCTATTGGTAGATGGGTAAAAATGTAAAAACAGACATTGAATATCCCTTTGAGCATGGTGAAGTTATTCATTACACTTTGGATGGTGTATTATTTTTATTTTACCTTTATTTAACTAGGCAAGTCAGTTAAGAACAAATTCTTATTTTCAATGACGGCCTAGGAACAGTGGGTTAACTGCCTATTCAGGGGCAGAACGACAGATTTGTACCTTGTCAGCTCGGGGGTTTGAACTTGCAACCTTCCGGTTACAAGTCCAATGCCTTACCTCCCTAACCTTACTACATTTGCACACACTGTACATAGAGTTTTCTATTGCGTTATTGACTGTACGTTTGTTTATCCCATGGGTAACTCTTGTCACACTGCTTTGCTTCATCTTGGCCAGGTCGCAGTTGTAAATGAGAACTTGTTCTCAACTGGCCTATCTGGTTAAATAAAGATGAAATAAAAATTATAAAAAAATATGACCAGTTCTTAGACAACCAGTTCTTATTGCCTCTAGCCGTACCCTTATCCTACTCCTCCACTGTTCCTCTGGCGATGTAGAGGTTAACCCAGCCCTGTAGCCCCCAGTACTACACCTATTCCCCAGGCGCTCTCATTTGTTGACTTCTGTAACTGTAAAAGTCTTGGTTTCATGCATGTTAACATCAGAAGCCTCCTCCCTAAGTTAGTTTTATTCACTGCTTTAGCACACTCTGCCAACCCTGATGTCCTAGCCGTGTCTGAATCCTGGCTTAGGAAGGCCACCAAAAATTCGGAAATTTCCTGCAACATTTTCCGTCAAGATAGAACTGCCAAAGGGGGCAGAGTTGCAATCTACTGCAGAGAGTTCTGTCATACTGTAGTGGTCTGTGCCCAAACAGTTTGAGCTTCTACTTTTAAAAATCCACCTTTCCAGAAATAAGTCTCTCACTGTTGCCGCTTGTTATAGACCCCCCTCAGCCCCCAGCTGTGCCCTGGACACCATATGTTAATTGATTGCCCCCCATCTATCTTCAGAGTTCGTACTGTTAGGTGACCCAAACTGGGATATGCTTAACTGTCTTACAATCTAAACATGATGCCCTCAATCTCACACAAATTATCAAGGAACCTACCAGGTACAACCCTAAATCGGTAAACATTGGCACCCTCATAGATATCATTCTGACCAACTTGCCCTCTAAATAGACCTCTGCTGTCTTCAACCAGGATCTCAGCGATCACTGCCTCATTGCCTGCGTCCGTAATGGGCCCGCGGTCAAACGACCATGGTCAAACATCAAGGTCAAACACTCCCTAAAACACTTCAGCGAGCAGGCCTTTCTAATCGACCTGGCCTGGGTATCCTGGAAGGATATTGACCTCATCCCGTCAGTAGAGGATGCCTGGTTGTTCTTTAAAAGTGCTTTCCTCACCATCTTAAATAAGTATTCAAAAAATGTAGAACTAAGAACAGATATAGCCCTTGGTTCACTTCAGACTTGACTGCTCTTGACTAGCACAAAAACATCCTGTGGCGTACTGCATTAGCATTGAATAGCCCCCACGATATGCAACTTTTCAGGGAAGTCAGGAACCAATATACACAGTCAGTTAGGAAAGCAAAGGCTAGGTTTTTCAAACAGAAATTTGCATCCTGTAGCACCAATTCCCCCAAATTTTGGGACACTGTCAAGTCCATAGAGAATAAGAGTACCTCCTCCCAGCTGCCCACTGCACTGAAGCTAGGAAACACTGTCACCACCGATAAATCCACAATAATCGAGAATCTCAATAAGCATTTTTCTACGGTTTGTTTAACCCATGTGTAGCTCTGTGTTGTTGTTTTTGTTGCATTGCTTTGCTTTATCTTGGCCAGGTCGCAGTTGTGAATGAGAACTTGTTCTCAACTGGCCTACCTAGTTAAATAAAGGTAAAATAAAAAAATACATAAAAAAATAAATAGGCCATAGTGGCGAAATAATTACAATTTAGCATTGACACTGGAGTGAAAGATGTGCAGATGATAATGTGCAAGTAGAGATACTGGGGTGCAAAAGAGCAACAACAACAAAAATAACAATATAGGGATGAGGTAGTTGGGTGGGCTATTTACAGATGGGCTGTGTGCAGGTACAGTGATCGGTAAGCTGCTCTGACAGCTGATGCTTAAAGTTAGTGAGGGAGATATAAGTCTCCAGCTTCAGTGATTTTTGCAATTCGTTCCAGTCATTGGCAGCAGAGAACTGGAAGGAAAGGCAGCCAAAGGAGGTGTTGGCTTTGGGGATGACCAGTGAAATATAACTGCTGGAGCGCGTGGGTGTTGCTATGGTGACCAGTGAGCTGAGATAAGGCGGGGCTTTACCTAGCAAAGACTTAGAGGACCTGAAGCCAGTGGGTTTGGCGACAAATATGTATTGAGAGCCAGCCAAAGAGGGCATACCGGTCGCAGTGGTGGGTAGTATATGAGGCTTTGGTGACAAAACGAATGGCACTGTGATAGACTACATTCAATTTGCTGAGTAGAGTGAGTAGAGTGTATCAATACATCCAGTCACTACAAAGGTACGGGTGTCCATCCTAACTCAATTTCCAGAGCGGAAAGAAACCTCTCAGGGATTTTACCATGAGGCCAATGTTGACTTTAAAACAGTTACAGAGTTTATTGGCTGTGACGGAAGAAAACAGAGGATGGATCAACAATGTTGTAGTTACTCCACAATACTAACCTAAATGACAGAGTGAAAAGAAGAAACCCTGCACAGGATAAAAATATTCCAAAACATGCATCCTGTTTGCAATAAGGCACTAAAGTTAAACTGCAAAAGAAGGTGGCAAAGAAATAAACGTTAAGTCCTGAATACAAAGTGTTATGTTTGGGGCAAATCCAACATAACACATCACTGAGTACCACTTTTCATATTTTCAAGCTTGGTGATGGCTGCATCATGTTATGTGTACGCTTGTCATCGGCAAGGACTAAGGAGTTTTTTCGGATAAAAATAATCTATGCACAGGCAAAATCCAAGAGGAAAACCTGGTTCAGTGTACTTTCCAACGGACACTGGGAGACAAATTCACCTTTCAGCAAGACAAAAACCTAAAACAGAAGGCCAAATATACACTGGAATTTCTTACCAAGTTTTGACTTAAATCAGCTTGAAAGTCTATGGCAAGACTTGAAAATGGCTGTCCAGTAATGATCAACAACCAACTTTCAGAGCTTTACGAATTTTTTACAGAATGTGCAAATATTGTACAATCAAGGTGTACAAAGCCCTTAGAGACTTACCCAGAAAGACTCACAGCTGTAATTGCATGAACACTTTCCGGGTCAGATTTGATTTAGTACCAGGTGCAAAGTTTAAACCTTGTTTTTCCAGATGGAATTACTGCATCTCAGTCAGCATAAAGCCAATTGTAATTATGGCCCCATAAGAGTCTTGATGGTCAGGAACAGCTTGTTGACACTACAGCACATCCTATAGCCACAAACGGGCTAGGAATGCTATTGGATCAGTCTCTAATTCTATTGCAACTTCATTGATAATCACTTATCTGTTAAGGCTGACATAGAACTGGAATTCACAATAGTAAGTGAAAGATGTACATTGTACTTGATGTAGACTTTTGCTGTTTTCTGGCTACCATCAGCTCTGAATTGGAACTGTGTTCTTCAATGTTGAAGGATAATCAGTTAATCTTATATTTGGTTGTACGGAGACATCCAGAATTCTCTACATATGCTGATAATTATACTGTAGATGTGGCACCTTCCACACTTTAAACTAAGCTAATTGCTTTAAACTAAGCTCATTGACGAGGAGATGGAACAGAAGGATATGCCAGCTTTGCTCTGAGTAGTTTTTTACAACTGATGTAAGTCAGTCACTTCAGAGAATGAATATGACGATTGAGTCATTTTCCCAACAGTGCAGACAACTTTGTCTGTCTGACACTATGAAATTAATTAAACACTTGGACAGCATTTCATACTTTGATTGATGGAGACAAAGAAACAAAATCAAATCCACAGAATACCATTATGTGCTTGTCAAAATAATTCACATTTAGAATGCTTGTTGGTCCATTGTCTCCCACTGGGCACACAACAGTTGAATTGACGTTGTTCTCACGTAATTTACGTTGATATGCCACTAATTTTGTAGAAATTAAAATGAATCAATAAATAAATATGGCATCTTAAATGCAATAGGGATGAATGTAGCACGCATGAGACCAATATTCAAATCCAAATATTGTATGTAGCATGCCTCCACACAATTCACAGCAAGAGAAAAAGGGGTGTTTCTCTGAAACCCAGTACACACACCTCTTAGACGGGAAGAGACATGATGCACACCAAAACGTCTGTAGGCTTTTCTGACAATCTTTGTTCATAATTCCTCTAAATCAATATATACAAAATAAAACCCATATTCTAACAATAAGCCTATATCTGAATATGCGTTGGGAATTATTCTGTACTGGAAATTATTTTTCTCAACCCAGGCATAGAATGTGTACAAACAATGAACACATGATGAAACCCTGAGACAAAGCAGCGATAGGTTCCCTGCATGCCATGCCCTCTTCACGTTTTTTTTCCCCACAATGTACGACAATTCCATCACAGCAGGAAAATCTATCTTACTGTTAAATATTTAGATCAATACATGGCATGCATAAGTGTACCATTTGGTAGGCTTATAATGTATGCAGAACAGTATAACGCACGATAAACAATGTGATCTTGTCCGGCGTCTGTAGACACACATCTGGAAGCACACCTCTAGCGCTTCGGCTCGTCCACAGCTGGAAAGGACAGATGTCGTTTGGCTTGAGTTCACGATGCCGTCTAGAGACGATGTCTAGCGTTAATAATTTGCAGTAAGTCAATTTCCTTTCATTGATCATGATAGTCTCCCCGCGATGTTTTATTTTAAATGCGTAGGCTACGCTCAGTGTTGTTTCTGCGGGAGTAGCGGTAGTAATAGTATAGTGGCACTGTTGACGCCTTGACTGACGCACTGGATTTACCATTTACTTCAATGGAACCATGTGGGCCAAGGAAAACCACACAAATTACTATAATGGGGTCCTAATTCTCCAGAATATGTTTTCCCATTCATTGCCAAAAAGTAAATGTGGGCAACTGGTAGGCCTATGTGGAACAACAAAGACGGTGTAGCCTAGGCTGTATTATAACGCATGGCAAGACATTCTACCCTATCCATTTTTATTGAACCTGCTGGGGACTATGAATGGGTTTAATTAATTCCCCAAAATTGATATGACATTGAACTTATTCGCTATTCATCCAATAAATTGCATCAATGAATCAGGTCTGCTCTAAAATGTGAGAGGATGCTCGCTTTACGCATCCATATATATCACGTTTTTTAATGAGTGCTCTGTTTCCATGCGTAATCACAACCAAGTGGTCCAATGTCGATCACTTACCTTCATTTCTTCGTTGATTTCCCTTTTCACGGGGTGAGCCGGTTTTCTGCTTCTTTTATTTTCGGGGGGTCTGCCCTCTTTTTCCATCTCTGCCATTTTTTATAATAGCTCTGTCAATATTTGCGATTGGGGTAGAGTGGACAAGTGCGAGGCGGGGCCGCTTTAAAGTTGCCCAAAGGCTAATGTCAAGCTGGGGAACAGCCCGGGTGAAGTTGATGATGCCGTTGAGGGCTTGCGTTGCCCTGTTAAGTCAGCCATCTTCTGCCCCTATTTTTCCACGGTCTGTGCGCAAGTTGGTGTGTGTGAGCTGCCTCTGAATCAAATGAGAGGTTGAGTGAGAAAAAAATCTAGACAGGGGGAGGAGCGTCCCCTGTAACATAATATGACGCTGTTGATCAGAGGTGGGCTATTTCCTCTCGATTTTCCGTAACGTTTTAACTTTGGGCCCTCCTCACCTCACACATGCAATCGTACAACCTAGTCTGGTAGGCTCTCCCACTTCATGAAGGTATTTGCGCCCTATCCTGTCTGCCACTGCTGGACAGATGTTGGCATGGTTATCTGTAGCCATTACAGATTTACAATGGAAATTGTGCAAGCCTCTGACAGGTGGTCCTGGGCAAGTTCTTGACCTCTTCCGTGTGATAGAACCAAGGAGTTTAGGTAGAACTCAGTTGCAACAAAGGCAAAGCTCTAACACACTTGCACAATTTTATGGTGAGAAGAGGCAGATGCCCTTCTACTTAACATATTAGCTCCATGACTTTCCACAGGGTGTATCTACTGTAAGGTGGCTTCCTTCCTTCCTGGTAGGCTATAATTGCTTTTACTATCCTCAATGCAGATGAAGGAAAGGAGAGGCATAATCTTTAATCCACAGAGGAGTCCCAAAAATGGGAGCTCCTTGTTCTAAAAGAAAATGTCCTTGAAATAATATCCCTGTCTAGTCTCTGTTCAAAAGCAGATAGTGTAACTCAATGAGTGCATTGTCCCGCATATGCATGCACAAACAGACAGACAGACACACACACACAGCCTGCAGTTCAATATTGTTACATGAATTGAAACATAATAATTATGTTTTTCCTGTAAAATAGTCAACACAAAATGTAATGTAGCACAGCTCCTTCCACTCAACCAGACCCTCCAGACATCTGCAATTGGTAGTTGTGTTAATACACAGATAGGCTTATATGAGCAACTTGGTATAAAGTGTTATCAAAATATTGAATAACAATAAACACACAGGGGCGGCAGCGTAGCCTAGTGGTTAGAGCGTTGGACTAGTAACCGGAAGGTTGCGAGTTCAAACCCCCTAGCTGACAAGGTACAAATCTGTCGTTCTGCCCCTGAACAGGCAGTTAACCCATTGTTCCCAGGCCGTCATTGAAAATAAGAATATGTTCTTAACTGACTTGCCTGGTTAAATAAAGGTAAAATATTTAAATATTAAATATTTAATGAAATTATAGCTAACAGTCATATTTAACAGATTTATATATTTTTCCTGGAGTCCATGCTCAACGGCTGCATTTACACAGGCAGCCCAATTCTGCTCTTTTTTCCAACAATTTTGTCTTTTGAGGTATCAGATTGGACAGTAGATTGGAATTGGGCTGTCTGTGTAAACACAGCTAAAGATGCTCTTTAGCATCTACACAGGCATTTACACAGGCAGCCCAATTCTAATTGATGTTTTGACCAATCAGATCAGCTCTTTTGCCAATAATTGGCCAAAATATCAGAATTGGGCTGCCTGTATAAATGCAGCCAAAGTTCTCTGAATAAGAGTGAATTTACAAATGTGACCCATGGTGAAGAGCCCACTCTTATAGAGTATGACGTAGATGTAAAAAGTAAACAGCATAGTGGGCCAATTTCCGCAACAACTAACAGCATTGAAGCGCGAAGCTACAACTTCTCCCCTGTTTTGGTGCCCTGGCTACCGTGCTGCCAACAGCATGTAGCGAACTCGTGCACATACTGTGTGTGACTGTGAAAGAGCCAAGTCTTGCGTCTCGCTCATCTCAATATCTGCGGTGCTGCTCGTGGCAACGTCATTTCGCTGAGTCTACCTTTAATTAGGCAAACTTTTGGTAGTACACTGGTGCTCCCAACTTTAAAAAGTTAGGAGCACCAAACAATATTTAGGAGAACCAGAAAAATCGATTTTGTGGTGGAAAACGGAGCTGGTTGAGCATAGGCCTAACTTGAAATGTTTTGCCAATTTCAGTTTTTTTGCTTACAATTGCCCTTCCCTGTTGCACACAACAAGCTTCCATTCCCCATGTCACAAGAGGATTTATGGCTGATTTTAGATTAAATCGTCAACCCTGTTACTTTATTTGGCACTTAATAGGCACAAGTATTTTGTTTCTCTTGAGATGTGAAAACGTGTTTTTTATTAAGTTGAACATGTGATTGAGCATGTTAAAATGAGGTGAAATCAACGTTTTTTGATGTTGAAAAGGCACCAATTGGTGGAACGACACAAATAGGGCTAAGCAATTTTATAAACGTCCACTGTCCTCTCAAGAGTTTCTGAATTCCCTCAGGTGAGGTAAAATGATAGGCTATAATATATCGACTTAGCTCGCCGCTGATACAAATGTAACAGCAGCAGGAGCGCACCAGACACGAACACAAATGTAACAACTGTGATGCCAATGACAAATTCTAGCCTACATGGTGGTATCATGTCAGCTTTGTTATTCTAAATGACTTTTCAATAATCATATATCAAAGACACTTCTTCTGAAGGATATCCAACATCTGAAGGAAAAAAAAAAGCTTGAAGCTATCAGTGCCTTATTCAAAGGCCAAACACCACCATTTCTACAATTGATCTTCTTAAAACCTGTTTTTAAACCTATCCCTAAAATTAACCACAACGCTAAGCGTATGCCTAAAATAATCTTAAATTAAGACCATAAAGCAAATGTTTGTTCTCATACATAGATTTATTTACGATATAGCTAATAGTGGATGTGCTATCTAGTGGAAACATTTTTTCGCACTGAACGCAGCCCAGGGCACATCAATCAATAACTGTTGTAACGTTTTTGCGACATACCGTATTGCGTTTCGTCAAGATGGCGGCCTCCTGTGTCAATGTTTAACATTTTAGGTCGCGTGTTACGATATATTTACTGGACATTTTATAGGATACATCAAAGGGTATAAGTATTAAATTAAGTAGGGTGATAACATTATGTATAATACTTATTTCAGTTAATGTGACTCGAGGATGATATCCATCATAATAACACTAGATTCTGTAAATATGGATGGATAGCTAGTTAACAGTTACATATCTAATTTAATCGGTTAATGTAATTTTCCTGTTACCGTTTAGTTTATTTATTTAATCGACTTAGCTATATATACTAGCTTGTGTCAAGCTTGGATATAGACTTCTCAAGGGTTTGCTTGATATTTGTTTAAACTTTAATTAGTAAAAGACCTTCAGCTGTAAAGATGACAGTAATTTGGTCTCGGCTCTCGTGCATTGTTTTGCTAAACCGTGGACAGAGGAACATAAGTCTTTTCTCCAACACAACGCCTTCTAATTGGAATAAAGTGGTCTCGGATGCAGAGAAAATCGTGGGTTATCCGACTTCTTTTATGAGCCTACGCTGCTTGCTGAGTGATGAACTCAGTAATGTAGCAATGCACGTGAGGAAACTGGTTGGAACAAAACACCCGTTACTCAACACTGCAAGGTATGGTTTACACACGATCATCTAGTATTGCATACATTACATCATGTTTGTAATGCAAATGTCAAATCTTCCAATACACAACTTCATTATACACAATGCAACTCAATATTGCCTGTAGTTTTAGAAGACCTGATTTTATGGACCTGTCATGGCTATGACGTCAATCATAAGCTTTTTTATTTTTTATTTATTTCACCTTTATTTAACCAGGTAGGCCAGTTGAGAACAAGTTCTAATTTACAACTGCGACCTGATCAAGATAAAGCAAAGCAGTGTGACACAAACACTGAGAGAACACTGAGAGAACTGGAAGGAAAGGTGGCCAAATGGGGTGTTTGCTTTGGGGGTGACCAGTGAAATATACCTGCTGGAGTGGGTGCTACGGGTGGGTGTTGTAATGGTGACCAGTGAGCTGAGATAAGGTGGAGCTTTACCTAGCAGAGACTTATAGATGACCTGGAGCCGGCGGTGAATATGTAGAGGGCCAGCTGGCGAGAGCATACAGGTCGCAGTGGTGGGTGGTATATGGGGCTTTGGCGACAAAACGGTTGGCACTGTGATAGACTGCATCTAGTTTTCTGAGTAGAGTGTTGGAGGCTATTTTGTATATGACATCGCCGAAGTCTAGGATTGGTTTTAGGGTATGAGGGTATTTTTGGCAGCGTGAGTGAAGGAAGCTTTGTTGTGAAATAGGAAGCTGATTCTATATTTAATTTTGGATTGGAGATGTTTACTATGAGTCTGAAAGGAGAGTTTACAGTCTAGCCAGACACATAGGTGTTTTTTTTTTTTATAAAAAAAATGTACCCCCTTTTTCTCCCCAATTTCGTGGTATCCAATTGTTAGTAGTTACTGTCTTGTCTCATCGCTACAACTCCCGTACGGGCTCGGGAGAGACAAAGGTCGAGAGTCATGCGTCCTCCAAAACACAACCCAACCAAGCCGCACTGCTTCTTAACACAGCGCGCATCCAACCTGGAAGCCAGCCGCACCAATGTGTCGGAGGAAACACCGTGCACCTAGCGACCTGGTCAGCGTACACTGCACCGGGCCTGCCACAGGAGTCGCTAGTGCGCGATGAAACAAGGATATCCCTACCGGCCAAACCCTCCCTAACCCGGACGACACTAGGCCAATTGTGCGTCGCCCCATGGACCTCCCGGCTGCGACAGAGCCTGAACCTAGAGTCTCTGGTGGCACACTGCGCCACCCGGGAAGCCCTAAGACACCTAGGTGTTTGTAGTTGTCCGCATAGTCAGAACCATCCAGAGTAGTGATGCTGGGCGGGTGCGGGCAGCGATCGGTTGAAGAGCATGCATTTAGTTTTACTAGCGTTTAAGAGCAGTTGGCGGCCACGGAAGGAGTGTTGTATGGCATTGAAGCTCGTTTGGAGGTTTGATAACACCGTGTCCAAAGAAGCGCCAGATGTATACAGAATGGTGTCATCTGCATAGAGGTTGATCAAGGAATCACCTGCAGCAAGAGTGACATCGTTAATATATACAGAGAAAAGAGTCGGCCCGAGAATTGAACCCTGTGGTACCCCCATAGAAATTGCAAGAGGTCCGGACAACAGGCCCTCCGATTTGACACACTGAACTCTGTCTGAGAAGTAGTTGGTGAACCAGGCGAGGCAGTCATTTGGGAAACCAAGGCTGTTGAGTCTGCCGATAACAATACGGTGATTGACAGAGTCGAAAGCCTTGGCCAGGTCGTTGAAGACAGCTGCACAGTCCTGTCTTTTATCGATGGCAGTTCCTTGTGCGTGGCTGAGGTGCACCCGTGACCAGCTCGGAAACCGGATTGCCCAGCGGTGAAGGTACGGGGGGTACCGAAATGGTCAGTGATCCGTTTGTTAACTTGGCTTTCGAAGACTTTAGAAAGGCAGGGCAGGATTGATATAGGTCTGTAACAGTTTGGGTCTAGGGTGTCACCCCCGCATCTTCCTAAGCATAACTTCTGATAGAGCTGATTCAACCAACTTCTGCCTTCTCGACTGACAAGTTCACAACAATGCCCCAAAATGTAGGCGCACTAAAGGGCCTACTTTCTTTCACGTAGGCCTGTCGCAGCTGGCACCATGTGCTGTCAGGCCACTAGAGCTCACTTTTAGTGACCCAAGCCATGCTGCAGTTACTTGGTACCAGTCTGTGTGTGCCATCATGGCACTCCTTGTCATGGAAGTTGACATGAATGCAAACAGATCTGGGACCAGGCAATGCTGCAGTTAGTTACGAAATGTGGCGATGAATTATGTAGACAATGCCATGCACATTTACATAGACAAGGGACGTTTAGCATTTTCTGTCACGAATGTTGAATACAATTATATTTAAACTTACTCTGGCGATTGTCTGTGGTGTTGGTGGTCAGTCTCTGGTCGAAATCTGAGAGAAAATATCCAGAGGAAAGTATTATTAAACCTACTTCAAAAAGTGGGTCTATGGGCCTCCCGAGTGGCACCGCTGTCTAAGGCACTGCATCACAGTGCTTGAGGTGTTACTACAGACCCGGGTCGATCCCAGGCTGTGGCACAGCCAGACATGACCAAGAGACCCATGAGGCGGCACACAATTGGCCCAGCGTTGTCCGGGTTAGGGGAGGGTTTGGCAGGTAGGGATTTCCTTGTCCCATCACTCTCTAGCGACTCCTTGAGGCGGGCTAGGCGCATGCAAGCTGACTCGGTTGCCAGCTGGACGGTGTTTCCTATGACACATTGATGCGGCTGGCTTCCAGGATAAGTGAGCAGTGTGTCATGCACACTAACCGAAGTCTCACAGGTGTTTACATGGTTTTGTTTAAATTTTGAGCAGCTGAAGGGCCAACACTACGGACATTCGGGCAGAGTGTAAGTTCAAATAGAATTTTATTTAACATTCTTACTTGCAGAGAACCTGAGAGGACCAATCCATTGGTGCACCTACTCTGTCATGTTAGGTTGTATTTTGAGTGGACAATTCCTTTTAATTTATCATAATTACATTTCATTAGAAAACCCATTGTTTCTGGTGCCTCAGTACAGTCTACGCCAGGGGTATTCCATTCTTACCCTTCAAGGTCCAGAGCCTGCTGTTTCTCTGTACTACCTGATAATTAATTGCAGCCACCTTGTGTCCCAGGTCTAAATCAGTCACTGATTAGAGGGGAACACAAATTTGCAGTGGAACTGTCTTCCAGGTCTAGAGTTAAATTTGAGGTGTCTACGCTATAGGCGAGGTGTGTCAAAGATGCTGGTATTGAGAGCAAGTGTGATTGACTGGATGGTTGTCACAGGCAAAGCCCCATAATTAACTATCCTTATGTATCAGAGAAGTTTGAATTTCTTATTTTATTTCATGGTTGCGTTTACTGCTCCCAGAGTAAGATACTGGTGTGTCTTCTTGTTTCTCTGAGCTGAAGAGGAGTGAGCTGGGTACAGTGGCTACCCCCTTGTGGCTTGTACTGGCAATTTAAATATTCTCCTCGTACAGTGCCTGCTGGTATTGGCTGCAAAGTTGTGTAGACTAGAGTAACCTCCTCTGACAAATAGTGTCACCCAGTAAATGTAACAAAGCCCAAAAAATAGCCTGAGATTAAATGTAAACATAACAAAACATATTGGCTAAGTTGCTTCGAAAAACAGCCTACAGCAAATCAAATGGACGCAATGATGCAATGTGGATCACGGTATGACAACTAAAAGAAAGCCAATATTGGTGAATTTCCTTCAGTGAATTGTAGTCTACTAAAAGGTAAAACAAAATAAACTTATTGTTTTATTATTCCATCTCTCTAAATGTGTTTAATTTAAATGACAAGTCCCATGGAATCTGTGCTGTTTAGATTGTTAAATGATTAACCCCAAATGAGTGTGTGACATTGACAGAGTGACATTAACTGATCTAAACATTTGACCTCTGTTAGATGTTAAAACTTTGATTTTGTAGTACACCTATCACTTAGTTCAAATTGATTAATTACAAAGCCTCATAGCTGAATTTGACCAAATGACCCCTTAAGCATTTACCCTCCCACCCCCTCAACAAAGGTATTGCAGGGGAATATAACTTTTTTTTTTACCTCTCTCTAAATTATCAGCTAGATAGAGTGCATTCGGGAAGGATTCAGACCCCTTGACTTACAGCCTTATTATAAATGTATTACATTTCCCCCTCATCAATCTACACATACTACCCCATAATGACAAAGCAAAAAAGGTTTTTAGAAATGTTTGCTAATTTATACATAAAAAAAAATGGAAATATCACATAAGTATTCAGACTTTGTTGAAGCACCTTGGGCAGCGATTACAGCCTAGAGTCTCCTTGGGTATGATGCCTCAAGCTTGGCACACCTGTATTTGGGGAGTTTCTCCCATTCTTCTCTGCAGATCCTCTCAAGCGCTGTCAGGTTGGATGTGGAGTGTCACTGCATAGCTATTTTCGGGTCTCTCCAGAGATGTTCGATTGTGTTCAAGTCCGGGCTCTGGCTGGGCCACTCAAGGTCAAGGACATTGGGAGACTTGACCCGTAGCCACTCCTGCGTTGTCTTGACTGTGTGCTTAGGGTCATTGTCCTGTTGGAAGGTGTCTGAGGTCCTTAGTGCTCTGGATCAGGTTTCCATCACGGTTCTCTCTGTACTTTGCTTGGTTCATCTTTTCCTCGATCCTGACTAGTCTCTCAGTCCCTGCCACTGAAAAACATCACCACAGCATGATGCTGACACCACGCTTCACTGTGGAGATAGTGCCAGGTTTCCTCTAGACGTGACACTTGGCATTCAGGCCAAAGAGTTCAATCTTGGTTTCATCAGACCAGAGAATCTTGTTTCTCATGGTCTGCGAGGCCTTAGGTGCCTTTTGGCAAACTCCAAGCGGGCTGTCGTGCTTTTTACTGAGGAGTGGCTTCCGTCTGGCTACTCTACCATAAAGGCCTAATTGGTGCAGTGCTGCAGTGATGGTTGTCCTTCTGGATGGTTCTCCCATCTCCACAGAGGAGCTCTGGAGCTCTGTCAGAGTGACCATCGGGTTCTTGGTCACCTCCCTGGCCAAGGCCCTTTGCCCCAATTGCTCAGTTTGGCCAGGCGGCCAGCTATAAGAAGCTGGTGGTTCCAAACTTATTCAATTTAAGAATGGAGGACACTGTGTTCTTGGGGACCTTCAATGCTGCGGAAATGTTTTTGAACCCTTCCCCAGATCTGTGCCTCGACCCAATCCTGTCTCGGCGCTCCACAGACAACTCCCTCGACCTCATGGTTAGATTTTTTTCAACTGTGGGACCTTTATATAGACAGATGTGTGCCTTTCCAAATCATGTCCAATCAATTTAATTTACCACATGTTGACTCTATCAAGTTGTAGAAACATCTCAAGGATGATCAATGGAAACAGAATGCGCCTGAGCTAAATTTCAAGTCTCATAGCAAAGGGTCTGAATATTTATGTAAATAAGGTATTTCTGTTTTTTTATTTTTAATACATTTGCAAATATGTCTAAACCTGTTTTCTTAGTCAATATGGGGTATTGTGTTTAGGATTGATGAAGGGGGAAAACTTATTTAATACATTTTCAAATATGTCGAACGTAACAAAATGTGGATAAAGGGGTCTGAATACTTTCTGAATGCACTGTAGTTGGATTACCCTCCAGTGCCATCTCTCTTCATTGGGGATGAATGGCTCCTCACTGTAAGAAATAAGGAAAGGGACATGGAATGATAGTGCTGGAATCCAATCCCGCCATTGCAGACGAGTGTGTTGGAAACTGTAGCTCAAGGGTGTAATAACCTATACACCTAAATCTGATATGACAATCCATTTGGGTGTTGTAGTGCGGGGGTGAAGTGGACCTCTGACAGTCTGACTCCTCACTGTCAGCTTGGGTTGGCTGGTTCCTATTTCCTACTGTGTCTCTGCCCAAGACGCAGCGCAGATAAAAATATCCACAATAGCAGACAGGCAGACCCTTGTGGAGTTGTGTTTCGGTTTTCCCTTTCCTTTCATTCTAAAAAATGCAGCTCAGCTAACTTTGCCCAAAGTCTGGAGTTAGTGTGGCCATGCAGGAAAAATGAACTTTCACTTTGTAGCAGGGAAAGACCTTGACACAGTTAGACTTTTCTCATCAAGTGGCTTCCATTGTTTTTGACTGAGTTTTGTCCTGCTTTTTTTGTGTCACATTTAGGGTTTCAGGAAATATTTAGAGGTAGATGTCAAATCCTATTTTGTACACTAAGAGTTTATCCAAATGTTACTTTTAAGTGCTTAAGGCTTCAGTGGTTGTGCACTCACTTAAGAAATGGTTATTGCTGCTTTACCCCCAAAACAGGCCAGTAGGCCTACATGCGATACATTTGAATAATTGTGCAGGTCTAGGTAGAGGACCGGTAGATAAGATTCAGAGAGCACTGTAATAAATGGTGGCTAACATGTAGTCCTACCCATTAAAATGACATTGACCCATCTCTCTCCCAGCACTCATCCCAGCCCCACCCCTTTGCAGGAGGGTGATTATGATTGATTGATTTGCCATGGTGTAGAGACTGGCATGCATATTAATCATTTGTCATCTTCAGGCTGCAGACTTGGCCAGTCGCCATAGGCAGACATTTTTGGTGTGGTTGCCGTTGTTTAATTGAAAGCTATAGGAATTCCAGTGTAATTTCACCCCTCGTAATGTCAGTTTTTACCTTTTGAATACATATTATTTGGTTACATAAAGTGCTTCAAGAGGCTAGTCAAAGACCATATCACCTCCTCTCGCCAATGCACTCAACCCTCTCCAATTTGCCTACCGCCTTGACAGATCCACGGACAACAGAATCGTCATTGCACTGCACACTGCCCTTACCCACCTGGACAAAAGGAATGCATATGTGAGAATGCTGTGCATTGACTACATCTCAGCCTTCAATACCTTAGTACCCTATAAGCGCTTTACTAAGTTCACAGCCCTGGGTCTGAACTCCTCCCTATGCAACTGGGTCCTGGACTTCCTGACGGGCCGCACCCATGGGGTGAAGGTAGGCAACATTACCTCCTCGACACAGGTGCCCCACAAGGGTGCATGCTCAGTCGCTTCCTGTACTCCCTGTATACCCACGACTGCATGGCCTCCCACAGTTCCAACTCCATCATGAAGATCGCTGACGACATGACAGTAGTAGGCCTGATTACCAACAGCGATGAGGCGGCCTACAGAGAGGAGGTAGGCACTTTGACGGCTTGGTGCCAGGTAAACAACCTCTCCCTCAATGTCAGCAAGGAGCTGATTGTGAACTTCAGGAGGATCCAGGCTGGACCAGGTGTCGCAGGAAGGCCAAGAAGATCATCAGGGATCACAGCCACCCAAACCATGCCCTGTTCTCCCCGCTTCAATCGATCAGACGCGGGTAGTACAGGAGCATCGTGACAAAAACTGGAAGACTGACTAATAGTTTCTAACATCAGGCTGCTGAATAGCCAACCCTAGTCAGATACCCCCCTTCCCCCCACCAAACTGACTTTCACTCTGCTCCCACCTCAATGACATTCATCACTGTTGTTAATATGTATATTAGAGTAAAACATAAAAAATGTTTAATCATTTTTGTTTTTATTTCACTTGGTCCCCACACCTTCTCAATGGTCATGCTGCTCCCCCTATGGTCATTCCACCCCTTCAACAGTCTTTACTCTGCCTCCACCCCAATGGACATTTTATTTATTCATCACTGCTACAGTTGTTATGTGTGTGTATAGTGCCATTTATATTGTAGTTTTTTTAATTACAATTTTCATTGTTTTATTTCACTTGGTCCTGCATGTTGAAGCTCGGAGCCTAAAATGTTCACTGTACTCTGCAATCACACCTGAAACCCTGTACATGTGACTATTAAAAACTCAATCTCTGAATCTGTTGTGGTTCACCTAGGCTACATGCTGTTCTTTTTGTTACTTTCCAGTGTTCATAATGGTATCAGACCAGAACTTACATTATTTCATGTGATGGTTTTCGTTAGGGTCCATTGGATTTAACAGATCTAATTAGACGTGTCACTTTCCTCGCTTATCTATTGCACTTACCGTATCTCCTATCATCTCCCTTCTTTTTTTCTCTCTCCATTCCCCTCTCCCTGCCCGTCTCTCTTCCTCCACCTCTTTCTCCCGCTCTCTCTTCTTCCTCTGCCGTTTGCTCTCCCTTCATTTTCTGTCTGTCTCTTTCTTCCCTTCCTCTGCCTCGCTCCCTCTCCCCATCTCTCTCTCCCCTCCCTGTGGTGCAGGGCTGGGTCAGGGGGAGGGAGACTGTCTTGTGGACGCTGGTGTCTGGGCTCGAGCAGAGTGGGCGGTGCTCGGTGTCTACTCGGGGCTCTAACGAGAGTGTGATTCATGGCACAGGGGGCACCCTGGGGACAGGATTAGATGTGCTCTGTCTAAGCGCTCCCGCGGGACCACAGAAATTTTATCTCCAGAGTGGCAAGACCAGTGCTAGACTTGCAGCTCTGCTTGAACTGCATGTTGTGCCACAGCTGATCAATATGATTTGGTCTTTTAATGAATCAGTAGTCTCTCTTTTTTATTTAACCTTTATTTAACCAGGTAGGCCAGTTGAGAACAAATTCTCATTTACAACTGCGACCAAACGTACAGTCAATAACACAATAGAAAAATCTATATACAGTGTGTGCAAATGTAGTAAAATTTGGGAGGTAAGACAATAAATAGGCCATAGTGGCAAAATAATTACAAATTAGCATTAATACTGGAGTGATAGATATGCAGATGATGATGTGCAAGTAGAGATACTGGGGTGCAGAAGGGATTGGGTGGGATGAGGTAGTTGGGTGGGCTATTTACAGATGGGCTGTGTACAGGTGTAGTAAGCTGCTCTGACAGCTGATGCTTAAAGTTAGTGAGGGAGATATAAGACTCCAGCTTCAGTGACTTTTGCCATTCGTTCCAGTCCATTGGCAGCAGAGAACTGGAAGGATAGGTGGCCAAAGGAGGTGTTGGCTTTGGGGATGACCAGTGAAATATACCTGTTGGAGCGCGTGCTACGGGTGGGTGTTATGGTGACCAGTGAGCTGAGATAAGGCAGTGCTTTACCTAGCAAAGACTTATAGATGACCTGGAGCCAGTGGGTTTGGTGATGGATATTTTTTTTATTTAACTAGGCAAGTCCGTTAAGAACAGATTCTTATTTTCAATGACGGCCTAGGAACAGTGGGTTAACTGCCTTGTTCAGGTGCAGAATGACAGATTTTTACCTTGTCAGCTCAGGGATTCGATCTTGCAACCTTTCGGTTACTAGTCCAACACTCTAACCACTAGGCTAGCCGCCGGCGCAGTGGTGGGTAGTATATGGGGCTTTAGTGATAAAATGGTTGGCACTGTGATAGACTACATCCAATTTGCTGAGTAGAGTGTTGGAGGCTATTTTGTAAATGACGTCAAAGCTTGCTTATTTAAAGCTACTGTGTGAGATGTATATTTGTTTCCATCAAAGAGTGGGGTCCACCAACAAACATGGAGTAGTGGAGCAATATTCTACAGTCCATTCAATGACATAAATTTTCACAAATGGCAAATCAAGTTATTCCCTTGCCTCCCCATAGCTGTGCTCTCAGGTGGACACTTTCCCCTAGCAATTAAAAAAAGTTTGTCTGGCATTTCAGCTACTGAAAATGTTTATCTAACGCAGAGCTCTTGACTGAATAAAAAGCCCCTCCACTATTTGCAATGATGTAGCCCAAATACCCTTTGGCAATGCAGCTGAATTAATGATCTTGAAAAGCAGTTGTCTTCATGAGTGTGTTGACCTTTCTCTATGCGTCACCCCCATGAAGCAGCAATTAGCCATTTTGTTTGCTTAGCCATGATGTGAGAGGGAATAAAGGGATTTTTGGGGCACCCCTGGAGAGAGGTGGTGAAAGCTACACACAGTCTCATTAGCATAGTTGCACCACATCTCATTTCCATACAATTACTGGCCATTTTCTTTGTCATTGTTAAGAGGTTGCTTACTTAGCCTGCCATCCCAAGTCAATTCCCTGCTTGTCAGAATGGATTTTTTGAATGATGGAAATGTATGTTCATTTTTTTCTTACTCCTGAAGGACATTTCTTTAAATGTGTGGGAAAGAACAAATGTTCAATTTATTCAAAGTCTAGATTTGGCACAAAGGCTGCCTGTTTTATGGATTTGTGTATGAAACGGTGTATTCCCACATTTTCGAAATCCTTACCCAACAATAAATGTGTTGCTTGTCCCTCTTTTCAGGGGCTTCGTCTATGACAGTAGAAACAACCTTCAGATGAGGGGTCTGGTCGTCCTACTGATGTCCAAGGCAGCCGGTCCCAGCCAGCACACAGCCTCAGACCTCGTCCCCCAGGACATGGTCAGTGGCATCTACCCCAGGTAAACACGCCTCTCTGGGGCTTTGTCTTCACATTCCTCTATCTTCCTTTCCTTAATTACCACTGACTTTGTGAAAAGACAGGAAAATGCTTGTCATTGCTCCTGATCTGACAGCACCCACACACACCAGCTCCAATTTTTTTTCTTTTTCTGATGACGACATTCACTCACACACGCACACAAGCACACCGCACAAACACAGAATGTTGCCCAGAAGAGGGAATTCTGTGTGAAGATCACTCTACAACCTTGCCAGGTGGTTACCAGAAGTCGCTGTTGTGTTTGGCAGGTGATGTGCTGGGTGTCTGAATGGCCCCTTTTCTCCGAGCTGGCAAGTAGCACTGCCTCTACTATCGGATCAGTGAGGGAGTCTGTCAAGCAGGGCGGGTGGAGAGGATATTGTGGGGTGGCTGAAATTAATATGCTTACAGTGTGACTTGTCCATGGTTAATCATTTGGTAAGATTAAGGCACCAGCTATTGACATGACCAACTATTCAGATTAAAGAGAATGAACGACATCTTGAAACTACTGTATTTTTAAAAATCTTCTGTTTTGGACTCGACATGGCAATGTAGGGTTCATACATGCATAGTACACCATTTATCTTTTCCTGGCGGAGAAAACCTAGCAGTACATTGAATGCATGAAATATTTGGAGTGGCTACGGTTCCTGATTTTCTGGAACCTGGAAGTTTTGGACTAAAGAGATTTCTGTGTATTTGCTGGATCCGCTGCGCGCTTCCTTCAGTCCATTCAGCTGTGCTCACTCACTCTGTGACTGCCGCCTGTTTGAAAAAACATATTTCTTTGTCTGTTGTAACAGTGATCAAATCAAACATTTCATTTTTTAAATTTTAACTAGGCAAGTCAGTTAAGAACAAATTCTTATTTACAATGACGGCCTACACCGGCCAAACCCGGACGACGCTGGGACAATTGTGCGCCGCCCTATGGACTCCCAATCTGCCTGGAATCGATCCAGGGTGTCTGTAGTGACACATCTAGCACTCAGATGCAGAGCCTTAGACCGCTGCGCCACTCGGAGTGCAAGCATGACACAACAGGCAGTCTAGAGATTTCATGTAATTTTTTTCAGAAGGGGAGTTAGCCTACATGCAGCTATTTAGGCAAGCTATATACAAAGTATATTAACAAGCAAGACAGAGTCAATAGCGATTTCAATGGGCAACCATTGGCTATTGGGAGGCAGAGTTATTTTTATAACTATAATGATTACATCACAAACGCTGATAGTTTTGCCCCAATATCTGTTAAAATACAAATAGCCTTCATATATATTTTTGGGAAGGTTTGTTCAAATCACCACCAATTTTTATTTAATTTTAGCTGTTCAGAAGTACAGTACCAGTCAAAAGCACCTACTCATTCAAGAGTTTGTTTTTCATTATTTTTATTATTTTCTACATTGTGGAATAATAGTGAAGACATCCAAACTATGGAATCATGTGGAAACCAAAAGTGTTAAACAAATCTAAATATATTTGAGTTTCTTCAAAGTAGCCACCCTTTGCCTTGATGACAGCTTTGCACACTCTTGGCATTCTCTCAACCAGCTTCATGAGGAATGCTTTTCCAATGGTCTTGAAGGTGTTCGCACATATGCTGAGCACTTGTTGGCTGCTTGTCATTGTCTTGTTGAAAAACAAATGTTAGTCCCACTAAGTGCAAACCAGATGGGATGGCGTATCGCTGCAGAATGCTGTGGAAGCCATGCGGGTTAAGTGTGCCTTGAATTCTTAATAAATCACTGACAGTGTCACCAGAAAAGCACTAACACACCACCACCTACGATCACACCACCTGGAGATCATCTGTTCACCTACTCTGTGTCTCAAAAAGACATGGCAGTTGGAACCAAAAATCTCAAATTTGGACTCATGACACCAAAGTACAGATTTCCACCGGTCTAATGTCCATTGCTCGTGTTTCTTGGCCCAAACAAGTCTCCTCTTCTTATTGGTGTCCTTTAGTAGTGGTTTCTTTGCAGCAATTTGACCATGAAGGCCTGATTCACGCAGTCTCTGAACAGTTGATGTTGATGTGTCTGTTACTTGAACGCTGTGACGCATTCATTTGGACTGTAATATGAACGCATCCTCTGCAGCAGAGGTAACTCTGGATCTTCCTTTCCTGTGGCGGACCTCATGAGAGAGTTTCATCATAGCGCTTGATGGTTTTTGCGGCTGCACTTGAAGAAACGTTCAAAGTTCTTGAAATGTTCTGGATTGACTGACCTTCATGTCTTAAAGTAATGATGAACGGTCATTTCTCTTTGCTTATTTGAGCTGTTCTTGCTATAATATAGACTTGGTCGTTTACCAAATAGCCCTATCTTCTGTATACCACCCCTAACTTTTCACAACACAACTGATTGGCTCAAACAGATTAAGAACAATACATTCCACAAATTAACTTTTAATGAGGCACAACTGTTAATTGAAATGCATTCCAGGTGACTAGCTCATGAAGCTGGTTGAGAGAATGCCAAGTGTGTGCAAAGCTGTCATTGTGGCGGCAGCGTAGCCTAGTGGAGCATTGGCCTAGTAACCGAAAGGTTGCAAGATTGAATCCCCGAGTTGACAAGGTACAAATCTGTCGTTCTGCCCCTGATCAAGGCAGTTAACCCACTGTTCCTAGGCTGTCATTGAAAGTAAGAATTTGTTCTTAACTGACTTGCCTAGTTAAATGAAGGTGTAAATAAAAAGGCAAAGGGTGGCAACTTTGAAGAATCTCATATATAAAATATATTTTGATTTAACACTTTTGGCTACTACATGATTCCATATGTGTTATTTCATAGTTTTGATGTATAAAATAGTAAAAATAAATAAATCCTGAAATGAGAGAGTGTCAAATTTTTACTGGTACAGTATGATGAAAGGACATAGGCTACAAATTGGGAGAGTGGTTCAGAAAAGGATGAGTAAAGCATCGAGTAAAGAGAGTAACTTGAACGTGTGTGTAAAATAACAACGTGATTTCGAATCCTTAGTTTTGAGAAAGTAGTTTCTAGAGTGGCAGGCGGGCGGGAAAACTCTGTAATCGTAGCCTTGGTTTAAAATATTTAGTGATTGTGTGTTGTGCGCTCGTCGCTTTCATTGTGAAACTGCACGTACAAATTCGTAACATACTGTATTGTATTGGAATTCGTAACAAATCATGCGAATTGGAGGACGTAACATATCAATCATACGAAATGAATAATAGACATCCACAAATGCATATGTAACATATCATAATAAATGGAGGGACACAAATGTATTGTCAACACGATCAGAAACACTCTGCTCACGACCGTTTCTTTTAAATTGTGTCGCTGGCGTGTTAAAAAAAAAGGAATATAAATTGCGCAGTAGGCTTTTAACAGGCGCGAGTCCATCTTTATCCTGTTGACACTATAGATTTCTCGAGCGCGTAAAAAGTTAGTGAATCAAACGTTCACCCACTTTTTACATAAGAAAATATTGACCTACATTTTTGTTATCATGTCCGCCTTTTGTCTTTATAAACATTCACACACGTATTCCATGATATTGGGTAATCTGGGCAACATTAACTGTTGATTGCCAGTGATAATCATTCATCACGTAATGTAATCGTATGCTATATATAACCAATACTCAACTTCCAATGAAATAGTGTATTTGATGCAAATATAAGTATAATTTTCCAGTGTATACATTTACATTAAATTATTAATAGATACAAAGTGCTTTTATTTCTAAACGTAAAACAAAGTTGTATGAAAATACCTTCAAATAAAAGGTCACATGCTGTACTGTTGCCTCAGATGAAACATTTGATTTCAAATCCAAAGTGAGTATAGAGCCAAATTAAACATTTTAGCTACACTTTCCAAATAAATACAGAGGGGAGTGTATGTTCGCTGTCAGCTGGTGGCTACTATAGGGAAGTTACAATCTAATGAAGCATTTTGTTAAATAACACATTATTTTAGTCCAGGGGTCAGGATTCTGCGTTTGTCATGCAGAAAAGGAAAGAAAATGCTTTTACAAAAAAAACAAGTTTTATTCTCCTTTTAAAATGGAAGATTAACATTAGGAAGTGTAGCTGGCTACATTCCTTCTATAATTAACATAATTATAATTGCCATGCATTGTTTTTACAAAAATACAAATTAATTGACTGACATCTCTGTCATTTGATTAACATATTTTTTTGCTGAAATGTGTTTCACAAAATGAAAAGATGAAATGTCTTGAGTCAATAAGTATTCAACCCTTTTGTTATGGCAAGCCTAAATAACTGTGGTCAACAAGTCACACAAGTTGCATGGACTCTGTGTGCAATAATTGTTTTTAACATGATTTTTAAATGACTACCCCATATCTGTACCCCACACATACAATTATCTGTGAGATCCATCAGTTGAGCAGTGAATTTCAAGCACAGATTCAAGCAAAAAAAACAGAGGTTTCGCAAAGAAGGGCACCTATTGATAGATGAGTAAAACAAATCAAAAAGCAGACATTGAATATCCCTTTGAGCATGATGCAGTTATTAATTCACTTTGGATGATATCAATACACCCAGTCACTACAAAGATATAGGCACCGTTCCTAAATCAGTAGCAAAAAAAAAATATATATATAAGGAAACCACTAAGGGATTCCACCCTGAGGCCAATGGTGATTTTAAAACTGTTTAGTTTAGTGGCTGTGATAGGAGATTATTAGAGGTCGACCGATTATGATTTTTCGATGCCGATACCGATTAATCGGCCGATTTTAATAAAAATAAATAATAATAATGATAAAAAATATGTATTTGTAATAATGACAATTACAACCATACTGAATGAACCCTTTAACTTAATACATCAAATAAATAATGAAACATGTTAAATTTGGTTTAAATAATGCAAAAACAAAGTGTTGGAGAAGAAAGAAAAAGTGTAATATGTGCCATGTAAGAAAGCTAACGTTTAAGTTCCTTGCTCAGAACATGAGAACATATGAAAGCTTCAATATTCCCAGGTAAGAAGTTTTAGGTTGTAATTATTATAGGAATTATAGGACTATTTCTCTCATTACCATTTGTATTTCATATACCTTTGACTATTGGATGTTCTTATAGGCACTTTAGCATTGCCAGTGTAACAGTATAGCTTCCGTCCCTCTCCTCGCTCCTCCCTGGGCTCGAACCAGGAACACAACAACAGCCACCCTTGAAGCAGCATTACCCATGCAGAGCAAGGGGAACAACCACTCCAAGTCTCAGAGCGAGTGACGTTTGAAACGCTGTTAGCGCGCACCCCACTAACTAGCTAGCCATATCACATCGGTTACACCAGCCTAATCTCAGGAGTTGATAGGCTTGAAGTCATAAACAGCGCAATGCTTGACGCACAGCGAAGAGCTGCTGGCAAAACGCACAAAAGTGCTGTTTGAATGAATGCTTATGAGCCTGCTGCTGCCTACCACTTTCAGTGAAATACGGAACCGTAAGGGGTGGCATCCATTAGTCTAAAAATTCCTGTTACATTGCACAACCTTCAATGTTATGTAATAATTACGTAAAATTCTGGCAAATTAGGCGGCCCAAACTGTTGCATATACACTGACTCTGTGTGCAATGAACGCAAGAGAAGTGACACAATTTCACCTGGTTAATATTGACTGCTAACCTGGATTTCTTTTAGCTAAATATGCAGGTTTAAAAATATATACTTCTGTGTATTGATTTTAAGAAAGGCATTGATGTTCATGGTTAGGTACACATTGGAGCAAAGATACGCACCGCATCGATTATATGCACTGCAGGACAAGCTAGATAAACTAGTAATATCATCAACCATGTGTAGTTAACTAGTGATTATGATTGATTGTTTTTTATAAGATAAGTTTAATACTAGCTAGCAACTTACCTTGGCCTACTGCATTCGCGTAACAGGCAGTCTCCTCATGGAGTGTAATGAGAGGCAGGTGGTTAGAGCGTTGGACTAGTTAACTGTAAGGTTGCAAGATTGAATCCCCCGAGCTGACAAGGTGAAAATCTATCGTTCTGCCCCATGATCGAGGCAGTTAACCCACCGTTCCTAGCCCGTCATTGAAAATAAGAATGTGTTCTTAACTGACTTGCCTAGTTAA
The DNA here is from genome assembly GCF_002021735.2 of Oncorhynchus kisutch. Lineage (NCBI taxonomy): Eukaryota > Metazoa > Chordata > Actinopteri > Salmoniformes > Salmonidae > Oncorhynchus > Oncorhynchus kisutch. The sequence goes on along the minus strand of NC_034180.2, from coordinate 28,825,791 downwards.
ATAAAGATTAAATAAAGGTGTAAAAAAAAGAAGCCAAATCGGTGGCCAAAAATACCGATTTCCGATTGTTATGAAAACTTGAAATCAGCCCTAATTAATCGGCCATTCCGATTAATCGTTCGACCTCTATAGGGGATAACTGAGGATGGAACAACATTGTAGTTTCTCCACAATATATAAAATAAATATATAATAATACAAATATTAAACCATGCATACTGTTTCCAATATGGCAAAAATATGAACTTTTTGTCCAGAATACAAAGCATTATGTTTGGGGCATATCTAACACAACACATCACGAGAACATATTTTCAAGCATGGTGGTGGCTGCATCATGTTATGGGTATGCTTATCATTGGCAAGGACTATGGAGTTTTTTAGGATAAAAAGAAACCGAATGGAGCTAATAAGTACAGGCAAAATCTTAGAGAAAAAAAACTTGGCAGAATTGCAAAGAAAAATCCATATTTCAGACTGTCCAATAAAAATAAAAGATAGGCAAAAGAACAGACACAGGACAGAGGAACTCATCCTAGAAGGCCAGCATCCGAGGTCACCTCTTCACTGTTGACGTTGTGACTGGTGTTTTGTGGGTAGTATTTAATGAAGCTGCCAGTTGAGGACTTATGAGGCGTCTGTTTCTCAAACTAGACACTCTAAAGTACTTGACCTCTTGCTCAGTTGTGCACCGGGTCTTCCCACTCTTTCTGTTCTTGTTAGAGACCGTTTGTGCTGTTCTGTGAAGGGAGTAGTACACAGCGTTGAACGGTAGTGTATGCTCCTGAGTGGCCTAGGTACAGTTTTGACTTAAATTGTCCTAAAAATCTTCAGCAAGACTTGAAAATGGCTGTCTAGCAATGATCAACAACCAACTTGACTGTGCTTGAATTCTTTAAGTAATATTGGGCAAATATTGTACAATCCAAGTGTGCAAAGCTCATAGACTTATCCAGAAAGACTCACAGCTGTAATTGCTGCCAAAGGTGATTTTAACATGTATTGACTTGGTGGTTTTAATCATTATCTAAGCAAGAGATTGTATATTAGTGTTTTATTTTCCATACATTTTGCTAGATTTTTTTTCCACTTTCACATTAGAGTATTTTGTGTAGATCATTGACAAGAAACTACAATGAAATCCATTTGAATCACACTAACCCCAAAAAATGTGGAAAAAGTCATTGGGTGTGAATACTTTCTGAAGGCACTGTATGTGACATCGCGCACACTGTTCAGATACCCTTTTTGGCTCTTGAGTGCTACTTTTAAAGCTACTGGCTTAAAGTATACACAACCTCTACATCATTCTTTTTTTAAGTTACACTACTCATAATGCAAGATGTTGCATCCAGTTTCATGACCTCGTGCCTTCTATGTCATGTGTCGTGACTCATGATGACTAACTATTGTATTGTACTCACTGACCTTTGCATTTGCATACACAATCACATGTGTGTAGACACACACACTAAACCTAACCCTAGCTCCTAACCCCAACACTAATTCTAATTCTAACCTTAACCCTAAACCCCCTAGAAATAGCATTGTGGGGACTAACAAAATGTCCCCAGTTGGTCAAATTAGTGTTTGTTTACTATTCTTGTGGGGACACGTCTACGCACACTCAGAGAAATCTCTGCTGGGTCACCTCATTTTCTCCTTTCACTCTTTCTGTACCACAACCCCCCTTTTCCTCTCTTCTTCTGTCTCACCCCCGCTTCCCTGTCAGAGGGTGGGCTCATTAGCACCTGGGCCGGAGCACTGATGGGGGGGATTGATTGATACCTCTAGGGGAATGTTCTCCCCCCCTTCTGACAGCCAGCATTTGTAAAATGTCTCCCACTCCAGTGCCCAATACTGATGGCTCACCAGGGAACTAAACACAGAGAGCGGGCCAGAGCTGTACAGAATCGAAGAGATGGAGAGAGAAAGACAGAAGCACAGAGAGTGATAAAGACCGACCGAGAGAGAGAGGCCAGATACACAGCTGTATTGCAGGGTAATGGGGACCCTGTAGAGGGAGGAAAATGGAACAGAACACTCAGGACAATGGGCGTGTTAGGGGCGGGAATGCCTCAGCGAGATGGCATCAGTTGCTATGCAACCGGGTGCCGAAGCTATTTATACACAAGTCCTCTTTTTCCTCTCCTGGCGAAGACGCTGCTTATCATGAGTTGTAGATCTAAGGCAGAGAAGGGGCGAGGATTCTGTAGGGGTCCTAGGGTGGGGTGGGAGGAGTGGTGAATATCGTCAGAATAGCTCCTAGTGCCAACGTTATTATTTAGCTGCATTGGTACAGGATGTACTCAATATCCTGCTTTTTTCTTTTGCTGCAGTAACAATGTGTTTGGTATTTGTCTGATATATTTGTACCAAGGTTACTATTTGATGTAGGGAGTATGAACATATAAATTATTAAACTGTTTTAAAATGTTGAATCCAATAATCAAATAGGCCTATTTTGAATGTAAGGTCTTTAATTACATCTTGTTAAATTAGATCAATTGTTCAACATTTAGGCTGTCATTTTCATCCCTAACTTGAATTGTCTGTTAAAACGTTTACAGCAACACAATTGAATCCTGTGTGTGTTAACAATAACATCAATGCAGTGTCAGGGAGTGAAATGAAAGACATTGCCAAATTTTCTCCTCTCCACAGAAGGGGGACAATAGATATGATTGAGCAGAGAAATAAATTACATTATTGCATTTTAATAACAACTCTCTCTGAGCAACTGTAGAACATGCAATTACCTGCCGTTAGACAAAGCACGTATGTGTCAGGCTATACGGCGTAGTATGGGCAGGAACAACTAGAATTGACAGACTGGAATTGAAATGTCTTATCAGGACTGTTTCACAGTGGCTGAAAGATGGTCCTAAGTGGCCATCAGTGCACCCATCCCTGGCTCCCTCCACAGACAGATCCCCCTGTCTGTCTCGCCCTGGCAGGCTCAGCCCATATGGAGAGGGACGTAATTATCCACCCGCAATGAATGAATCAACAATTGATTATAGGCTTCCTCAGGCCAAGTTCAAAAGCTCCGTTGAAAAACCAGTTGAGCATCTTTTTTATGGTAATCAAGAATAGCACTGAGTTAAGGCTTATTTCTTTCTCAATAATGGTAATCTTTTTTTCTCCAGGTTATATAAAATCTATTTATAAATAATCTCTGAAAAATTGAAGATTTTATATTTTGTGGTTGTCTTCAAAGTTGTTGGTTGTATCAGCGGGTCGAAAAAATGAACATTATCATGACAGAGCTAAATTAAATGAAAGACTTTGAAAATGAAAAGCTTTCTTATACGCTCAGAGTTAAGTTTGTTTTTGTGAGAAATCTTCCAAAACTAACAGGAATTTCAAATTAATATACTAAAATACTACGTCATGTCTCAAAATCGATATCCTTCCGATTCGAGAAGAAATATGACGAGTTCAATGCGAAAGTGAACCTGTCAGGTAGCCAGTAACCTTAATACTAGCACATAATCCAGCCTGACACGATGTAATTTCCCTGATAATTCCTTTTTACCACTTATTTCCCCGTCTGACATCTATTGATTTAGTCACCCTAATTCTGGCCATGCATGGATTATGATAGAGACATGAGGTCTGGACCATTGGTTTTCTTAGAGGATTGTCTACACAATTAGTCATTGGTGTGTTTTTGATTAGACGCCCTATAATTTGCACTTTTGATCTTTACCATTGTTGATACATGCTTTTGTAGAAGTGAATGTGAAATATAATGAGCTTCAAAAGTATTGGGAAAGTGACACATTTTGTTGTTTTGGATTTGAAATAATACAATGACTGAGGTTAAAGTACAGACCGTCAGCCACTCCTCAGCTTTAGAAATGTAGAAATTACAGCATTTTTTTTTTTTTTCATAGTCCCCCCTCACCCATTTTAGGGGACCGAAAGTATTGGAACAAATTCACTTATGTGTATTAAAGTAGTATTTGGTCCCATATTCATTGCACGCAATGACTACATAAATATTGACTATATTGGTTGGATATTTGTTTTGGTTGTGTTTCTGATTATTTTGTGCCCAATAGAAATGAATGGTAAATAATGTATTGTCATTTTGGAGTCACTTTTATTGTAAATAAGAATATAATATGTTTCTAAACACTTCTACATGGATGTGGAAGCTACTCTGATTTTAAATAATTCTGAGTGAGAAAGTTAGACGCACAAATATATATGCTAACCTCCCCTCTTATTGTAATGGTGAGAGTTTAGGATGTTTTGGGGGTATGATATTTGTGTGGCTGTAACTTTTGGTCCCCTAAAATGGGGGGACATTGTACAAAGAGCACTGTAATTTCTTAATGGTTCACCCGATATGGATGAAAATACCCTCAAATTAAAGCAGATACCCACAGACCTCTAGTCATTGCTCTAACGCTAGTTAGTATTGGCTCATGAAACTACCTTTAACTTGCTTCATAAAGGAGACATAAAAATGGTATCCCCTAGTTCATCTGACTAGGGAAGTAGATAAGGGCCTCAATGCCAAAATCCCAAAGTATCCTTTTAACCTTGTATCATATTTACATCCAAATTGCTGGAGTACAGAGTCAAAACAACAAAATGTGTCACTGTCCAATACCTTTGGAGCTCACTGTATGTGTTAAATTGGATGTTTTATTGATGTCAAATGTGTTTTTCTCCTCTGCAGCCAGCGGAACCTGGCTGAAATCACAGAGCTCATCCACACGGCTTTCCTGGTGCACCGTGGGATTGTCAACCTCAAGGAGTGGACCAACTCAGATGGACCCCTGAAGGACATGCAGTTTGGAAACAAGATGGCCGTTCTCAGTGGGGACTTCTTGCTCGCTAACGCCTGCACCGGACTGGCCCAGCTAAATAATACTAAGGTATGAAATAGTCATATAACAAATTCTGTTGGAGATAGAAAGATTTCTTACCCTGGAGCTTCTTTGTTCAGCCTTCAAATGAGTCTTCCAAAATGCAATCTGAATTCCGCATTTATATGTCTGAGGTCTCAATAGTTTTTCAGTGAGATGAAATGATACTTGACGATGTTGAGATCGTTGCAGTATGGCTAACGATATTGATGAGAACACAAACCGTCTAAGCGGAGGAGTTTAAACACCACTCAATTTTTCCTGGCTGTTGTGGATTGATTTGAATCAACAAATCTATTCTCTCACTTAGACCTCTGGCAGGCAGGCAGACAGATACTCACACACATATAAAAATAAAAATATGTTTGGGTGGGAATAATGCACAGAGGTTGCGTTCTCTTACTGCCTTCTCACTTATTATTACCAAGCACTTGTGCAGATTATGTGTGTCTGTACCCCTGTCTGGGTGCAGGCATGGGTGTCACAGATTGCTTCCAGTGTACGCTGGCAACTCATTGCTGACAATCTGTGACCAAGCTCAACTGTCAGAATATGGCTGCACAAAATAATCTAAATAACCTATTTTCTCTCTGCTTTGCAATCTTTAAAAAATTATCCTCCCTGCATCAGCTCAGATGGTTCTTGCTCAGATAGATAAACGGGCATTTATAAAATACCACCTCAGGTTGTGGTGATGATGATCAAAGGGATAGTGGAAGTACTTCCTCAAATACATTTGGGCATATTACAACAAAAACATCTTGCAGCTTTCAGAGGTTGTCAGTGACAGTAAACATAGGCATTATTAAACCTTCACCTTATTACACTTTCATGTGTTTTGCAGTGTTCTTAATAGCTTATTTTTCACCATTTCATCACATTCTAGAGCTCCCCCTGCTGGACAGACATGCATGTCAAAAATATGTTTGGTTGGGAACAATGCAAGTACCCACTCTTCCCCTCAAATGAAATCAAATCAAATGTTATTGGTCGCATACACATATTTAAAAGATGTTAACACAGGTGCATCATACCTAACAATATACTGAAATTAGAGAATGTGAAAATGTCAGAATAATAGTAGACTCTTTTTTTTCTTAGATCACATTCCCAGTGGGTCAGAAGTTTACATACTAATTTACATACTAATTGGTAGCATTGCCATTAAATTGTTTAAACGTTTCAGGTAGTCTTCCACAAGCTTCCCACAATAAGTTGGGTGAATTTTACCCTATTCCTCCTGACCGTTCTGGTGTAACTGAGTCAGGTTTTTAGGCCTTCTTGCTCGCACACGCTTTTCAGTTCTGCCCACATTTTCTATAGGATTTAGGTCAGAATTTTGTGATGGCCACTCCAATACCTTGACTGTTGTCCTTAAGCCATTTTTCCACAACTTTGGAAGTATGCTTGGGGTCATTGTCCATTTACGACCAAGATTTAACTTCTTGACGGATGTCTTAAGATGTTGCTTCAATAGATCCACATAATTTTCCATCCTCATGATGCCATCTATTTTGTGAAGTGCACTAGTCCCTCCTGCAGCAAAGCACCCCCACAACATGATTCTGCCACCCACGTGCTTCACGGTTGGGATGGTGTTCTTTGGCTTGCAAGCATCCCCCTTTTTCCTCCAAACATAACAATGCTCATTATGGCCAAACAGTTATATATTTTTTTCATCAGACCAGAGGACATTTCTCCAAAAAGTAGGATCTTTGTCCCCATGTGCAGTTGCATACCGTAGTCTGGCTTTTTTATTGACAGTTTTGGAGCAGTGGCTTCTTCCTTGCTGAGCGGCCTTTCATGTTATATCGATATAGGACTCGTTTAACTGTGGATATAGATACTTTTGTAACTGTTTGCACTTTTCGCACCAAAGTACGTTAATCTTTTGGAGAAAGAACACGCCTCCTTCCTGAGCGGTATGACTGCTGCGTGGTCCCATGGTGTTTATACTTGCGTACTATTGTTTGTACAGATGAACGTGGTACCTTCAGGCATTTGGAAATTGTTCCCAAGGATGAACCAGACTTGTGGAGGCCTAAAAAAAAATTCTGGGTGGTTTTCTTTTTGATTTTCCCATGATGTCAGGCAAAGAGGCACTGAATTTGAAGGTAGGCCTTGAAATACATCCACAGGTACACCTCCAATTGACTCAAATTATGTCAATTAGCCTATCAGAAGCTTCTAAAGCCATGACACAATTTTCTGGAATTTTCCAAGCTGTTGGAGAAGGGCCTTGGTCAGGGAACAATCTCTGTATCACTCCACCAAACAGGCTTCATGGTAGTGTCCAAATGGAAGCCACTCCCCAGTATAATGCACATGACAGCCCGGTTAGAGTTTTCCAAAAATGCACCTGACCATAAGAAATGCATCTCTGCACTTTTGAAACCAAGATTGAACACAGTGTCCTGTCTGGAGGAAACCTGGCACCATCCCTACGGTGAATCATGGTGGTGGCAGCATCATGCTGTGGGGATGTTTCTCAATGGCAGGGACTGGGAGACTGGTAAGGATCGTGGCAAAGATGAATGGAGCAAAGTACGGAGAGATCCTTGATGAAACCCTCATCCAAAGCTCTGTCTGCCCTCAGACTGGGGTGAAGGTTCACCTGTCCTTCGAACAGGACAACAACCCTAAGCACACACCAAGACAACGCAGGTGTGGCTTCGGGACATGTCCAGGCCGACAGGATTCCCTCAATGGTGCATCTGTAGAAATGTGTTTGTCTTAGAGACCAAGCCAATTTTCTACAGCCTCCAAAAGGTTGAAGATGCGCTGTTGTGCCTTCATCACCACACTGTCTGTGTGGATGGACCATTTCAGGTTGTCAGTGATGTGCACACTGAGGAACTTGAAGCTTTTCACCCTCTTCACTGCGGCCCTGTGGATGAGGGGGGGTGCTTCCTCTGCTGTCTCCTGAAGTCCACGATCAGCATCTTCATTTTGTTGAGGGAGAGGTTATTTTTCTTAAACGACTCCCCCAGGGCCCTCACCTCCTGTGTCATCGTGGTTGGTGATTAGGCCTTACCACATTTGTCTTCAGCAAACTTCATGATTGAGTTGGAGACGTGAGTGGCCATGCACTCTTGGGTTAACAGGGAGTACTGGAGGTAAAAGTTTCACAAGCATGGGAAAGCATAGCCTAGGTGAAATGTTGAAATCAAATTTTATTGGTCACATACACATTCTGCAGATGTTATTGCGGGTGTAGCGAAATGCCTTTGTTCCTAGTTTAACAATACACACATCTAAAAGTAAAAGAACGGAATTAAGAAATATAATTTATTTGACCTTTATTTAACTAGGCAAGTCAGTTAAGAACAAATTCTTATTTTCAATGACGGCCTAGGAACAGTGGGTTAACTGCCTGTTCAGGGGCAGAACGAGAGATTTGTACCTTGTCAGCTCGGGGGTTTGAACTTGCAACCTTCCGGTTACTAGTCCAACGCTCTAACCACTAGGCTACCCTGCCGCCCCATTAGATTGAGCAATGTCGGAGTGGCTTTGACTAGAATACAGTATATACATATGAGATAAGTAAAGCAGTATGTAAACATTATTAAAGTGGCCAGTGAGTCAGTATGTAAGGCAGCACCCTCTAAGGTGCAGGGTTGCGTAACCTGGTGGAAGCCGGCTAGTGATGGCTACTTAACAGTCTGATGGCCTTGAGATAGAAGCTGTTTTTCAGTCTCTCGGTCCCGAGCTTTGATGCACCTTTACTAACCTCGCCTTCTGGATGATAGCGGTGTGAACAGGCCGTGGCTCGTGTGGTTGATCTCCTTGATAATCTTTTTGGCCTTTCTCTGACATGGGGTGCTGTAGATGTCATGGAGGGAAGGTAGTTTGCTCCCGGTGATGCATTGGGCAGACCACACCACCCTCTGGAGAGCCCTGCATTTGAAGTTGCCATACCAGGCTGCGATGCAGCCTGACAGGATGCTCTCAATAGTGCATCTGTAAACGTTTTAAGGGCCAAGCCAAATTTCTTCAGCCTCCTGAGGTTGTAGAGGCTCTGTTGCACCTTCTTCACCATACTGTCTGTGTGGGTGGACGATTTCAGATCGTCAGTGATGTGTACGCCAAGGAACATGAAGCTTTCCACCTTCTCCACTGCGGTCTGGTCGATGTGGATAGGGGCGTTCTCACTCTGCTGTTTCCTGAATTCCACCATCAGCTCGTTTTGTTGAGTGAGAGGTTATTTTCCTGGCACCACTCTCCCAGGGCCCTCACCACCTCCCTGTAGGCTGTCTCATCATTGTTGGTAATCAGGCCTACTACTGTTGTGTCTGCAAACTTGATGATTGAGTTGGAGGCGTGGGTGAACACTGAGTACAGGTAGGGGCTGAGCACGCACCCTTTTAGGGCCCCTGTGTTGAGGATCCGTTACTTTTGCTGGGATAGGGGACAGATTGAATATGTCCGTAAACAATCCAGTCAGCTGGTCTGTGCATGCTCTGAGGCTAGGGATTCCGTCTGGACCGGCAGCCTTGAGAGGGTTAACACGCTTAAATGTCTTACTCACGTCGGCCATGGAGAAGGAAAGCCCACAGCAATACACTTGGTAGCGGGCCATGTCAGTGGCACTGTGTTATCCTCAAAGCGGGCAAAGAAGGTGTTTAGCTTGTCCGGAAGCAAGACGTCGGTGTCCGCGATGTGGCTTGTTTTCCCTTTGTAGTCCGTGATTGTCTGTAGACCCTGTCACATGCGTTTCGTGTTTGAGCCGTTTGATTGCGAATCCACTGTGTGTCTGTACTGACATTTGGCAATTTTTTTTATTGCCTTACGGAGGGAATAACTACACTGTTTGTTTGTATTCGGCCATATTCCCAGTCACCTTGCCATTGTTAAATGCGTTGGTTCAGTTTTGCATGAATGCTGCCATCTATCCAGGGTTTCTGGTTTGGGTAGGTTTTAAGTCAGTGGGTACAACATCTCCTACACATTTCCTGAAACTCAGTCACCATATCCGTGTATTCGTCAATGTTAATCTCAGAGGCCACCCGGAACATATCAAAACAATTAGTACTCACACTTGTGTCCAAACTATGTTCATGACACTGCCTATTAAACCAAAAGACAATGACAAATCGAGAACCCTATTCAATTCTTAATGGAGAATAAAATGTTTTGAACTCACCAATTGCTTGAGTTGTAATGATGTTAAATTGTATTTTTTTGTTTTGTGTGTCACAAAGACAGACATAACTGTAGTAGCAGTCGTAGCATTAGCACTGTGGTTTTGCTAAATATATTTTTTTAGGAGAGCAATTCATCTGTATTATGTGTCCTGGCTTTGAGAGGAATCCTAGGCCGGTACTTGTATAAATGGTAAAGTGATCTCAGAGCCCAGATACGGTTTCTCTCCCTCACAGACCTGTCGGCAAAACACGATCCGCCTAGATTTGGGAATAGAGTAAGGGGGAGGCGGGGACTTATCTGATACTTTCCCCCAAAATTTTCCTCATAGCCAGCTAGCAAATCTGGTAGCACTTTAGAGGCATTGTCCTTTTGGGCCTTTTGTGAGGCTTGTTACCCAGAGGTCACTACTAAGACTAGAGACAGAGAGTGCAACCATTTTTAAATTATGAAAAAATGACTTGAATGTATTGAGGGAGTACAACGTATGAATATTTTTTTTCTGCCCGCACACCTGGACCAAGTAGGATTCCTTGAAGGCGAGAGAGGGTGCAAGTGAAGAACTTACGATACCACCCAGCAACACTGTTGAACAGAGTGAAGTTATATCTAAAACAAGAAGGTATTAATACTGAGTTGGGTTCTGAATGACTAAGATCCACAGCAACAGATGTCAGAACACTGCTCAAGAGCCTCATCAACCCCCACAGCCCCCATGACATTTCCTGATTTCTGCCTTGCCATCTGCCTTCCAGCTCCTCAGACTTGACACCTGATAAAGCCTCATAATAATTCAGTTTAAACTGGAGGTCGCTATAAATAAAATAAAAATTGAAAAAGCTCAGTCTGTGTGTACTTAAAGAAAACAGCAGGCAGTCCTCAGCCAGTCCACACTGGTCTGATAATGTGAGGAGTTAGATCTGGTCAATTCACAGCCCAGACACCCACACACTCAACCCTTATGTTTACAGCCACCCCTTAGCCTAGAGGATGGGAATCCTCTACACCAAGGATTAACAACTAAATTCAGCCGTGGGACAATTTTTTTCTTGAGATGATGGTCAGGGCACCGGAACATAATTACAAAAAATTTGTAGACTGCACATTTTCTGCAAGAAGCCCAAACAGATTTAATATTTGGGTAACACTTTACCTGACACCCAGCGTCATAACACATATATTTACATCTGTGACATATTGCATTATTTTATGGCTGGTTATGACACCTGCATAAGTGTCAAAGCGCACATTTATTCAAATGTGTTTTTTCCCTTGTGCGAAATTACAATTTAATATGGTCAATTTCATGAAATGTTGTGCGACATAAACGTACTGTTGACATGTAGGCTATGGTGTAATGGAATATTTTGCGTTGTGTGGTAGGTTTTGACACTTATGAAGATGTCATAACCAGCCGTAAAATAATGCAATATGTCACGACAGTGTTATGACCATATTATGACGCTGAGTGTCAAGTAAAGTGTTACCCAATGACTAAAACAATCATTTCAAACCTTGCTTACATTTGTATAAGAGCACACATATCTTTATGCGTGGGAATACTTTGGGGAACAGATTTCCAGCATTAAAACACCAGCTCCAAGGGATTTTAGTCTTATGTCCAACAATAAAAATGTAAAAAATACATATACAGTACCAGTCAAACATTTGGACACACCTACTCATTCAAGGGTTTTTAATTTGTACTATTTTCTACATTGCAGAATAATAGTGAAGACATCGAAACTATGAAATAACACGTAATACATTCTCTCAACCAGCTTCACCTGGAATGCCTTTCCAACAGTCTTGAAGGAGTTTCCACATATGCTGAGCACTTGTTGGCTGCTTTTCTTTCACTCTGCGGTCCAACTCATCTCAATTGTTTTGAGGTCGGGTGGTTGTGGAAGCCAGGTAATTTGATGCAGCACTCCATCACTCTCCTTAGTCAAATAGCCCTTACACAGCCTTGAGGTGTGCTGGGTCATTGTCCTGTTGAAAAGCAAATGATAGTCTCACTAAGCCAAAACCAGATGGGATGGCATATTGCTGCAGAATGCTGTGGTAGCCACACTGGTTAAGTGTGCCTTGAATTCTAAATAAATCACTGACAGTGTCACCAGCAAAACACCATCACACCTCCTGCTTCATGGTGGGAACCACACATGCGGAGATCTTCCGTTCACCTACTCTGCGTCTCACAAAGACACAGCGGTTGGAACCAAAAATAAAATATTTGGTTTCATCAGACCAAAGGACAGATTTCCACCAGTCTAATGTCCATTGCTCATGTTTCTTTGCCCAAGCAAGTCTCTTCTTCATATTGGTGTCCTTTAATAGTGGTTTCTTTGCAGCAATTTGACCATGAAGGCCTGATTCACACAGTTGATGTTGAGATGTGAATGTTACTTGAACACTGAAGCATTTCTTTGGGTCTCAATTTCTGAGGCTGGTAACTCTAATGAACTCTGGGTCTTCCTTTCCTGTGGCGGTCCTCATGTACTTTAGATTTGTGTGTGTTGTTGTGTAATTGTTAGATATTACTGCACCGTTAGAGCTAGAAACACAAGCATTTCATATCATTTGCTAAACACGTATGTGAAATTTGATTTGAGAGCCAGTTTCATCATAGAGCTTGATGATTTTTGCGACTGCACTTGAAGAAGCATTCAAAGTTTGAAATGTTTCGCATTGACTGACCTTCATGTCGTAAAGTAATGATTGTCATTTCTCTTTGCTTAGTTGAGCTGTTCTTTTTGTGTGGAATTTTTACCCCTTTTTCTCCCCAATTTCGTGGTGTCCAATTGTTAGTAGTTACTATCTTGTCTCATTGCTACAACTCCCGTACGAGCTCGGGAGAGACTAAGGTTGAAAGTCATGTGTCCTCCGATACACAGCCCAACCTAGCCGCACTGCCTCTTAACACAGCGCGCATCCAACCCGGAAGCCAGCCGCACAAATGTGTCGGAGGAAACACCGTGCACCTGGCAACCTTGGCTAGCGCGCACTGCGCCGGGCCCGCCACAGGAGTCGCTGGTGCGCGATGAGACAAGGACATCCCTACCGACCAAGCCCTCCCTAACCCGGACGACGCTAGGCCAATTGTGCGTCGCCCCATGGACCTCCCGGTCGCGTCCGGTTACGACAGAGCCTGGGTGCGAACCCAGATTCTCTGATGGCACAGCGCCCTTAACCACTGCGCCACCCGGGAGGCCAGTTGAGCTGTTCTTGCCATAATATGGACTTAGCCCTATTTGGTAAATTACCATCTTCTGTATACCACCCCACCTTGTCACAACACAGCTGATTGGCTCAAACACATTAAGAAGGAAAGAAATTACACAAATTAACTTAAGGCACACCTGTTAATTGAAATGCATTCCAGGTGGCTACCTCATGACTGGTTGAGAGAATGCCAGGAGTGTGCAAAGCTGTAATCAAGGCAAAGGGTGGCTACTTTGAAGAATCTCAATATAAAATAAATACAAATTGTTAACACTTTTTTGTTTTCTACATGATTCCATATGTGTTATTTAATAGTTTTGTCTTCACTATTATTCTACAATGTAGAAAATAATAAAAAGTAAAACCCTTGAATGAGTAGGTGTGCCCAAACTTTTGACTGGTATTGAATATAGATTATTTTTACTGTTGTTGCTCAGAAAACTTGGGGTCCAAATACAATCCTGTTGGGGAACCCTGCCCTATACCATCTCTCTTTAGAGCAATTTCAATACTACATAAAGTGCTTTCATGGTGGTTAACAAAAGCTTTTTTATTTTGTGTTTGACAGGTTGTGGAGTTGATCTCAAGTGCCATTGGTGACTTGGTGCAGGGAATCTACCATGAGATGCCCAACAGTTTGGAGGTAAGACCATTTCCATACCGGGGACAGTGTAATTAGTTAGCTGTAAACTCACCTAAACAAACTGCACTGTCAATTTAGGAGTCTACAATCTCACCATGTTCAACCTGCAGATCGATGTGCCTCACAGAGGAGTCTTAACATACGCTACATCAATGGGCCACACAGTGCATTCTGGGACAAGGAGCGCTCTCCTTCAAGGAGTGAATGGGTGTCTTTTGGGCGCTAGCTCAAAGACCCAACATTAGCTCAAATTTCGTCAACAAGAAGTACAACATTACAAATCCTTTCTGAGATGTTAGATAATTAACTTGCTCTCTGTAATATCGAATAGCTTTGGAATCATGACATTACGTACTTTCGAGGAACATAGGCACGTTTCTTCGACATATACACCGACTTTGAGAAGGGATTGCATGACGATTAGCTTAGCAACGACGTGAAATATATTATTTACATAAGTATTCAGCCCCTTTAGATATGAGACTTGAAATTGAGCTCAGGTTCATCCTGTTTCCATTGATCATCCTTGATGTTTCTACAACTTGATTGGAGTCCACCTGTGGTAAATTCAATTGATTGGACATGATTTGGAAAGGCACTAATTTAATCCTTTTTAGAATAAGGCTGTAACAAAATGTGGAAAAGGTCAAGGGGTCTGAATACACTGTAAGAAGGGCCTTCGTCAGGGAGGTGACCAAGAACCCAATGGACACTCATACAGAGCTCCAGAGTTCCTCTGTGGAGATGGGAGAACCTTAAACAAGGACAACCATCTCTGTAGCACTCCACCAATCAAGCCTTTATGGTAGAATGCCCAGACGGAAGCCACTCCTCAGTAAAAGACATGACAGCCCACTTGGAGTTTGTCAAGTCACCTAAAGGACTCTGACCATAAAAAAAACAAGATTCTCTGGGTTCCAAGCATCACGTCTGGAGGAAACCTGGCACCATCCCTACGGTGAAGCATGGTGGTGGCAGCATCATGCTGTGGGGATATTTTTCAGCGGCAGGGACTGGGAGACTGCTCTTTGCCTCGATACTGACTAAAGTACATAGAGATCTTTGATGAAAATCTGCTCAGGACCTCAGACTGGTTCGAATGTTCACCTTGCAACAGGACAACAACTCTAAGCACACAGCCAAGACAACGCAGGAGTGGCTTCGGGACATGTCTCTGAATGTCCTTGATTGGCCCAGCCAGAGCCTGGACTTGAACCCAATCTAACATCTCTGGAGAGACCTGAAAATAGCTGCGCAGTGACGCTCCCCATCTAACTTGAGAGGATCTGCAGAGAAGAATGGGAGAAACTCCCCGAATACAGGTGTGCCAAGCTTGTAGCATCATACCCAAGAAGACACGAGGCTGTAATCGCTGCTAAAAGGTGCTTCAACAAAGTACGAAGTAAAGGGTCTGAATACTTGCATACATTTATATATATATATATATATATTTTTATTTCTAATACATTTGCAAACATTGTTTACAGTGCCTTCAGAAGGTGTTCATACCCCTTGACTTATTCCACATTTTGACGATTCAAAATTGATCAAATAGATTTGGGATAGGCCTCCCGGGTGGCGCAGTGGTCTAGGGCACTTCATCGCAGTGCTAGCTGTGCCACCAGAGACCCTGGGTTCGCGCCCAGGCTCCTTGGCCAATAGGGATATCCTTGTCTCATCGCGCACTAGCGACTCCTGTGGCGGGCCGGGCGCAGTGCACGCTAACCAGGTCGCCAGGTGCACGGTGTTTCCTCCGACACATTGGTGCGGCTTGGTTGGGTTGTGTTTCGGAGGACGCATGACTCTCGACCTTCATCTCTCCCGAGCCCGTACGGGAGTTGTAGCGATGAGACAAGATAGTAACTACTAACAATTGGATACCACAAAAAAGGAGGTAAAAAAATTTAATAGATTTAATAGGATGAGTTGGCTGCAGAGTAAAGGAAAAGCAGCCAACAAGTACTCAGCATATATGAGAACTCCTTTTAGGCTGTTGGAAGAGCTACCTCATGTAGCCGGTTGAGAGAATGCCAAGAGTGTGCAAAGCTGTCATCAAGGCATAGGGTGGCTACTTTGAAGAATCTCAAATATATTTTGATTTGTTTAACACCTTTTTCGTTACTAAATGATTCCAAGTGGGTTGTTTTTATAATTTGTCTTCACTATTATTGTAAAAATTAAGAAAAACCTTTGACTGGTAGTGTGTGTGTGTAATGTAATGTACTGTATGTATATATTAACAGTAACATGTCTGGAAAATAAATCAAATATGTAAACATGAGTGATGGGAAAGGTCATAAGATTTTGCACCAAAATCTTCACAAATCAAGAGATTGCAAAAACAACAGGTGGTACAGGAGGCATAAATAACCTACATTGTCACCAGTTTGAGGAAACGTTCAATTATAATATACAATAGGCACAATGAGAGATGCGCATAGTAATATGTTGTATGGCTTCTTCGGGAATATGAACTCAGTCAGAAAAGGTAAGGAATTTATTCCGCAAAGTTTGGACACCTACTCATTTAAGGGTTTTCTTTATTTTTACAGTAATAGTGAAGACATCGAAGCTATGAAATAACACACATGGAATCATGTATTAACCATAAGTGTTAAACAAATCAAAATATTTTCTATTTGAGATTCTTCAAAGTAGCCACCCTTTGACTTAATGACAGCTTTGCACAGTCTTGGTATTCTCTCAACCAGCTTCACCTGGAATGCTTTTCCAACAGTCTTGAAGGAGTTCCCACATATACTGAGCACTTGTTGGCTGCTTTCCCTTCACTCTGCGGTCCAACTCATCCCAAACCATCTCAATTGGGTTGAGATCGGGTGATTTGTGGAGCCCAGGTCATCTGATGCAGCACTCCATCACTCCTTGGTTAAATAGCACTTACACAGCCTGGAAGTGTGTTTTGGGTCATTGTCCTGTTGAAAAACAAATGATAGTGAGACTATGCGCAAACCAGATGGGATGGTGTATCACTGCAGAATGCTGTGGTAGCCATGCTGGTTAAGTGTGCCTTGAATTCTAAATAAATCACTGACAGTGTCACCAGCAAAGCACCCTCACGCCACCACCTCCATGGTAAGAACCACACATGCGAAGATATTCCGTTCACCTACTCTGCGTCTCACAGACACGGTGCTTCGAACCAAAAATCTCAATTTGGACTCAGACCAAACAACAGAATTCCACCAGTCTAATGTCCATTGCTTGTGTTTCTTGGCCCCAAGCAAGTCTCTTCTTATTATTGGTGTTCTTTAATAGTGGTTTCTTTGCAGCTGGATGGAAGGTGGTCTACTATGCTAACATATGGAATTATTTAAAGATTTTCGGGATGGTCTGATTAACACTGCTGTAGCTCGGCCACCTTCCACCGCAGATGCGGAAGGCCAACATAAACGGATGCGAGGTGCATCAAGGCTCTTAAGGATTTTAAACTGCGCTTCGGATCATATCAAATAGAGCAAAATACTTGAAATAGCTTATCTATTTACTACTGTGAAGTGTGTCCAATTAAATGAATGATGGGACGAATGGTAGCCTAACTTGTTCTAGGCTTATAGGCTATTTCGCCAATAGGAAACCATCACAGAAAAGGTTAGATATTTATTCTGCAATGTTCATGGAAATAAAATAAATAATAGGAAATAGATGCCTATTTCTAATTATTTTAGAATGCAAAGATAAATGTTTTAGCTCTTTCAACTAACTGCAAATTATTGCATCTTATTCTATTAAGCGACTTTTTTTGTCATGAATAAGAGTGTCATCATATATTCCTGCAAAAGGCTACTACTGGAATAAAAATGTACTTCTACACAATGGGAACAGTCAGAACTGAATACATAACGTTTGATGTAAACTTTCAGGACAAGAGCCTGACTGATGACATCAACATGGTTACGTGGGAGGAGCAGAGGTTCTTGTCCCATGGTGCCTTGCTGGCGAAAAGCTGTCAGGCAGCGATGGAGCTCGCCAAACATGACAAAGATGCCCAAGGACTGGCCTACAAATACGGCAAGCATCTATCACTGGGCCACAAGGCAAGTACTGCATATTATGACTCGTGGGTTTCGTCTTTATAATAATTCAATAATGATGAGACAGAAGGGGCCTCCTGAGTGGCGCAGCGGTCTGAGACCATGCTAGAGGCATCACTACAGACCCGTGTTCGATCCCAGGCTGTCATACAAAGCGCCGTGATTGGGCGGCGCACAATTGACCCAGCCACATCCGAGTTAGGGGAGGGTTTGGCCGGGGGGGCTTTACTTGGTCATCGTGCTCTTGCGACTCCTTGTGGTGGGCCGGGCGCATGCAGGCTGACCTTGGTCTTTAGGTGAGCGGTGTTTCCTCCGACACATTGGTGCAGTTGGCAAGCGGCTTAAGCGGGCGGGTGTTAAGAAGCGTGGTTTGGCGGGTCATGTTTCGGGGGATGCATGACTCGACTTTCGCCGCCCAAGCCCATTGGGGAGTTGCAGAGATGAGACAAGATCGAACTGGGGATGGGCAAAAAATTATGAGACCGAAGACAGGAATCCGTTCAACCATTATCTAGAACAGGGATGGGCAACTTTTAAAGAGTAGTGCGGGCCACTCATCATGAGGGTCTGCAGTGGCTCGGGGGTTTGTGTATCCGTACACACACATGCAGTCAGAGCCGACCACAGAGCCGACCCTCCCTCCCCCACCTAGAGGAGCAAAACGTTTTAGCTGCCCCCGTCTTCACAGCGGAGGTCATTTAATTTTTTTTTGTTAATTTCCTGCAATTCTACTCATTTTGCCATTTAATATCTGAGTATCTTTTTGTAGAGGGTACTATGCTGCATACAGACCCTGCTGTGCACTCAATGCTGCGGGGAAACTGAAGTGAGCTTTAGCCTATTGTCTGTTTGAGTCTTATAAAAAAAGAAAATGTAACATTGTCTATTTGCTGCCTTTCAATCAATCATGTAGCTGTTCTTTAGGCTGTTGCCTAAGATAAATGTGTTCATATGGGCAGAATATTATATTTTGTAGCGTAGGCTACTGAATTTATGAAAATAACCAGTTCATGTGAAAATATTCGTATCTGGTAAAAGGCTGACATTTGGTTGTTTCAATAAAATAAAAAACACTGTCACATGACAATGTAACAATTGTCTCTACAATTAAAGGGATCAGAGTCCATCTTATTGGGCTCTTACCATTATTTATATCTTTCAAATTCACCAAACAATTTAGTTTAAAAGCCCACTAGGCTACTCATTTGTTACATAAAATATTTTGGATAATAAAAAGGAACATGCTGTTGGGTGTTAATGCAATAGCCTATCCTACACAATTGCACACAGTACCCTACTGTACCTCGGTGTCCAATCCGATACACAGAAACATATGAAAACATAACCTTGATGCTTTCTCTGTTAAATCCTCTAGACCCTTCTGTAACTCAAGCAGACGAGCAGATAATCAACAAATGTAGGGGTATTGGATTGGATCCAACACGGATCATAACTGCCTTCACTGGCGCAACAAACGAGACATCAACATATTCTGGACATTCTTCTCAACGCTGTTTTGGCATCATGTGCTGTGTCACTTGACTGTCATTCAGAAACATATGTTCTGGATCAGCTGATGATGGCCTAACTAAACAGCTGGATAGTAAATGTGCATCCAACAAGTTGGTCTAGCCTACCATAGCCTATGGAAGAACCACGAAAGTTAGGTGACTTTCGGTTAGAAGCATTCGATTTTGCAACCTCATTCATCACTTTGGATTTACCAAGTTTTATTTATTCTGTCTAAGAGGAATGCAACACATTTTTATTTATACAATATTCTTCCCATATTTTTATTTTAGTGCATAAGGGAACCAATATATGAGAACCTTCAGACTGGTTTCCTCATGGAGCCATTGCATTTGATTTATTTTACTCAATATTCTGCCCATATGAATTCATTTATATAAAATATTTTGCCCATTTTAACACATTTATTTTCGGGCATAAGTGAACCAATATATGAGAGCCTTCAGACTGGTTTAAACCAGTGGCGGGTCTATTTAATCTCCAAGGTGGCATAGCAGTTCAGACGTCTTTTGTCCTCGTCTTGTCGTGTCCTGTATATATATATATATATTTACAACTTTTTCACATACATTTTATTTTTATTTTCCATCAACTCATCTTCAAAACACTCTCCTGCAACCCGCCTCACCAATGTATATTTATAAAAAAGTATTATTTACCTCAGATCTGTAATCCTCCAAGAAGCTAGCCAGAAACTCCAGGAGGCTGGCCTGAAACTAGCCAGTAGCTAATCCAGAAGCTAGTTCAGAAGCTAGTTGGCTCCTTTACTGGCAAGTCGTTGGTGTTCAGCTAACCACGGTTTGTGGTCATCGGCTATCCTTTGGCTCGAAAGTCTATCGCCAGTTCTGTACGGCGCAGCGCGGCTCGGAGCGGAGCATACCGGACCAATTTTTCTCTCCATGTCCCTGGATTTCGACTGCTCTCTGGACATTCACGCCCGGATCTCACAGCTAGCTAGCTGCTATCCGTGTGACTATCGGCCTTCGTCGATTCCGGAGCAAACATCAATTGTTCCGGAGCTAGCAAGCTCCGTCAATCACTCCTGAGTTCCATCAATCGCACCTGGGCTGCAGTCGCCTATCCGGACCCGTTTTGCTGCCTTTGCGGAGCCCCACCGGGCCTTCACAACTGGACTGCCGACGTTATCTACCCGAAGGAGTTATTCGGCTGGCTCCTCCATCGCGACGTTACCTGAACGCCCATCTGCGGCCTGCTAACCGTTAGCTGTCTTACCGGCTGCTATCTGAATAGACAATCGGACAATTTCTTTAATTTTTTTATTATTATTATTATGTTTTCTTCTTGGGCCTCTATAACTATATCTATTGTTTTTATTTTTGTTGTGTGATTTGGATTGATCCCCTCTACCACACGGAACCCCACTAATCTACTGACGGAGCGCAGGAGGTGGCTAACAACAGACCTCCATCCTATGCTAGCTTGCTACCGATGCCCTGGCTAGCTGTCTAAATCACCAACCAACCTCTCCACTCACCGGACCCTTTTGATCACTCGACTAAGCATGCCTCTCCTTAATGTCAATATGTCTTGTCCATTTCTGTTCTGGTTAGTGTTTATTGGCTTATTTCACTGTAGAGCCTCTAGTCCTGCTCACTATACCTTATCCAACCTATTAGTTCCACCACCCACACATGCAATGACATCTCCTGGTTTCAACGATGTTTCTAGAGACAATATCTCTCTCTTCATCACTCAATACCTAGGTTTACCTCCACTGTATTCACATCCTACCATACATTTGTCTGTACATTATACCTTGATGCTATTTTATCGCCCCCAGAAACCTCCTTTTACTCTATGTTCTAGACGACCAATTCTCATAGCTTTTAGCCGTACCCTTATTCTACTCCTCCTATGTTCCTCTGGCGATGTAGAGGTGAATCCAGGCCCTGCAGTGCCTAGCTCCACTCCTATTCCCCAGGCGCTCTCTTTTGACGACTTCTGTAACCGTAATAGCCTTGGTTTCATGCATGTTAACATTAGAAGCCTCCTCCCTAAGTTTGTTCTATTCACTGCTTTAGCACACTCTGCCAACCCGGATGTTCTAGCTGTGTCTGAATCCTGGCTTAGGAAGACCACCAAAAACTCAGACATTTTAATTCCAAACTACAACATTTTCAGACAAGATAGAACTGCCAAAGGGGGCGGTGTTGCAATCTACTGCAAAGATAGCCTGCAGAGTTCTGTCCTACTATCCAGGTCTGTACCCAAACAATTTGAACTTCTACTTTTAAAAATCCACCTCTCTAAAAACAAGTCTCTCACCGTTGCCGCCTGCTATAGACCACCCTCTGCCCCCAGCTGTGCTCTGGACACCATATGTGAACTGATTGCCCCCCATCTATCTTCAGAGTTTGTGCTGCTAGGCGACCTAAACTGGAACATGCTTAACACCCCAGCCATCCTACAATCTAACTTGATGCCCTCAATCTCACACAAATAATCAATGAACCTACCAGGTACCTCCCCAAAACCTTAAACACGGGCACCCTCATAGATATCATCCTAACCAACTTCCCCTCTAAATACACCTCTGCTGTCTTCAACCAAGATCTCAGCGATCACTGCCTCATTGCCTGCATCCGTAATGGGTCAGCGGTCAAACGACCTCCACTCATCACTGTAAAACGCTCCCTGAAACACTTCTGCGAGCAGGCCTTTCTAATCGACCTGGCCGGGGTATCCTGGAAGGATATTGATCTCATCCCGTCAGTAGAGGATGCCTGGATATTTTTTAAAAATGCCTTCCTAACCATCTTAAATAAACATGCCCCATTTAAGAAATTTAGAACCAGGAACAGATATAGCCCTTGGTTCTCCCCAGACCTGACTGCCCTTAACCAACACAAAAACATCCTATGGCGTTCTGCATTAGCATCGAACAGCCCCCGTGATATGCAGCTGTTCAGGGAAGCTAGAAATCATTATACACAGGCAGTTAGAAAAGCCAAGGCTAGCTTTTTCAAGCAGAAATTTGCTTCCTGCAACACTAACTCTAAAAAGTTCTGGGACACTGTAAAGTCCATGGAGAATAAGAACACCTCCTCCCAGATGCCCACTGCACTGAAGATAGGAAACACTGTCACCACTGATAAATCCACCATAATTGAGAATTTCAATAAGCATTTTTCTACGGCTGGCCATGCTTTCCACCTGGCTACTCCTACCCCGGACAACAGCACTGCACCCCCAACAGCAACTCGCCCAAGCCTTCCCCATTTCTCCTTCTCCCAAATCCATTCAGCTGATGTTCTGAAAGAGCTGCAAAATCTGGACCCCTACAAATCAGCCGGGCTAGACAATCTGGACCCTTTCTTTCTAAAATTATCTGCCGAAATTGTTGCCACCCCTATTACTAGCCTGTTCAACCTCTCTTTCGTGTCGTCTGAGATTCCCAAAGATTGGAAAGCAGCTGCGGTCATCCCCCTCTTCAAAGGGGGGGACACTCTTGACCCAAACTGCTACAGACCTATATCTATCCTACCGTGCCTTTCTAAGGTCTTCGAAAGCCAAGTCAACAAACAGATTACCGACCATTTCGAATCTCACCATACCTTCTCTGCTATGCAATCCGGTTAGGGGGCTGGTCATGGGTGCACCTCAGCCACGCTCAAGGTCCTAAACGATATCTTAACCGCCATCGATAAGAAACATTACTGTGCAGCTGTATTCATTGATCTGGCCAAGGCTTTCGACTCTGTCAATCACCATATCCTCATCGGCAGACTCGACAGCCTTGGTTTCTCAAATGATTGCCTCGCCTGGTTCACCAACTACTTCTCTGATAGAGTTCAGTGTGTCAAATCGGAGGGTCTGCTGTCCGGACCTCTGGTAGTCTCTATGGGGGTGCCACAGGGTTCAATTCTTGGACCGACTCTCTTCTCTGTATACATCAGAGGTCGCTCTTGCTGCTGGTGAGTCCCTGATCCACCTCTACGCAGACGACACCATTCTGTATACTTCCGGCCCTTCTTTGGACACTGTGTTAACAACCCTCCAGGCAAGCTTCAATGCCATACAACTCTCCTTCCGTGGCCTCCAATTGCTCTTAAATACAAGTAAAACTAAATGCATGCTCTTCAACCGATCGCTACCTGCACCTACCCGCCTGTCCAACATCACTACTCTGGACGGCTCTGACTTAGAATACGTGGACAACTACAAATACTTAGGTGTCTGGTTAGACTGTAAACTCTCCTTCCAGACCCATATCAAACATCTCCAATCCAAAGTTAAATCTAGAATTGGCTTCCTATTTCGCAACAAAGCATCCTTCACTCATGCTGCCAAACATACCCTTGTAAAACTGACCATCCTACCAATCCTCGACTTTGGCGATGTCATTTACAAAATAGCCTCCAATACACTACTCTCCAAATTGGATGCAGTCTATCACAGTGCAATCCGTTTTATCACCAAAGCCCCATATACTACCCACCATTGCGACCTGTACGCTCTCGTTGGCTGGCCCTCGCTTCATACTCGTCGCCAAACCCACTGGCTCCATGTCATCTACAAGACCCTGCTAGGTAAAGTCCCCCCTTATCTCAGCTCGCTGGTCACCATAGCATCTCCCACCTGTAGCACACGCTCCAGCAGGTATATCTCTCTAGTCACCCCCAAAACCAATTCTTTCTTTGGCCGCCTCTCCTTCCAGTTCTCTGCTGCCAATGACTGGAACGAACTACAAAAATCTCTGAAACTGGAAACACTTATCTCCCTCACTAGCTTTAAGCACCAACTGTCAGAGCAGCTCACAGATTACTGCACCTGTACATAGCCCACCTATAATTTAGCCCAAACAACTACCTCTTTCCCAACTGTATTTAATTTTAATTAATTTATTTATTTTGCTCCTTTGCACCCCATTATTTTTATTTCTACTTTGCACATTCTTCCATTGCAAAACTACCATTCCAGTATTTTACTTGCTATATTGTATTTACTTTGCCATCATGGCCTTTTTTGCCTTTACCTCCCTTCTCACCTCATTTGCTCACATTGTATATAGACTTGTTTATACTGCATTATTGACTGTATGTTTGTTTTTACTTCATGTGTAACTCTGTGTCGTTTTATCTGTCGAACTGCTTTGCTTTATCTTGGCCAGGTCGCAATTGTAAATGAGAACTTGTTCTCAACTTGCCTACCTGGTTAAATAAAGGTAAATAAATAAATAGACCATTTCAACTGGGGAGGGCCAAGCTGGGGCCAGTTGTACTGTTAGAGGGGCCAGTTATATTAGATGTTACTGTTTTCTTCACTGCATTGCAGGCAAAAGACCATGTTCATAATAATCATCGTTGCCACTGTCTAATAACGGATGTAAAAAAAGAACGATAGCAAAAATGATTTCATACTCCACATTTAGGGGGGCCACAAGGGGGTCCAAAATTGTCCCAGGGGCACTGCCCCCCCCCCCCCAGAACCTCCACTGGTTTAAGCAAGTTTCCTCACGGCACAACCAAGTATTTCCCCAGCCTGCGTGTGTGCGCGGGTGAAAAAGTGGCCGACAAAGGAGTTTGCTTCTGCTGTAAAATATTACTCATTACGGCAGTGGTTTGCACACTCCGAGTAAGAGTGACTAACAATGGGGGCCCCCTGGTCGGTAATTCGACCATGATTACTACAAATTGAGAACGCTGGCCGCTAGACTAACATGCCAGTCAAAAATAAATGTAGTTGACATGGGCTAATTGAGTGACTGTCAGTGACTGACATAACAAGAGGAAAAACTGCTGATGCACAATCAAATTTAGAAATGGTGTATTCTGCTATTCTAAGTTAAGACCCGATTTCCCCAAAAACATTTAACATTATTACTGATCTGCGGGCCTACAAAAGGGACCAGTTGCACATCCCTGTTCTAGAATGTGCTTGGTCTCAACACATACAACCCCCATGATGCTCTGCTGCCCAACCCCAACCCCCATGATGCTCTGCTGCCCAACCCCAATATACCACATCTCTTCCCCTTCCTACCTAAATTGTCCCCATTATGAACAATAGTCCTGAGAAGCTGACGACTGGTGGATCTGTCGGTGTTGCGGGACCAGTCTGAGCAATGACTGTAGCAGGAACCCACTTTGGTCCGTTGAGGTAGTTTCTCCAGGATTGAAAGCTCTGTCTTTTGTTCTCAGTTCACAACGTTCGACTTGACTCTCCTGTTGACGTCGCACTCCTTTTCCTTCTGAGGTTTGAGTAGGTCGAAGCTTGTGCTTAGCACCCTCTTCATGAGTAGCAAAGCAGGGAAGCCTTGTTTGTTGCATGAGGCTTGTTCCTTTAGGATAGTAGGACGCTGTTCAAGTGTTGGTGCAACGTCCCTTGACCATAACACTTTCAATGCATTTTTCATGGTCTGTGTGAACCTCAACCGCAAGCCAGTTAATAGATGGATGATACGGGGCGGGCCTGATGTGCTATACGCCATTCACCTGTAGGAATGTAGCCATTTATTGGGACACTAGGTGTGGTCCGTTGTCGCCAACGAGTTGGAGTGGTGATCCGAACAGACTACACTTCCCCAAGTTTCTTGATGGTGTTCTCTGCAGTAGTAGACCTCATGATGGTAACATCTGGCTACTTGCTATGAGCATCCACAACCACAAGAAACATGGTCTTCAAATGGACCTGCGAAGATGCGTTGCCACGCCTCTGGCCAATCCCACGGATGAAGAGGTGCAATTTGAGGTATATTTGCGAACCTTCTGACATGAGGAACATGCTTTTTCCTCCATCCAGTCCATCAGAGGTTGCTTTGTGCGATTTCCTTTGTTAAAAAAACATTCCACAATTACCTGAGTGTAGCTGGTGAATTTTCCACTTGTCTGGAGTAGAAGTCCACTTGGCGGGACTCTGGCTTGACCACAGGCAGTGGTAACCTGGAAGAACTGCAATGCAGATGGATTTAACTTGCGGCTTTTGATGTCCTTGGCAGCAAGTGACTGAATCCCAGTATGCAGTCCAAAGATGCTCGTCAGCGGACGATGATCTGTAAAAAGGGTGAACTTACTCCTGTACAGCTACGGGTGACATTTACGTCCTCCAAAAACAAATGCCTAGGGATTCTCATTCTATCTGTGCATAGTTAGTTTTGGCTTCGTTTAATGTCCTTGACGTGAAAGCGATATACTTCACCTGAAGGCATGATATGGGACACGACTGCTCCCGCACTATAGGTACTAGCATCACAAGCTAGTTGGATGGGCAATGACGGGTCGAACTGCATCAGATTTCAGAAGTGTTTCCTTGGTTTTCACGAATGCTTCCTCGGATTGTTCTGTCCATTTCCATGTTTTGTCTTGACAAAACAACTAATGCAGCGGCTTAAGCTTCATTGCTAAGCTCGGAATAAATTGTCCTTAGTAATTCAGTAACCCCAGGAAAGAACATAGTTGGCTTACGTTCTGAGGAGCTGGGGTCCAAGATGGTCTTGACCTTTGACGGAGCCCTGTGAAGGCCCATTGCATTGATGACAAGTCCAAGGTATTCAACCGGTGATTGGAAGAATGCACTTTTTCCCCTCAATCTGCACACAATACCCCATAATGACAAAGAAAAAACAGTTTTTTAAAAATGTATTCAACAAAAAAAGATACCTTTTTTATATACATAAGTATTCAGACCCTTTGTGATGAGACTCTAAATTGAGCTCAGGTGCATCCTGTTTGCATTATTCATCCTTGATGAAAACTTTGAGTCCACCTGTGGTAAATTTCAATTGATTGGACATAATTTGGAAAGTTACACACCTGTCTATATAAGGTTCCATAGTTAACATTGCATGTCAGAGCAAAAACAATGCCATGATTTAGAAGGAATTGTCCGTAGAGCTCCGAGACAGGATTGTGTCGAGGCACAGAGCTGGGGAAGGGTACCAGATCTGTACGTCCCCAAGAACACAGTGGCTTCCATCATTCTTAAATGGAAAAAGTTTGGAACCACCAAGACTCTTCCTAGAGCTGGCGGACGGCCAAACTGAGCAATCGGGGGAGAAGAGCCTTGGTCAGGGTACCATCTCTGTAGCACTCCACCAAACAGGCCTTCATGGTAGTGTCCAAACAGAAGCCACTCCTCAGTAAAATGCACCTGACAACCCTGTTGGAGTTTGCCAAAAAGGCACTTAAAGGACTCTCAGACCATGACAAACAAGATTCTCTGGTCTGATGAAACCAAGATTGAACTCTTTAGCCTGAACGCCAAGCATCACGTCTGGAAGAAACCTGGCACCATCCCTACGGTGAAGCATGGTGGCAGCATCATGCTGTGGGGATGTTTTCAGCGGCAGGGACTGGGAGACAAGTCAAGATCGAGTGAAAGATGAATGGAACAAAGTACAGAGAGATCCTTGATGAAGACCTGCTCCAGAGCACTCGAGACCTGAGACTGAGGTGAAGGTTCACCTTCCAACAGGACAATGACCCTAAGCACACAGCCAAGACAACGCAGGAGTGGCTTCGGGTCAAGTCTCTCAATGTCCTTGACCTTGAGGGGTCCAGCCAGAGCCCAGATTTAAACCCGATCGAACATCTGGAGAAACCTGAAAATAGCTGTGCAGCGACGCTCTGCATCCAACCTGACAGAGCTTGAGTGGATCTGCAGAAGAAAATGGGAGAAACTCCCCAAATACAGGTGTGCCACGCTTGTAGCGTCATACCCAAGTAGACTCGAGGCTGTAATTATAGTCAATGGGGCTTCAAAGTACTGAGTAAACTTATGTAATAATTCTTTATAAAGTAAAAACTGTTTTTTAGACTTTCATTATGGATTGTTATTTGTAGCTTGATGAAGACAAAAAAAATACATTTTAGCATGAGGCTGTTAAGTAACAATGTGGGAAAAGTCAAGGGGTCTGAATGCACTGTATATACAAAACTAGGTGGACACCCCTTCACATTTTTGGATCCGGCTATTTCAGCCACACCCGTTGCTGACAGGTGTATAAAATCGAGCACACAGCCATGCAATCTCCATCGTCAAACATGGCCTTACTGAAGAGCTCAAGACTTTCAACATGGCGCCGTCATAGGATGCCACCTTTCCAATAAGTCAGTTAGTCAAATTTCTGCCCTGTTAGGCCACACAAGCTCACATAACGGGACCGGCGAGTGCTAAATCGTGTAGTGCGTAAGAACTGTACGTCTTTGGTTGCAACACACACTACCGAGTTCCAAACTGCATATGGAAGCAACGTCAACACGAGAAATGTTTGTGGCCGAGCTGCCTCACACGAGACTAAGATCACCATGCGCAATGCCAAGTGTCGGCTGGAGTGGTGTAAAGCTCGCTGCCATTGGATTGTGGAGCAGTTGAAACACGTTCTCTGTAGTGATGAATCACGCTTCATCTAGCAGTCTGATGGACAAATCTTCGTTTGGCCTATTGTGACGGCCCTGAATTATTCTGAACCGTCTCAGTGCAGCTCCTTCCAATAGGGCGCTTTCCCTTTAATTCCCAATTAAATAGCCAGCATCAGCTGCGCAAAAGTGGGGTTGTGATGGAGACGTGAATGAGGATGTGTTCAACCCTCAGTTCCGAAGCTTCTCTATTCCGTTTGTTTTTTTGCCGTTAAACGTGTGTTTTGTAGCCTAAGAGTTTACCCAGGATCGGATCCACTCTTTGCGTCCATAGACTACACCTCTCAGTTCTTCGTGGCCTTTCTCCGCTGGAGATCTATTGGCGGATTGGATTGTCTGACTGACCGACTGACTACCACCTTTTTGTATACGGTATTTCATTTGTTTTGATGTGATGTATACTGTGATTTATGTAGTTAGTTGTAGTTGAGGACTTAGTAAGAGTTGATACGCTTTAAAGTTCTGTGGTAAAATAATTGTTAATTGATTGTATGATTAATACTGGGTTTACGCTACACTTGAATGAACGGACAAACATTGCGTGACTAAGGTCACGGGAGTTCCCTGAACTCCTTTACCGGGCTGGACTCTTTTTAGGCCCGAGGTACAGGACATTTCTGGAGGAACCAGAACTCATTGTGATATTATTATATATGTGTGTGTGTGTGTGTGTGTAATCATTGTTGTTGCTAATACAACCCACGCAAAAGAATATAGTTGTTTTTGAAGTTCTTTCCAATGTTTTAAGGGTTTATGAAAAGTTTATTTCCATCCTGACTTTTACATAAGTCCTTTGTATTGGTGTAGACTTGACGGACCAGATGGGACTCATTCCCACCCAAACTAAAAGGAGAAACCAATGTTTTCTCTGGTAGGCACAACCTACCTGGCATCCCTATAAATAATAACCTCAAGTCAAAACCGTTACACTATGCCAGGAGAATGCTACCTGCCCCAATGCAGTGTCAAATGTAAAGTTTGATGGTGGAGGAATAATGGTCTGGGGCTGTTTTTCATGGTTCGTGCTAGGCCCCCCGTTCCAGTGAAGGGAAATCTTAATGCAACATCATACAATTACATTCTAAACGATTATGAGAATCCAACTTTGTAGCACCAGTTGGAAGGTCCTTTCCTGTTTCAGCAGTGCCCAGGTGCACAAAGTGGGGTCCATACAGAAATGGTTTGTCAAGATTGGTGTGGAAGAACATGACTGGCCTGCACAGAGCTCTGACCTCAACCCCATCAAACACCTTTGGGTTGAATTGAACCACCGACTGCGAGGTAGGACTAATCGCTCAACATCAGTGCCCGACCTCACTAATGCTCGTGTGGCTGAATGGAAGCAAGTCCCCACAGCAATGTTCCAACCTCTGGAAAAACCTTCCCAGAAGAGTGGAGGCTATTGTTGGGGACCAACTCCATATTAATACCCATGATTTTGGAATGAGATGGTCAACGAGCAGGTGTCCACATGCTTTTGATTATGTAGTATATGTTCTTACGAACTCGTCTGTAATGCAGTGTATGTCCTTACAAACTCCTAGTCCGTAGTCCTTCAATCTCTGTAAGGTCGTATCCAAGTTCAGGAGATGGTCTTCTTCGTCTTTCCCGGTAACGAGGTGTCATCCAGGTAGCTTTGTACTCCTGGCAAGATCTTGTCATTCACCCTCTAGAACAGCGCTGGCGCACTTGGGATTTCAAATGGTAGATGAGAATAGTTGAAGAGCCTCTTGTGTGTCACGATGGTCAGAAGCTCCTTTTGACTTTTCATCCATGTGCATCTGCAAGTAGGCCTGGCAGAGGTCGATCTTGCTGAACTTTTGAACCCAGATAATCCTGTGAAAAGTTTGTATGTGTGGTAGCAGATTCTGCTTAGTGGACAACACAGGGTTAACGGTAAAGTTAATCTCCACATATCCTAATTCATCCACCTTTTTTAAAGGACTGGTACGATGGGTGTTGCCCATTCACTCACGCTGACCGGCTACAGTATGTTGTTCTTGACTACAGTGTCCAAGTCAGCCTTGACTTTTAGTCTTATAGCATAAGGTACGAGTCAGGCTTTCAGAAATGTTGGTGTGCTGTCTAGCTTAATGCGAAGCTTCAATGTAATGTATTTCATTCTACATAACTCTCCATTAAAGACCTCTGATTTCAGTTGCAACTCCCTGCACTTTTCCTGATGTACTCAACTACTGAGCATCTTTAGCAGCGAGTTCCATGGACACACGGACTTCAATGTCCTTTGCCAGTGTCAGATTACATGCAGTCAATAGTCTCTTTTGTGTAGCTTCACGCCATAGCCCACATACTATGTCTCTAATGGTGTCATTTAGAACATCATTAAACTCAGTACTCTGATAGCTTCTTTAACGAAGCAGCAAACATTATCACTGATTCTCCCTCTTCCTGATTTCTTCTGTGGAACCTAAACTTTTCAGCTAAAAGTGTCCTTTCAGTATATCCCCATATGTCTTATCTGGCCTGTGTGGCTGTAGCAGACCGCATAGTCAATTAAATGTCTTTAGCCCCATTAATAAACTAAAAAAAGTAGGCACAATTGTCCTCATCAATGTCATTTGCAAGTAATAAATATTCAAACAGTTCTGTATATGAGCTCCACACTTCCATTAAACTGTCCAATGTTCTCAACAATTCTAGCAATTTCTCAATTGGCTCCTGATTGTCACTTACTTTAATATTTTCCTCATCCACTTCACTTGACGTTTCATCCTTAACTTCTCTAGGGTAGGGAGCAGCATTTGGAATTTTGGATGAAAAGCGTGCCCAAATTAATCTGCCTTCTACTCAGGGCCAGAAGATTGGATATGCATATAATTGGTAGATTTGGATAGAAAACACAAGTTTCCAAAACTTAAAATAGTGTCTGAGTATAACAGAACTGATTTGGCAGGCGAAAACCTGAGAGAAATCCA
Source organism: Oncorhynchus kisutch (assembly GCF_002021735.2). Taxonomy (NCBI): domain Eukaryota; kingdom Metazoa; phylum Chordata; class Actinopteri; order Salmoniformes; family Salmonidae; genus Oncorhynchus; species Oncorhynchus kisutch. The sequence continues at coordinate 28,794,003 of NC_034180.2, read as the reverse complement.
TTCCGGAAGTGGGATTTTTAGTTGTTGTAGTTTTATTCAATGCCATTACAGTATCTCTTGACTTTGGACTCAAATTGCAGTTCCTATGCCTTCCACTAGATGTCAACAGTCTTTAGAAATTGTTTCAGGCTTGTATTCTGAAAAATGAGGGAGTAAGAGCAGTCTGAATGCTTGGACCCGGCCGTGTCAGAGCTTTTTCATGCATGCGACCGAGAGAGTGCCTTTCTTGTTTACCTTTTATATTGACGAGGTTATTGTCTGGTTGAAATATTATCGATTTATTTAGGCTAAAAACAACCTGAGGATTGATTATGAACATTGTTTGAAATATTTCTACGAACTTTATGGATAATATTTGGATTTTTTGTCTGCCTGTTGTGACTGCGTTTGAGCCTGTGGATTACTGAATAAAACACGCAAACAAAACTGAGGTTTTTGGATATAAAGAGACTTTATCAAACAAAAGGAACGTTTATTGAATAAATGAATCTATTCTGAGTGCAACCATATGACGATCATCAAAGGTAAATGATTAATTTTCTCTATTTCTGACTTGTGTAACTTCTTTGTATGTAATGATTTGTCTGCTGGGCTATGTTCTCAAATAATCGTAAGGTATGCTTTCGCCGTAGAATTTAATCTTTAAACCTATGTAAAATAGTTGTATCTTTTCTGAATTATAATAAGTATTTCTGTATTAGAATTTGTGCGCTCTGCAATCTCACTGGATGTTGGCCAGGTGGGACCCACATACCCTAGAGGTTAATTTCCCCAGTTCTTCCTCGCATGCCTATTCCTCCCTTTTTAATCACTTTGTTTCCTCGCTTCGACGTCCGTCTCAAATCCTTTTCTGCCATCCATGACAATGCAAACTCTCTCTCTCTTAGCTAGCTCGACTATGCACTTGCCTCTACTAGCAAAACATTGTCCTAACATTTAAAACCGACTTCTTCCAGACAGAATAGTTCCCATAGGTTCAGTCTCATTGCCAATGTTTAGTTGTTTCATAATGAGACGGGAATCAATTCAACCATTTATCTAGAACATGCTCAGTCTCAACACATAAAGCCCCATGATGCTATGCGGCACAACCCCAATACACCACACTGCAGGAAACCTGAAAGATTGGCTTTGCTGAAAAGGACATAATAGTACAGCTGATTCAAATAGTCAACTCCTCATCAAGCGTTGATTATTTGAATCAGCTGGGTAACACAACATGCACCCCTTGGGGTCCCCAGGACCAAGTTTGGGAAACGCTGTAGTTGGTGAGATATAACATGTATAACATGATTAGGCTGTCATGACTGACTAATGCTGTTGTTTCTCACTCTTTAGTTGAACTCTGACCTGCAGCCATTTGTGAAGAACAGTTCAGCAGGCCCAGTAACATTCAGTTTGAACTCTGCTCCTGTGGTTTTCCACCGGCAGATTGTGGGGCAGGAGAGATGGCGTTATCAGCTGCAACAGGTACTGAACCACTTATCCCGTGCCATTACTTTTCCCCTGACAGTTTAATTGGTCTGTCTGTCTGTCTGTCTACACACACACACACACACACACACACACACACACACACACACACACTGGGGCAAAAAAGTATTTAGTCAGCCACCAATTGTGCAAGTTCTGCCACTTAAAAAGATGAGAGGCCTGTAATTTTCATCATAGGTACACTTCAACTATGACAGACAAAATGAGAAAATAAAAATCCAGAAAATCACATTGTAGGATTTTTAATGAATTTATTTGCAAATTATGGTGGAAAATAAGTATTTGGTCACCAACAAACAAGCAAGATTTCTGGCTCTCACAGACCTGTAACTTCTTCTTTAAGAGGCTCCTCTGTCCTCCACTTGTTACCTGTATTAATGGCACCTGTTTGAACTTGTTATCAGTATAAAAGACACCTGTCCACAACCTCAAACAGTCACACTCCAAACTCCACTATGGCCAAGACCAAAGAGCTGTCAAAGGACACCAGAAACAAAATTGTAGACCTGCACCAGGCTGGGAAGACTGAATCTGCAATAGGTAAGCAGCTTGGTTTGAAGAAATCAACTCTGGGAGCAATTATTAGGAAATGGAAGACATACAAGACCACTGATAATCTCCCTCGATCTGGTTCTCCACGCAAGATCTCACCCCGTGGGGTCAAAATGATCACAAGAACGGTGAGCAAAAATCCCAGAACCACACGGGGGGACCTAGTGAATGGCCTGCAGAGAGCTGGGACCATAGTAACAAAGCCTACCATCAGTAACACACTACGCCGCCAGGGACTCAAATCCTGCAGTGCCAGACGTGTCCCCCTGCTTAAGCCAGTACATGTCCAGGCCCGTCTGAAGTTTGCTAGAGAGCATTTGGATGATCCAGAAGAAGATTGGGAGAGTGTCGTGGTCAGATGAAACCAAAATAAAACTTTTTGGTAAAAACTCAACTCGTTGTGTTTGGAGGACAAAGAATGCTGAGTTGCATCCAAAGAACACCATACGTACTGTGAAGCATGGGGGTGGAAACATCATGCTTCAGGGCTGTTTTTCTGCAAAGGGACCAGGTCGACTGATCCGTGTAAAGGAAAGGATGAATGGGGCCATGTATCGTGAGATTTTGAGCGAAAACCTTCCATCAGCAAGGGCATTGAAGATGAAACGTGGCTGGGTCTTTCAGCATGACAATGATCCCAAACACACCGCCCGGGCAACGAAGGAGTGGCTTCGTAAGAAGCATTTCAAGGTCCTGGAGTGGCCTAGCCAGTCTCCAGATCTCAACCCCATAGAAAATCTTTGGAGGGAGTTGAAAGTCTGTGTTGCCCAGCAACAGCCCCAAATCATCACTGCTCTACGAGGAGATCTGCATGGCGGAATGGGCCAAAATACCAGCAACAGTGTGTGAAAACATACAGAAAACAGCTGAACTCTGTCATTGCCAACAAAGGGTATATACAAGTATTGAGAAACTTTTATTGACCAAATACTTATTTTCCACCATAATTTGCAAATAAGTTCAATAAAAATCCTACAATGTGATTTTCTGGATTTTTTTTCAAATTTTCTCTGTCATAGTTTAAGTGTACCTATGATGAAAATTACAGGCCTCTCTCATCTTTAAGTGGGAGAACTTGCACAATTGGTGGCTGACTAAATACTTTTTTGCCCAACTGTGTGTGTGTATATGTGTGTGTTTTTTAAAAATATATATATATATATATATTTCTCTCCACAAAGTAAAAATCTACACCGAGTGTACAAAACATTAGGAACACCTTCCTAATATTGAATTGCACCTCCTTTTGCCCTCAGAACAGCCTCAATTCGTCAGGGCATGGTCTCAACAAGGTGTCAAGCGTTCCACAGGGATGCTGGCCCATATTGTCTCCAATGCTTCCCACAGTTGTCAAGTTGGCTGGATGTCCTTTGGGTGGTGGACCATACTTGAAACATACGGGAAACTGTTGAGTGTGAAAAACCCAGCAGCGTTGCAGTTCTTGACACAAACCGGTTGCGCCTGGCACCTACTAACATACCACGTTCAAAGGCCCTTAAGTCTTTTGTTTTGCCAATTCAACCTCTGAATTGTACACATACACAATCAATGTCTCAAGGCTTAAAAATCTTTATTTAACCTGTCTCCTCCCCTTCATCTACACTGTTGAAGTGGATGTCACAAGTGACATCATTAAGGGATCATAGCTTTCACCTGGTCAGTCTGTCATGGAAAGAGCATGTTTTATACTCACTGTATACTTAAATGTCTTTCCCTTTCTCTTGCTCTGTGAACAGGCAAAGACTATTGGAACTATTGACTATACAAAGGTAAGCAGGGTGGATGTACATACAGTGGATGTTTATTATTGTGGTATGGTAGCAAGGTGGGTTGCAAGACTAAGATGCTTAGAAACGGTTGCCATCCGCTCTAACCAATTTTAAGTTTGAAATTTCCTTCCCAAAGTCAGTTGGAGGGAAAGGAGGGGACAGACTGGGTGCAGGAAGAAACAAAGGTGGGGGGGGGGTGGGATCTCTGATCACGTCTGAAACCAAATCGTGGGGGATTAGGTACCTAGGACTATTTGTGGAGGAGACAGCGACAGTGGCATTGTCAGAATCTCCTTCATAAGGACAGGAGGGGGGATATGGAGAGAATGTATCCTCCTTAACTGCACCCCAGTTATTGTAGTTACTCTAACTTCCATTTCCATATAGATTAGTACTTAGAATAGAATACATTTGTTCTGCTTGCCTGGGCCTTTACTCTGAAATGTATATTGTGTCAAACACTAGGTGTACCCTGTGCACTGCTCCTCTTAGTCTTAATGCAATGCAGTCTGAAACCATGAAGATGGTCAGACCATATTTTGGAAATATCTGCCACCTGTTGTTTGACATAGGAAAGAAAGTGGTGGACAGGGCCTTTCTGGCAAGTAATGGAGTGTGGAAAAGACCCTTGCAGTGTGCTGTGTCCCTGTGTTGAAACTGACGAGTGTGCACACATATTAGCGCAGTGGAGCAACGCTCCTTGCCTGCTGTTTTTTTAAGTGAAGGCCCACAGGGGCTTTTCGGTCTCAGAATTCATTAGGTAGAACGCCCTGAGCAACAAATATGTCCTGACAGAGCTAGAGCGGCAGGGGGGAAACACACCTAAGATTACTCAGTTTGTCCGGGATGAGGGGTTCTAATGACCAATGTACAGTTTTGTTATGACCACTGCACGTTCTGTCCTCCGCAGTCACAATAGGCTGCTCATTTCAACATTTGCTTACATAAAAAAATGCTGTCGTCCTATGGTCTCTTCCTGCAACAGCTGCGGTCCATGATCAAGTTGGAGGAAGGTGTCACCTCAACAATGGACCTGTGTCGTTACCACGGCAACAAAGCTCTGGAGTCCATCCAGTGTTTCCCTTCCTCTGAGGCACGCTCAGCTTTGGAGAACATCGCTAGCACTGTCACAAAGTTCTGACCCCCCCATTACCCTGTGTCCTCAGGATGAATTGCACAAACACACAAAAACAATCTTTGTTCTATTTAAGCCAAGCAGTGAGCAGAACTCAGTCCTATAGACGTTTACCTGAAATGAAACTACAGATTGCCCTTTTCAAAACGCCATTTAACTGTTTGCTATTAAAACAGTTCCCATCCAGTCGTCTTGAGTTGTTTTGTGTTTGCTACTATTACAACTTTTATATATCACTGTGCAATAGCAAAATAAAATCTAGGTGGGGAAAAATGTCAAAGCTTTCCTTGTCCCTGCCACGAGAAGCACACTTGAAGCTCCGCAAGCAGTAATTATTAATGAGGTCCAATCCCGTGACCTGCAGCAAATGGACAGGAAATGCAAGGGTATTGATTGGGCCGCTGTGCGCTGCGGGCTGGCGCCAGGGTGGTGGCCTGTGGTTTCCCAGGCACTCTCGGCTGGGACAGCCACGGTGTGAAACTGGGTGGAGGAGCGTCACCACTACCAACCGTGTCTGTCACATGCGGCCCTGCCTGAAGGGCACAGGGAAAGGAGGGGGAAAGATCTGAGGCTGATCCAGGAATGCAGAGGGCATTTCAAATAGAAATTTGGATCTCAGTCGATGGTAGTTTGTGTCCACTTCCGCTATGTTTTTGGCTCTGTTAGGTTCCTTCATTCAGTGTGTACAAGGGCAAGCCTCCGGCCATTGATGAAATATTCATCCATGCTGTGCGCCGACAGGAGGAAAGAAACATGGGAAGATAAAGGTACCTGCTTTGGGTCTTCTTCAAATAACTAAAACTAAGAATATCTTTGACTGAGAACATTTACCTGTTCTTGAGATCCTTGCCACAGGGCTACAGGGCCTGAATTACATGTGTGGATCTCAAGTTAGAATTGGGTCCTTACAGATTAGTGATCTAACTTCAAGGCAGGGAGGTTGCATTTTAGAAGGCTCCATACAGAGCCACAGCTCCATGTACAGTATCGTACATCTGAAACCCAAAACTGGTATTATTCATAGAGATGATTTTTGTGGTTTGCCGTCTGTCACACCCAGACTGCTCCGTTGTCAAGAGGGCTGAGGTTACATAAAATGTTGGAGGGGGCATCTGCTACCCCCTGTGGGTGGGTGTCTGTGTGTTGTAATTACAGATGGGGCGCAGTGGAGAGCTAGCCAGCGCAGCAAAACAGATTCCATTACAGCGTCCCCACATGCTCCTACAGATAGAGGACAATACCACTTCAAAGTCCACAAAACAGAGAGACTTCAGACTTCAATGAGTGTGTCTTAGAGGGGCAGAATCTTCAAATGCCACTCAAATGAAGATGAGTACTCTGGCCTTGTCTACTAACGTCACAGCATATTTGAAGGAAACCTCTACTCTCTGCCAGGAGTGTCCCAAAAGGGTGGGGGGGGACATCCATCGATTGGTTTGCATGCATTCTAGACCAACTGAAGACCTAGGCTACCCCTTTGCCTTGCATTTATTTTTATATTTTGTGTGCACTGAAAACATGATACGTAAAAGGAAATCTGATCCATAATAGTGGGATATTAAGACTTAATTCGTTTTTTTTAAAGTTTTTTTTTTACAAGTGAACACCTGTTAATAACATCACATGGTTGACTGATGGATGAAATCACTCAATAGGAGCAATATGCTATTCTCTCTTCTACAGAAATGAGCATATTGTCCAAAAATTGCATTTTAACGAGCACTTCTCAGTGTTAAGTGCTGAATCCCAGACCCTCTTTGCAAGCCTTCGCTTCAGTGATCCCCGACTCTGCTTTCCAGCACAGGTCTCGCTCTTATTGGCTGACAGATCAGACTGCGGCGCCACACGCTGCCACTGAACCAGCTCATTACCCGAATAATGACTGTCGCACCATCTCGGTTGCAGTGTCTTATTATATACCCAACAGACACATTTGTGACCAGTCAGTGCTAGAACATTGGGTACTAGAGTGCGTGGATGTTAGATATGATATGTTCTCTACAGAAAGAGATCAAGTTGTGCTCCCTACATTGTGACGGCACCAGTTAATTACATTGCTTTGTTAACTTGCAGAATCCATATGTAATGCCATGGAATTTGGGTCTGGGATTTGGAACCTGCCCAATATGGTCATTTCTGGACAATTATTTATATCCATTAGGTGAACATTTTGTCTCGAGCAACCCAGGAGCGATAGGTTCTTATGGGGAGATTAATTGGTATTGCTTGCCTCTTCATCTCGCCTCCTTTTGAAGAAGGTCAAAGGTAATCGAGGGGAGGAAACGTAGAAACAAAAGCACTTGTGTTAAATTACTCCTTGTCCGCTAGCGCATCATCAGGCAAATTACTTTTTTTATAGAGAAGGAATCCCAAAATATGAGTAGTGGTCAAAATAAATAGTTGTGCCAGACATTTTATAGATTAAAAATGATAAGTACCCTATCTTTTTTAACATGCACATGCTTTTCTAATCCGATATAACAACCGCTGTTTCAAAGGGGGTGAGGTAGATTTCAAAACTCTTCCGCATAGGATACACTTGTGCATCCTCTGCCAGAGGAGGTAATTGAGGAGAGGAGCAAACTTCTCCTTTCGCCTATTAATGAATTTACACTTCTACATATGGCTTTCAGTTTCCGGGTAACGGAGGATGGAGGAGTCTAGGATAGGATGGACTTTTATCCAATTGAGAATCTCCCAAACCTCCTCTTGTATATCCTCTTTAGCTTAAAAGCGCAGTTCAAATAATTTAAAATGGTAGAATAGCAGTTGCCTTTGTCTACATAATGACTTAGGGCTCTATTTGATCTGAAGTGTTATAGATTTCCCTATAGAAAATTAAAGCCCGTGTTTACTGTGAATGCATTCGCCGCTAAAACAGGAACATCGCCTTTAAAATTCAAATCACAGATTTTAGTGATGCGGATTGAATAGAACCCTTAAAGCCTCTAGTCCTCAGACAGGTTGCTGTCCACATGCATGAATGACCTTACAAAACTGGATTTGTCTTGTTAGATGCTGATATATTCCTTAGATCAAAGGGTTATGATGTTGGATTTCGGGCATTTTAAGCGTGAAATAAATAAGTTAAACATAGCACATATCCCTGACCGAACAAGTATAATAAGATATATTTAAGTTTGGCTGACTTAAAGGGCCATGGGAATCTAATGTGGACCCCATAGAACCATTTCATTACCTCCACCCTCTGTACAATTCTGTTTTAAAACCACAGTAGGGTCACAAACCATATAGTAATGTTACTTTTTATGTTCAATTTGCAAGTGGAGCTGAAAAGGGTTGTTGATTGCAATGTGTATTAAAGGGGTTTGTTAAATCAATTAAATGTATGTTTTCATTGTCATAGAATGGTGCATTCGATCACAAATGATTAGGTAGGTTATATAGTATCATGGAATGTCATTTCATAAGAACACTATAATTTACTTTGTGCTGGTAAATGTCATGGGATGCATTTTCTACATTGTTTACATTTAGTTTGTGGCCCACTCTGAAGGAAATGGTGTTTAACAGTTTTTAATTGACCCCCCCCCCCCCCCCTCAGAAAATAGTAGTAATCGAATACGTCAGCCACTCACACAGTATAGACTTCCGATCACTGTCCATGGTGCTGAAATTGTTACTTCTATGTGGCTGCTTATCGAACTGATGATAGGCTTTCTGTGGTCCCAGGGCATGTAGCCTATAGCTTTTCTTTAGCTGATGGATAATTGTTCATTGGTAGGTCTATTTGGCCGTCATTTTCTTATGTGAAGCCTAACATTTCAAGAAGCTATTCACGGTGTCGTAATGCTGACATTTAGAATGCTGGCTGGCGGCAATAATGTAATTACTTGTTTAGTAATTAAAGTTGGATTTTTGTTTCGTTTTTTGTACTTTTTACACCTTTTCCTCCCCAATTTTCGTGATATCCAATTGGTAGTTACAGTTTTGTCCCATCGCTTCAACTCCTGTACGGACTAGGGAGAGGCGAAGGTCAAGAGCCATGCCTCCAAAATACAACCCTGCCAAGCCACACTACTCGCTTAACCCAGAAGCCAGCCGCACCAATGTGTCAGAGGAAAAACAGCACAACTGGTGAACGTGTTAGCGTACATGCGCCCGGATGCTAGAGCGCGATGGGACAAGGACATCCCGACCGGCCAAACCCTTCCCTAACCAGGATGACGCTGGGAAAATTGCCCGTCGCCTCATGGGTCTCCCGGTCGCAGCCGGCTGCAACACAGCCCGGGATTGAACCCGGATCTATAGTGACGCCTCAAGCACTGTAACGCAGTGCCTTAGACCACTGCGCGTCTCGGGAGGCCCATAAAGTTGGAAATTCAAACAATACATATTGTAAAATACATTTGATGCAACAGCATACTAATCAGCTACTGTACCAATTGTACTGTATAGCATATCTGAACCTGCATGACATGAGATGTCCTCGCACTCTCGCCCATAGAAAGTTGTGGTGCGTAAAACCAGTCTAATGCCAACTAATAGTCAGTCCACCCTCAAAGCACTAACTTGCTAGTGATTGTTTCATTATGCAGTGTAGCCTACTATCTATATAGCTATATAAAGTATTAAGCTGCTATATAAAAATTACACATCAAATAGCCTAACAATTCTCTTGAAGTTTATTTTTGTTGTTTCTTTCTCTTAGAAATACATTTCTCTGTGTCTGTGCTCCTCTTTGTTTTCTATGTGGAGGGCAATAGTAGCTACAGTATGCGACTGCATTGCCTTACATTTTTCTGTGCAAATGTTTTCACCTCGGCCTGTAGGCCTAGGTTGCGGTCCCAACTGTTTTCTATAACAAGTATTGATAACTCTTTCCTGAGACACTATGCATTATATTGTGCATGACTCTACAAGGTGTCAAGTGTTCCACAGGGTTGCTGGCCCATTTTGACTCCAATGCTTCCCACAGTTGTGTCAAGTTGGCTGGATGTCCTTTAGGTGGTGGACCATTCTTGATACACATGAAACTGTTGAGCATGAAAAACCAGCAGTGTCTGGCACCTACTACCATACCCTGTTCAAAAGGCACTTAAATCTTTTGTCTTGCCCATTCACCCTCAATGTCACATATACACAATTCATGCCTCAACTGTCTCAAGGCTTAACAATCTTTCTTTAACCTGTCTCCTCCCCTTCATCTACACTGATTTAACAAGTGACATCAATAAGGGATCAAAACTTTCACCTGGTCAGTCTGTCATGGAAAGAACAGGTACTCATAAGGTTTTGCATACTCGGTGCATGTCCATTGCGCTGCACACGTTATGCATGCTAAGATATACCAGAGACGGTTGATATTGCAACCACACAACTCAAGTGCCGGTTCACCAGTATGAACGAAATCGGAAGCTGCTTGTTTTGTTTGAGCCCTCAACTGTTGTCCGCTAAACATGATCATCTGTTTGCATCTGCCACTTTATTGGCTGCCCAGTATCCAGACGACCTATCCACAGAGCTTCCTATACAGTTCATCGGTTTCTGTAACGTGGTGAGGCTGGCAATTAAGGATAATGAGAGGCTCAATTAAAGATGTTTCAGAACTGCTTATTCGAAGCACCACTCCCCTCTGCCAAGTTCCCCTGATATTGCTACGGCAATCATGCTGTTTTTAACCATCCCTGTAACTTGCTTCTGCGGCGAGATCATTTTCTCAACTAAAACTTTAAGAACTAGGCCTACCTAAGAAGCATTAGGCTCTCGGTCTGATATGCACTTTTGTATTGCTGCCACTCAGAAACCAATATTTTTTTAATGTAATTATTACGAAATAATTGTCGTTATGAGAAATAACACTATTTCGATAACGATGTCATAACGAAATAATCTGGTTGCATGTCATGAGAAATGCTGAAATGGTACCATAGGGTACTTGGCAAGCAAGGCATCTTCTCATGCACAGGTTGACATTATGGCTGTTTTGCTTGAGTTGATCAACTTTTATTTTCTCCTCCGTTTGAGGCATTGGGAGATATTCGTGTCGTTGAGCAATATAGATGGTGTTGTAATTATTTTACGGAGAATTCTGAGTTCGAGGCTCTACAGCAGACGGAAAAAACTAATCTGACCGACATGGGAAGCTTCATGGATACAAACTGATGCGGTTACAAATCAAATCAAATGTATTTATATAGCCCTTGTACATCAGCTGATATCTCAAAGTGCTGTACAGAAACCCAGCCTAAAACCCCAAACAGCAAGCAATGCAGGTGTAGAAGCACGGTGGCTAGGAAAAACTCCCTAGAAAGGCCAAATCCTAGGAAGAAACCTAGAGAGGAACCAGGCTATGTGGGGTGGCCAGTCCTCTTCTGGCTGTGCCGGGTGGAGATTATAACAGAACATGGCCAAGATGTTCAAATGTTCATAAATGACCAGCATGGTCGAATAATAATAAGGCAGAACAGTTGAAACTGGAGCAGCAGCACGGCCAGGTGGACTGGGGACAGCAAGGAGTCATCATGTCAGGTAGTCCTGAGGCATGGTCCTAGGGCTCAGGTCCTCTGAGAGAGAGAAAGAAAGAGAGAAGGAGAGAATTAGAGAACGCACACTTAGATTCACACAGGACACCGAATAGGACAGGAGAAGTACTCCAGATATAACAAACTGACCCTAGCCCCCCGACACATAAACTACTGCAGCATAAATACTGGAGGCTGAGACAGGAGGGGTCAGGAGACACTGTGGCCCCATCCGAGGACACCCCCGGACAGGGCCAAACAGGAAGGATATAACCCTACCCACTTTGCCTAAGCACAGCCCCCACACCACTAGAGGGATATCTCCAACCACCAACTTACCATCCTGAGACAAGGCTGAGTATAGCCCACAAAGATCTCCGCCATGGCACAACCCAAGGGGGGGCGCCAACCCAGACAGGATGACCACATCCTGCAGTCTGCTCAAACTGCAGTCTGGTGTTTACGTCATATTCTAGACCACCATGGAGTGCGCATTTGGGCGGAAGTCTTACTTTCACAACCATGATGACATAGAGGAACATCTTAGGTAGGTGTCATTTTTGTCTTTTAATTTCACATTTGGAAGGAGCATTGAAATAATTAGCTAGAATGATATAATTTCTAGAACAGACATATTTAGCTAGCAAGCTATATGAATGATGCACTGAAATTAACTACTCGAGGGGGATCAATATGATAGCTATTCTCAAGAACAAGCAAGCCCCTACCTGAGAAGCATGTCCTCAATGCATTGAGTAGAATATCAAAAGTGCATTATAGTGGCTTGGAAATAAAAATTACATTGCAAAAGGAGGCATAAAATGAGTAATAAAAACTTTTGACATTGTCAGATTGACAGTATAACTAACCCAAGATTAGACCACAGCCTGTAATTTCCAATGTGAACAAATGGGTCATAGTAGACAGAACAAGCAAGGAGGGGTGCAGAGACGTGCACGAGCTAGCGAGAGCCTATTGGTGCATCCGTTAGGGAACGCCTACTCTGAAGTGAGTGTGTGCATTAAACTTTTGTTATTGACCAAATACTTATTTTCCAGCACAATTTGCAAATAAACTCATTAAAAATCCTACAATGTGATTTTCTGGATTTTTCCCCCTCATTTTGTCTGTCATAGTTGAAGTGTACCTATGATGAAAATTACAGGCCTCTCTCATCTTTTTAAGTGGGAGAACTTGCACAATTGGTGGCTGACTAAATAGTTTTTTGCCCCACTGTAGTTGCTTCAGAGTTCGTTTTGATATTTCAACATGCGTGTCCTGATCGCGTCTGGTGTGAATGGACAAAATCAACATACGGACGCGGACGCTCGCCCAGTCTAGTCTAGTCTAGTCTCATGTAATGAAGCCTGTTCCTTTGATGTTTTTTGTCCTCAGATATGGAAAGCTGTGAGACTGTTTGCAGTTCAAGAGTTAAGAAAATATTTACCAAATAGAAATGATTTAACTTTTGCTTAAGTAACACAATAACATAACAATAATGAGGCTATATACAGGGGGTACCAGTACAGAGTCAGTGTGCGGGGATACAGGTTAGTTGAAGTAATTTGTACATGTAGGTAGGGGGGAAGTGACTATGCATAGATAATAAACAGCGAGTAGCAGCAGTGTACAAAACAAATGGGGGGGGGGGGGGGGGGGGGGTGTCAATGTAAATGGTCCGGTGGCCAGTTGATTAATTTTTCAGCAGTCAAATGGCTTGGGGGTAGAAGCTGTGAAAGGAGCCTTTTGGTCCTAGACTTGCGGCTTTGGTACCGCTTGCGCTGCGGTAGCAGAGAAAACAGTCTACGACTTGGGTGACTGGAGTCTCTGATGATTTTATGTGCTGTCTTCTGACACCGCCTATTAAATAAGTCCTGGATGGCAGGAAGCTTGGCCCCACTGATGTACTGGTCCGTACGCACTACCCTCTGCAGCACGTTATGGTCAGATGCCGAGCAGTTGCCATACCAGGCGGTGATGCAACTGATCAGGATGCTCTCGATGGTGCAGCTGTATAACTTTTTGAGGATATGGGGACCCATGCCAAATCTTTTCAGTATCCTGAGGGGGAGTAAAAGGTTTTGTTGTGCTGTCTTCACAACTGTCTTGGTGTGTTTGGATCATGATAGTTCGTTGGTGATGTGGACACCAAGGAACTTGAAACTCTTGACCCGCTCCACTACAGCCCCGTCGATGAGAATGGGGGCATGCCCGGTCCTCCTTTTCCTGTAGTCCACAATCATCTCCTTTGTCTTGATCGCGATGAGGGAGAGGTTGTTGTCCTTGCACCAAACGGTCAGGTCTCTGATCTCCTCCCTATAGGCTGTCTCATCGTTGACATTGATCAGGACTTCCACTGTTGTGTCATCAGCAAACTTAATGTTGATGTTGGAGTTGTGCCTGGCCGTGCAGTCATGAGTGAACAGGGAGTACAGGAGGGGACTGAGCACGCACCCCTGAGGGGCCCCTGTGTTGAGGATCAGCTTGGCGGATGTGTTGTTACTTACCCTTACCACCTGGGGGCATCCCGTCAGGAAGTCCAGGATCCAGTTGCAGAGGGAGGTGTTTAGTCCAAGGGTCCTTAGCTTAGTGATGAGACTTGAGGGCACTATGGTGTTGAACGCTGAGCTGTAGTCAATGAATAGCATTCTCACATAGGTGTTCCTTTTGTCCAGGTGGGAAAGGGCAGTGTGGAGTGCAATAGAGATTTTATCATCTGTGGATCTGTTGGTGCTGTATGCACATTGGAGTGGGTCTAGGGTTTCTGGAATAATGGTGTTGATGTGAGCCATGACCAGCCTTTCAAAGCATTTCATGGCTACCGATGTGAGTGCTACGTGTCGGTAGTCATTTAGGCAGGTTACCTTTATGTTCATGGGCACAGGGACTATGGTGGTATGCTTTAAACAAGATGGTATTACAGACTCAGACAAGGAGAGGTTTGAAAATAAAAGTGAAGACACTTGCCAGTTGGTCAGCGCATGCTCGGAGTACACGACCTGGTAATCTGTCTGGTTCAGCTGGTTTGTGAATGTTGACCTGTTTAAAGGTCTTACATCGGCTGCGGAGAGCGTGATCAGTCGTCCGGAACAGCTGATGCTCTCATGCATGTTTCAGTGTTACTTGCCTCGAAGCGAGCATATAAGTTATTTAGCTTGTCTGGTGGGCTTGTGTCACTGGGCAGCTCTCAGCTGTGCTTCCCTTTGAAGTCTGTAATAGTTTGCAAGCCCTGCCACATCCAATGAGCGTCGGGGCCGGTGTAGTACGATTCGATCTTAGTCCTGTATTGATGCTTTGCCTGTTTGATGGTTTGACCAACTGCCAAGTGTCTTCTTATAAGCTTCCAGGTTAGAGTCCCGCTCCTTGAAAGCAGCAGCTCTACCCTTTAGCTCAGTGAGAATGTTGCCTGTAATCCATGGATTCTGGTTGGGGCATGTACGTACTATTTCTTATTGTTGTTGCCTTGTCAAGAAGGAACCTGCAAGTAAGCATTTCGTTGGATGATGTATCCCATACATACTAGTAAAATAACTTGCGCAATTTAGGCCATAGTTTCTCGTTCATCATGCAAACGGCCACCTTTGTGACGCTAACCACAATAAGTATAAATCACAATAATGGAATTTGCAGTTCGCCTTCTAAATAAAAGTCCCCTTTGAAACGGATCCAAATAGTGGAATAATGCTAAACAAGGTTGGAATGTTATAACTTAAATGAATACAATAATTAATTAATTTCACAAGAAACTGTAAACAACGTTCAAATCCCACTGTGACTGCATAAGACTGCATAATTGCATTGGGGGCATACATATAGTTATTCAATATACAGCCTAGCCCTCAAACTCAAGGTGGCATTCTGCCTTACCCCTACAGTTTTCATCCATTAGCTTTTCCCACGACTACAATCCCAACACTGTATTTTAACGTTTAGAAATGCCAATAATCGTTGCTTCGTAACTCAAATGCAGGTCTGTTTCTCCTCTATGTGAGAAGGTAATCCAGGATATCTCTGTTGAGTGCACCCACAGCAGTGGTGTAGGAGATGAAAACAATTGTCTCTCAACCTATTGGGCTTTAGAAACCTATGGGCCTCATCTTTCATCAGAAAGAATGCTTTAAATAAAAATGATTAATTTACTGTAGTAGTTTTACCCATTTCCATAAAGCTATGGGTACCTCAATCCGACGAAACTACGCTTCTACTACACTTCCCGAGTTATGTTTACACACAGGTGTTCGCAGCATGCTAGATAGGTAATTAGCGCAGGTGGTCGTTCGCCTCATGTCTTCCGTAAACAAGCATTTTAACATGAAAATATGGCCGTGTGGGAACACTAACCCTATCAAGGTGTGTATCAATGTAACTTTTTTTTAAATATAATTTCTCGCTGATATGGAATATAAGGTCCTTATGCTTCCAAAACCGTACCGAAAGCGACAGTTGTTAATGTTCAGATTGAGCGTTGGGGCTCTTATCAAAACTCCCCGTACAGAAGACGCCTTCGTCCAATGACTCTTATGTGTAACGTAATGGAATTGAGAGTCATATCAAGGGCTATGTGCAGCCTTGTCAGTGACACACACAGATTACAATCCCAAAGAGTTTACACAAATATTAGCGTCATAGTTTATTGCATGATTTTGACCCTGGGAAATCACCTCCCCAAGTTAGTCTATTGCGTTGTTGAACATTAATATTGGACAGTACTATGGAGTGCACACCAATGAAATGGGGTTATCAGCCTACTCAGTGACACCCACAAAACACAACACAATTATGCAGTCTAATACACTTTGAAGGCAAATCGCAAATTCCTCTTTTGTGGCTAATCCTTATTGTCGCTAGCTTCACAGGCCACACCGCCACACAAGACACATCCACAGCTGTGCGGAAATGACACTGCAGGCTCGCGCCCCGACACGTCACGCGAGACGACACAGACCCCCCTTCCAAAAAAGGAGAAACACGAACAGTGTGAAATTCCCACGGCAGAGATGTTGACCACGTCTTCCATTACTGCAAAGGACTACATTAAACCGTAAAGGTGAGTTCGAGCTAAAGCATCTGTGTTTTCATTTGGACAATTCCACGAAGAGTGGGGAAAACTCGTACAAGGATATACACTGACGCGTCACGAAATGATAAGCTAGCTGTAATGCAAAGTATAAATATGTATTTTCTGTGTATTCAAATACATGTCATAGCGTTTTTTAATTGCCACGAAAGGCTGAAGTTTTTATTTCCAGTGGGAAAAGTTAAACAGTTGTGTGTGTGTGTTCATGTTTTGGTTCATGGGCTTCTAGTGTAGAAGAATGAGGAAGTGGATGGGACAGAAACCGAAGGGGGCGAGTGAAGCTAATCATATAAAGCATCCACAGACTGAGTCCTCTTGCATCAGAGAACACAACACTCACACACTGTTAGAAGTTAAACAATAGAGCACAAGTTAGTGTCTTATATTTAATTGTAAAATGAACGTAGCTTACTGCGAATTTTCGTTAAGTAAACATGCGCCCAAGCAGCTGATCAAATAGCACGGGTTCAGAATATCATCCATGTATGCCTATGAACATATAAAGCGGTGCAGGAGACAAGGGCCTGATTGATTATAACACTATTACATCAAATGCTTGACTTTTTCTATGGAACAAGAATCACAATTGCTGTTGAAGCATATAATGTGACTTTTAATTTGAAAGATAAAGTCTCCAACAATATAACAACATTAGGACAATGCAATCAAAGTAATGTGCCTATTTAGAGAAATTACAACAGTCAAGGTTACTTACCAGTGCAGTGAGATTGGAATTCTGAAAATGGCATAAACAGTGATGTTGCAGGTTTTATTTATTTTGATTCTATTGTTTTACTATAGGATATGAATTCCTCTGACCATAGGGAAAACACAGATGGCGAAATGCTGGAGATAGGTAAGTATAAACCATTTAATATTATACTGTTATTGCAACTATTCACTTCCAAACTGTTTGGATTTAGCAACAGCTAAAGTGGGGAAATCTAATCAAGCTGTATATTGGAAATAACATAACAATGATTTGAAATGTTTATTTTCTGCAGAGCGAGAACCCATTCAAGACATCAAGACGGAGACAGATGAATGTACTATTAGTGAGACAACTGAAGGACCCCGAAGATGGTACCTTGGAACTAGTGAGGCCACCAGGAAACGTACTGCCAAGGACATGGGCTGTGACGCACACAATTCTGAATTGCTCCAGTCTACCAGCAGCAAAAGAGTCAGGGTCTCTAGTGAGGTAAATTAGTGAAATGGCATAATCTAACTTCATTTGGTAAATAGACAAATGTCATCAAATAGACACAGACTTGCTTATTCCTGTTTTTATTTACAGGACATTAAAAATACATTTTTTAAATTGATTTGAGATAAGAAATGCATAATGTTGTTGTTGTCTCTGTGCAGGCAGGGCGGCGCTTGCTGAGGAGATTGTCTGAAGAGTCCACAAGGCCACAATCTCTCTGCCTGACATCTGCAGAGAAGGACCCTGCCCAAGAGAAGACTATAGCCTCTTACAGGAAGCCTCTCTACAGCATCTCTCACAGAATCACAGAGAAGAAGCACATATCAAGCCTGGACCAGCAGGCTCAGCATGAGGGAGGAGTGCAGCTAAGCTACAGCAATCTCTTATCCCCTCAACTGGTCAATACAGGGGAGCACAGCCAAAGTGAACCCCTCTCTGCCCTGGGGGCAGCAGGGTCCATGTCTTCAACAGACTCTAATCTATACTCCCTCATTGAGAAGATGTTTTTCATCCTCAATACGCTTAACTCAAGCATGACCCAACTGCACAGCAAGGTGGATCTACTTTCCCTGGAGGTCACTCGCATCAAAAAACAGGTCAAACCCTCAGAGATGGCAACTGAGTTCCAGCCTCCTCCAGAATACCTGTTGACAAGTGAGGAGCTGAGTCAACTGATGGAGCAGACATCAAATGCTGGCGAGTTGGGTTGTCGACTGCTAGTACATCTCTTCCCAGAACTTTTTAAAGCCAAGGAGTGCACTCCTGGTTGTATTGCCAACAAGAGAACGTTGGATTCCCTACAGCTGCAGCTAATACGCAACTATGTGAAGGTGTGTTTTCCTCTGGTAAAGAATAACAACATTTGGCAGGATGAATGCCTATTACAGATTAATAACTTCTTTAACCGCTTCTGGGCTCAGAAGGATATGGAGAGCGGGCCACAGTCATGTGGGAGACAGACTATTACAGACTTTGGTTTAAAAGCTGAACGGAACCAGCCCTGCCATTTTATAAATGAGGAGGGGCAAGAAGTGCACCTCGACTTAGACTCCAATAGTGACCACACCAACAATAAAGTAGTAGTGCCAGACCTTGTGTTTGACACTCAGGAGGTTGGAGAGGATCTTGATAAGCTCTCCTCCCCTGAAGACTTTATGTTTCTTGTAAACAGAGTTTTCCCAGAGGTTTTTGAGGAGGGGAAATTACTAGAGGGTAGTGTGGGAAAGATGATCCTGGACTCGGACAGGATAGAGATTATCCGTAAGTACATGGAAGCTAATTTTCCTGACGTCCCAGAGGATAGTTGGCTGCATGTGTGTGTGCAGCGGATAGAAGATGCAATAGAGGGTTATCACAGTAATGGCAGTGAGCCTGAGAACATGAACGATGAGAGCTATGGCTCCACAAGCCTCCCTGATGATGTCTCTATCATCAAGATCAGTGACATGTGTGACTACGAGAGACCAGGTCATAGGTCAAAAAAGTCGTTGCTTGTGCCAGTCGATTTTGAACAACTTGAGCTCCCCCTACCAGATTTCAGTGTGCCTCAAGAGTATCTGCTCTCTAGGGAGCAACTGAGGAACAACTATGACTGTAGCTTGTCAATTGGGAACTTTGCCTCTCGCCTCTTGGTACTTACATTCCCTGAGCTCTTCACCTACGAGAACACACGGAAGCATTACAACTGTAGTGGCTCTCTCGGGAAGAAACAGCTTGATCCTGTGCGGGTCAACCTTATTCGCCACTATGTAGAGCTACTATATCCACAGGCCAAGAATGACAGAGTGTGGACCCTGGAATTTGTGGGTAAACTGGACGAGCGGTGCAGGCGACGAGACACGGAACAACGGAGGTCGTACCAGCAGCAACCCAAAGTCTATGCTCCTGAGTTGGAGCAAGGGCCTGTGGACTTTGTGGCTGCTTGCCAAGTGAACCAACTCAACACAGAGCACTTGAAGGAGGATTTTGAGATCCCTCCACTACCCCCTGAAAAAAGTAGCAAAGACTTCTGCATGATCCCCCTGGAGGAATTGAAGGTATCGATTCCAGACTTCCCAGTGCCTTTGGTCTACTTGCTCTCAGACACTGAGGTGCGAGAGATTGTCCAGCAGAGCCTTTCAGTGGGAAACTTTTCCGCCCGCCTACTGGTGCGCCTCTTCCCTGAGCTCTTCACTCAGGAGAACCTGCGGCTTCAGTATAACCATTCAGGCGCCTGCAACAAGAAGCAGCTGGATCCAGTGCGTCTCAGGCTCATCCGCCACTATGTAGAAGCCGTGTACCCAGTTGAGAAGATGGAGGAGGTCTGGCATTATGAATGTGTGCCAAGCATAGATGAGCGATGCCGGCGGCCCAACCGCAAGAAGTGTGACATACTGAAGAAGGCCAAGAGATCAAATACTGTGTCCTAGTAGCAAAGCTAAAGACAATTTTTATTCTAAATATTTGCACAAGTACAGAAGCTGAATAGCATAGTGGAGCCTTTGCACACTGTCCTGTGTAGGATAAGGCCAACTTGTAAAGGCATTTCATTAGTACTCAATGTATTTGTAATATTGAACTACAGTATTAGTTTTTCATCGTCTGCTTGTTTGAGATTATAGACTGTATGTATACACCAAAACAAGTGTCATAGCTCATCTAATTTACCCTGTATATAAGATGTGTAGCCTTACCAATAACCATGTAAATATTACAAAGACAGATCACAGGCAAAGATGGATAAAAATGGTGATTGTTTATTTCCATTGCTTGTGGCACTACTGGTCTTTTATAACAATGTTTTACCTTCTTATAGAATTTTGTATTATAAATATGTATTAAACCATGGCAACAGATCCCGTTAAGCCATTTGTAATCAAGTCAGTCAAATTCAGCATTTCACTTTATTAGCACTCCATAACTTTTCCCACACATATCCCCTTGCATCTGATTCAAACCATGACCATCCATTTCATAATTACTTAGTAATATTGAGAAGTTGTCTTACTAATATTTGTTAATAGAAAATTGTGTCAAGGCCCAAAGCCATTTGAAAACAGATAAGCCAATGATGACACATACCAAGAAGACTATGTAAAAAATGCACCATTCACTTTGATGTAGTAACATGCATTGACATAGATATTCCAAATCCCTTGTCAATGGGGAGTGGTGTATTCAGTATTGTACACAAACTCATTGTTTAAAGGCATTCTGCTTGGGAAGTTCTAAGTTTTTCCAGCGCCTCAGAACAACTTTGTACCGGTCTCCATCCTTGGATTCACCCAATTCCTTCTTAATGATGACTCTCAAAAGCGTGACAGTGTCTGTTTCTTTGTTCTCTAACAATACCAGGTCCAAGGTGTCCCCAACTTTAACCTGAAGAGAGAACCAAAGATGAGTACAATTAAGAAACTTAGGGTTTGATTCAATCCATATTGCTGAAGATCTGCATTATCTACTGAACAAAAATATAAAACATGTCAAATGTTGATCCCATGTTTCATGAGCTGATAAAAGACCCCAGAAATGTTTCAGACGCACAAAACGTGCATCTCAAATTTTTACCACAAATGTTTACATCCCTGTTAGTGAGTATTTCTCCTTTACAAAGATAATCCAGCCACCTGACAGGTGTGGCATATCCAGAAGCTGATTAAACACCACAATCATTACACAAGTGCACGTTGTGCTGTGGACAGAAGGCCACTAAAATCTGCAGTTGTCAATACAATACCACAGATGTCTAAAGTTAAGGGAGTGTGCAATTGGCATGCTGACTGCAGAAATGTCCAGTGGTGTTGCCAGAGAAGTGAAAGTTAATTTCTTTACCATAAGCCGCCTCAAATGTAATTTTAGAGAATTTGGTAGTACGTTCAACTAGCCTCACAACCATGTGTAACCATGCCAGCCCAGGACCTCCACTTCCGGCTATTTCACCTGCGGGATTGTCTGAGCGGGTGCCGAGGAGTATTTCTGTCTGTAATAAAGCCCTCTTATGGGGAAAACTAACGTTTGATTGGCCAGGCCTGACTCCCAAGTGGGTGGGCCTATGCCCACCCATGGCTGCACTCTTGTCCAGTCATGTGGAATGAATATATTTGGGCCCAATACATTAAAAATTTGCCCGATTTCCTTATATGAATTGTAACGGGTAAATTCTTTGAAATTGGTGCATGTTGTTTTTATTTTTGTTCAGTATAGATTTAGTTTATATAGTGCTTATCATACAGAATCTCAGTCGATTTAAAAAATTAACTTAAGGGAGCTGGCAGTTCATGGGAGATGGTCTTCTACAGCTGGATGATGATGCAGTTCAGTAAAGGAGTAGCTTGAGTGGAGGTGGTGTCGATGGTCAGGGAGGGAGAAACATTAGACAGGCAGGCACGGAGCTGTTCATTAGGCACCTCTGTTTCTGAAGTTCACAGTTAATCCTTCTGTAGGTAGGCTTTAACAGATGCACCATGAAAAGTGTATCACCCATATGGGTGATGCTTCGGCTGCTATTACAAGCACAATTTAAATATTAAAGTTATTTACCGTAAATGCAGTCTCCGAACGAGGAAACATTGCCTTTAAATTTCAGTCGCGCTATAGTGCGCATATTCAGTGCTACGGATTAAATCGAGCCCTTAGACTTGTCCCTGACAATCCAGTTGGTTAGACTGCTCTACCACTTCAGTTCATGGGGGGTGGATTTGGATCCTAACAGTCCTGTAAGATGTTGAAGGTTGACAGAAAATATTGTTTATTTTATACATCATTACTAGGCACAAAAGTAACTCACCAATTTACTTTTCTTGACAAGTTTCTGTCCATTTAGCCAAAGCTTGTTGCCATAGAATGCATCCTCCACTTTGCTGAAATAAAGACAATAACAACAAATCAGTTGGCCACTGAGGATAGGCCTAGATTAGAGCCTTTTAAGTCATTCCATATCAATCAAATAATTTGACCTCATCTCTCTTCATTGAAGCTTTCAGGAGAGAGGTGCTCAAAGTCGACCCATTTGGATTCCCTCAAATTGTTGTCAATATTAATGTCAAATATTAATGATACCATAACCCAACCCTCTTTCTCCTTGAGTGCATCCATTTGAAAACAAAGGCATATCTCTGTAACAACTCACTTGCGTGCTATGTCAAGGCCAGCTTTCATGATAACATCATATCGAAAGGACTGCACATATTTCTCTATGTCTTTGTAGTCTTTTGGCACACTGGAGTCATCCTCAGGTTCATCATCATAGTCACTGTCCTCCAGGTCCTTTTCATCATCTTCTTCCTCTTCCTGTACGACCTTTGAGCCTCCTTTCTTCTTGCTGCTTTTGAACCTCACGTGATGAAGAACCAACCTGCTCTTAGCTGAATTCCAGCGTTTAGGAAGCTTGTGTCCACCAAGGGTCAGGAAAGAGGGGGAACCACACAGCTGGCGGGTGTGTAGTGTCCTTGGGCACCATTCTGTCCAGTAAGGTCCCGGTCCAGGGTTCAGCAGCTTTCGGGTACTCAGCCTTCCCAACTGTCTCAGTGCCAGTGCCTGTATCAACAATCCCTGCATGCTGTAGCTCCTCCTTGTGACTTGAAAAAAGTAGACAGTCGTTTACAACTAGAGTTATAAAAAGCAGTTGAATGTGGATTTTTGGTACAACAAGCCTTTAGGAAATCAATAACTATAAATGTAATATAGATAGGATACATTGTCAAGTTATGTTGGTGGCCCACTATGGTAATGGTATGCCTCCAGAGTCGTGCAGCGGTCTAAGGCACTGCATCTCAGTGATAGAGGCGTCACGACAGACCCTAATAAGTTCCAGGCTGTATCACAACTGGCCGTGATTGGGAGTCGCATAATTGGCTCTGCGTTGTCCGGGTTAGGCCGTCATTGTAAATAATAATTTGTTCTTAACTGACATGCCTAGTTTAACAAAGGTTATATTAAAACGTAACGTTAAAGAAAATGTGGGGGTGTGGCCATAAGAGTAGCATTCATTAGGGTTGAATAGCTTTAACTAACTAGTGCACAAGCTACCGTTACCTCGTTTGTTTTTAACTAAGGTTACCTAATTGACATGCAGTAGCTAGCTACATAATCACATTGTTTATATTATGCAGTGTACTCAACCTCTTCTCGTCCACAGCTAGGGTACATGATATGTGGCTAGCTAACTTAAGTCTAGGTCAACAATTTATTTTTAAATACTACAAATAATTGTTTTCGTCAACCTAGGCTAAAGTGAGTTTACGTTGTAATGTGTCACATTAGTTTAGCTAACAAATAAATACCTTGCTACAGAGATAAGCAATACAGCTAGTAGCTAACAAACGTTGTTTCCCCTCATGATTAGTGGTTGTAGCTAAGCCCATTCATGTCGTAGTTACCTTTATTTTGAGACGAGTCTTCTTCATTCAGTTAGCTTGATAGCTAGCTAGGTACTTATAACACGACCCATGTGAAGGTCAGCAACAGTAATATCACTTCCGCGTCAAATTAGACAATCCTTCAAATTAAAAGTCCGCTGTATTTTTTTATTTAACCTTTATTTAACTAGGCAAGTCGGTTAGGAACAAATTCTTATTTACAATGACGGTCTACCAAAAGGCAAAAGGCCTCCTGCGGGGACGGGGGCTGGGATTAAACATGAATAAATACAAATAAAGGACAAAACACACATCCCGACAAGAGAGACAACACATGACTCCATAAAGAGAGACCTAAGACAAGAGACGTAAACATAGAAAATTAATTGTGAAGGCAAAAAAGATGGACCATTGGCACCATAATCATCATATATGACTAGTAATCCAACACATACATTTCTACGAGACATAATAGAGGAATATACAATCTGCATAAAAGCAAGAGCCGTCATTGTAAATAAGACTTTGTTCTTCACTGACTTGCCTAGTTAAATAAAGGGGGTTTGTTGTTTTTTATTGAAAAGAAGATGTACAGGTGGATTTACACCTCACGAAAACCATTATTGTTTGTGCCATAACTTTTAAATGAATAATTTCCAGCATTTCAATGAAAAAACCTTCATCAGTGTTTGTTAATTATGTTTTTTAAATCATTGAAAGTATATGAGGTTCCTCAAAAACGGGTGACAATGTAGCCTATGTATGCCTATTTATGCCACCTGTTGTTTTTGTAATCTCTTGATTTGTGATGATTTTGGTGCAAAATCTTATTTACATTGCACAATAATTACCTTTCCCATCACTGTCTTGTTTGCATATTTGATGTATTTTCCAGACATGTTATACTGTTAATATATACATACAGTACATTACACACACACACACCATATATATATACATATAGTACCAGTCAAAAGTTTGGACACACCTACTCATTCAAGGGTTTTTCTTCATTTGAACTATTTTCTAAATTGTACAATAATAGTGAAGACATAAAAACTATAAAATAACACATTTGGAATAATTTAGTAACCAAAAAAGTGTTAAACAAATCAAAATATATTTTATATTTGAGATTCTTCAAAGTAGCCACCCTTTGCCTCGATGACAGCTTTGCACACTCTTGGCATTCTCTCAACCAGCTTCATGAGGTAGCTCTTCCAACAGTCTTGAAGGAGTTCTCACATATGCTGAGCACTTGTTGGCTGCTTTTCCTTCACTCTGCAGCCAACTCATCCCAAATCTATTTAATCCATTTTGAATTGAGGCTGTAACACAACAAAATGTGGAATAAGTCAAGGGGTATGAACACTTTCTGAAGGCACTGTATACAGGGCTTTCAAAGTATTCAGAGTCACAAAATGTTACCTTTTTCCACATTTTGTTGTGTTACAACCTTATTCTAAAATGGATTAAAACGTTTTTTTATCCTCATCAATCTACACACAATACCCCATAATGACAAACCAAAAACAGGTTTTTAGAAATGTTTGCAAATTTATTAGAAATAAAAAACGAAAATAGAAATGTACGTAAGTATTCAGATCCTTTACTCAGTACTTTGTTGAAGCACCTTTGGCAGTGATTACAGCCTCAAATCTTCTTGGGTATGACGCTACAAGCTTGGCACACCTGTATTCGGGGAGTTTCTCCCATTCTTCTATGCAGATCCTCTCAAGCTCTGTCAAGTTAGATGGGTAGCGTCACTGCACAGCTATTTTCAGGTCTCTCCAGTGATGGTAGTTCGGGTTCAAGTCCAGACTCTGACTGGGCCACTCAAGGACATTCAGAGACTTGTCCCGAAGCCACTCCTGCATTGTCTTGGCTGTGTGCTTAGGGTCTTGTCCTGTTGGAAGGTGAATCTTCAGCCCAGTCCAAGGTCCTGAACACTCTGGAGCAGGTTTACTGAGGAATGGCTTCCGTCTGGCAACTCCACCATAAAGGCCTGATTGGTGGAGTGCTGCAGAGATGGTTGTCCTTCTGGAAGGTCCTCCCATCTCCACAGAGGAACTCTGTCAGAGTGACCATCGGCTTCTTAGTCACCTCCCTGACCAAGGCCCTTCTCCCCCGATTGCTCAGTTTGACCGGTCGGCCAGCTCTACGAAGTCTTGGGGGTTCTAAACTTCTTCCATTTAAGAATGATGGAGGCCACTGTGTTCTTGGGGACCTTCAATGCTGCAGAAATATTTTGGTACCCTTCCCCAGATCTGTGCCTCGACACAATCCTGTCTCGGACCTCATGGCTTGGTTTATGCTCTGACTTGCACTGGCAACTGTGGGACTTTATATAGACAGGTGTGTGCCTTTCCAAATCATGTCCAATCAATTGAATTTACCACAGGTGGACTCCAATCAAGTTGTAGAAACATCCTCCAGGCTCCAGTATTTATGCTGCAATAGCTTATGTGATGGGGGGCTAGGGTCAGTCTGTTATATCTGGAGTATTTCTCATGTCTTATCCGGTGTCCTGTGTGAAATTAAGTATGCTCCCTCTAATTCTTTTTTTGGTAACATCTCCACACATTTTTGTGTTATCACAGCCAAAATGTAACCCCTAGAGATTTCTAGTTAAAAGGTATTGCGGAACTAATCACCTAAGATTTACATATACACAGACCCATTAACAATCTTATGCTATGCGGTTTTCAGGAGTTGTTAGTTTCCTGCGGACATACATCTTTGTTCATACACAAAGTCATGGTGTCTGTGAATACACTGCATTGTCCAAGGGAGGTCTCCACATTGGAGCCATTCCTATGAAAGGACCTGCGATTGTGGTAGTTCTCCCTGCAGTGGACTTGATTGTGGCAGTTGTCACTACAGTGGACAATGACCACTGGGAAGCAGAGAGCATCCTGGTAATCCAGGGGGGTCCTCGTCGTCAGTGTTTAGGTGTCCGGACAGGCAGCGGATGTTCTCACTGGGACTCAACTGCTCATCCAAACTGTTTCTACTCCTCCAGAAACAGCTGTGCTGCGAGCCATAACGCCGGCCCTAGGAGAAGCGGCTGTCGCTGTAGGACACCTGGCCGACGCGCGGGCTAGTGCCTGTACATAAGCTGAGGGCACTGCTGGAGAAAATGGAGGAGCTGCTCATTGCCCAGTGACAGCGTTTGCAGTTCTGTCTGAAGCCACCAGAGGAGCACTGAACCATTTCCATGAGACAAGCCTCAGAGTAGCTAGGCGCCAGCTGCTGGTTGGAACGGACGTGCCACTCCAGATCTGTTCTGTCGATTGTGTTAACCCGGGGGATCAGGTGGCTGTAAGGGCATTTGTCGAGAGGGGTCACAGGGACGTAATCCATTCCGAAGAGCTTTTCTACATGGTAATAGACGTAGGCAGTGTGTTACTCTGTGACAACTCTCTGGGGCCATGAGAAGGTAAGAAATTATGCCGCCTAGAACACATGATGAGACACCATACCACGGACAGTGGTCAGGGTGAGAAAACACAATCACACACTCCTTTAAGTTGATGTCCTTCAGGTGCATCCTCCCATACCTCCATACAGTCCTCTAGCTCCTCGTTGTGAAGAACCTTGCTCTTTGGGTGAGGTAGGAGTTCTCAGACTCCACATTAGCAAAACTAAAACACTCAGTGAACCTCAGTTTTGTGAGTGGGGCCATGCAGTTGTTTTGAGATGTCCTTCACCCCACAGCGAACGTTGTCATATTCAGCCTCAGCCACATGGGCGTTGACCCATTATTGGTAGACCTAGGTGCAGGTGTAGGCGTCCCCATTACGGTAGCGTGTGACCTGCCGGGTCTGTCTAACATAGTGGTAGCTAATGGTCTTCCACCAGATGCAGGGTTTAGCTTGCTGCATCCTTTGAACACGTTCATAAATGCCTTCCACGTCCCATTTTATGCTGCAGCTCACTCTTTTCATGGTGCCAGCACTCCACTAGGATGAGCAGGTAGAGCACGAGTAGGAAGGCCAGATGGGGTGTAGACGTAGCCATCAGAACAGGGGCTGTCATGGTACATCATGGAATTCCCTTTAAAGGCACTGTCAAAGGTGAGGCGGGTCACCTTGGTGAAATGGCACCACACCATGGCTCCTTTGCAGCCGTACATGAGCATGGAGAGCAGCAGGCCTTTCCAGATGCTCTCTTTACACAGGGACTTGATCAGGGATTGTTTCAAGTGCTTCTGCTGTTAATTCAAAGCATGCAAAAAAAAGGGAGGATAGTGTAAGTAAATGTAAATGGACACAGAATTTTGTATTTCAAACCATTCAACATTTCATGACCATTGTTGAGGTCTCTGACGTTTTATTCACAATGTTTATCCTATTTTCCCCCACATCCAAGAAGCTCCTATTTAATTCACTGCAAGGTTGCTTGACTCATATTTTATATATATATATATTGAAGAAATTTGCTTAATTCTTGATAGGAAAATACTATCAAAAAATACAATTAAATTCAGGATAAAAGGAATCTTTATACCCCCTTAATGTTTTTTTAAATATGGCTTTATTTCCACTTTGTTCCTCCTAGGCTACACCTGAATACAGTGAGGTCTGAGTAAACGCAGGCATCTGATGTACGAATGTACATCTTGAATCTTTCGATTGCCATCAATATTCGACCATGTATTGCTTTTATTATAGCAAGGCCTGTGGAAATTGTATGGCAGCATAATATGAGTGGTACCTCTTCTCTGGTGTCATCCTCGAAAACGGTGGTTGCTACTGCTCTAACTCGCTGTCGCAGCCGAATTTCCGAATTGAGTTTACTTAGATTCCTTGCTCCAACGTAGAGATAGTTGCTTGTGTCTATTCAGTTTCCGTTGTTAATTTTGCACATAAAAAGCGTGATTTATTTGCTTATGATCTATAGGGTATGCATTTTAAATAAAGGCATTCAGCAGCGGAGAGAGCTGATGGCAGACATTTAATCGAATAAAACATACAGGTAACAGACTAAAATGTCGCGATCAAGAAATAATTTACACCAGCGGCGTTTTACAAGAAATCAGGGTATTTAGAATCGTGTTTGAATACTCCATCACTCAGATTAAGTAACGTGACCTTGTCGGTATGCAGAAGTTATCCTCTCCACTAAGCATCTTATTATAGTCAACCTGAGCAAATTGGGTCGGCTCATACACACCTGTTATAAAGACTTTATCATATGAACAACAACCTAACAATAATAGCCCAACAACAATAGAATTACTAATTGCCTAGTAACAATACAACTGATTCAGCCTACTAGCCTAATACTTGCCTAGGCTACTAATAACAATAGTATGTACTATAATTGTATTTATAAATAAACACTAAAGAATGGTAAGAAAACAAAAAGCAGACGGGCAAGACAATGTGAAATTGTTATGCGATATGTCTTGAGCTTGTTCAGGTTAAAAGATTGTTCTGAAATGCAAACCCTCAATGAAACGGCAGATGGCAATGTAGGCCTACACACGTACAATATGAGTAAAAAACGAAGGCAGTAAAAAGTGTTAATTTGTTGTGCAGGACTATTTTTTTATTAACATCCCTACTGAAAGTAGATCAGGATCTTTATGGATCATTTCCTCTCCAACATGTCTCAGCATATTATGAATAACTGAAAATGGCTGACTATTTACATTCAGGTATAGGGCCTACTTGAAATGATGTATAAAAGAGTTTAAGTAGGTATACTGTAACGGTTAATTATTAGATTAATCCAATATAATTTATGCATCTATAAATAAACTAACACATTCATATGTGTCCTTGTCATTAGCTGCATACATTGGCAATAATAACAGTCTAATTATCAATGTGCAACAGTGAAGTCACATAAACTCACTATTTGGCAAGGAACAAAAAAAACAAGAACACAATTTCAACCTATGTGTTTTAACGGTTTATTACAGATGCATAAACTATTCATAGACCCCATATACAGTAATTTGTAACGGTTTATGAATAAATCCTATTAAGTAGACTAGTTACCGAAATGTAAGTAGGATAGCCTATACTTTGGCTGGGAAAGATGGTGAGACTCAAAGCATCTTGATTGAAAAAGTATCCTACAATTGTTGCTCCTCGCTAGGGGCGCTGGTTGAACACAGTGCAATAGAGAAGACAATGTAGCCACTCAGTGTCAGCCAAATCCATGATATTAACACAATCTAAAGAGCAAGGGGAGTTTCCAAAGTCATCAAACCCGTCCAACTTTCTCATTTACAGCTATAGACCACTGAAAATGGATCCTATTAGGGCTGCTGTTCCTTTGCTATGGCTTTCCCTGTGCTTTGGGAATATTCTGGAGGCAGCGGTACTTGGATCATTGCAGTACCCCTCCGGTGCGGATGATAACGGGCTTGTATCACATCTGGATGAGCGGAGTCGCAGAGAGCCGACAGCGGTGTCCAGGAAAGACCCTCCGATAAATGATACTATCGTCCCCCATGAGTATATGATATCTCTATACAGGACACTATCTGAGATAGAGAGCAGAGGGCTTAACAGCAGTGCTCCTCGCACCGCAAGACTCGCCAACACCGTGACCAGTTTCGTGGATCAAGGAAAAGGTGGGTGAAAGTGAAATCAGTAGGTTTATTATTATCACTCAGGGTAGACTTAATCATGGTGGTTGCCATTTATTTGGGGTTTGAAGGCAATTCAAATACATTAATTGTGATTAATGGGCTACAATCAATCAGTTATCCAAATATCCATAGCCTTCTGCAAATTGCTGTATTATAGGTCAACCTATTTGGACAAGTCTGTGTTGAAAAATGATATGGTAAATACGAGACAACTGTTTTGGGAATATTTAGAAAAATGTCTGTCATAGGGTTTAAAAAAAAACTTTTATGCCATTTAAAAAAAACATGATTTCCCCTCATTAATTAAAATAGAAACATTGAATTGCAATATCTTGAAAAACCTGATAACCTTACAGCGAATTGCTTGACAATTTCCTTCTCCAGCAGTCATTATTTTAAGATGAATGCATTCATTTGAAATGCTCCCCTACGCCACATCCCGACATCTGTCATGTTGGCAACAATGCGTTATTGAAAAGTATTAACAAGTCTTAAGTAGGCTACCTACAACTGAAACATTAGTCTGTTTGGGGAGGTAGCCTACATTTGTTTCACATTTATATGGGAGTTTTCTAAATACTCTAAATACTTCCAACGAAATATGAAGTCAAATGTCTCGTATTTCCAACATCTGTGATGTATAAACCTCACTGGCACCTTGAGCTAAACACTTCGAGAAGGCCTGCTTTCCCCGAGTCCAGGTGTTGCTGATAAAAACATACTTGTAATTTAAAACGGGTGTTCACATAGAATATTTGTTTGAATAAGTATACTCTGTCAGTAGGCCTATTCCATCAAATTAAATTGCAGGAATACAAGTACCTAAACTATGTCCAAAACAGTTTTTTTTATTGGGCATAGTGCAATTTGTTAATCGGGATTTTTAAGGAATACATTTTCATGTAAATATAATAACAATGACACTGTTTTAGGTTCATGTAAACCTATACATTATAACAATAACAATAATAGTAATAATAATAACAACAATGATTATTCAACATTTTGGTTTGTAGACCTATGGCAAGGAATGATTTCTCTACTTCCTCTCAAAACATGTTATAACTGTGTGTGTTAAGAAATGTGTTTTTATTTTCAAAGGACTATAGTCATTTTACATAATCTTTTTGAGGATTCCAAACTTGTTTTAAAGAACAAACACAATTAGAAGGTTTAAAGTGGAGGTCATTAAAAATAATGTTAAACTAGATTCCAAAACAGGCATGCACATCTTTTCGGTCTCAATGCACAATCATTTAAATGCATCAAAGATGAGAAGTATCATTTCCATGTATTTTGGTTTCAAAGTCAGCAATTAGTAGTAGTCTTAGGAGACAATATTATAGTTTTTTATTGATGTAATTTAGTTTTGCCAACAAAGTAATCAAGTCAATGTGCACCTGTGTGTGAGTTTAAATGTGTGCACTGACCTTCCTATTAACTTGCCCCCCCCCCCATAAAGCTCACAGAGCAAGTTCACCTCAGGTACACGTAGACACAAAATATATGAAAAGAATGCAGCTTTATCTTTTATTCACTGAGATTACAACATAGTCTGGGTTATGTCATTGTTTTGTCTTGCAAGCGGATATTTGCTAGGATAGTGCTGCTCCCTTCACCTTTCATTGTCTGGGTATTCCACTTAAGCCTGCCTGGCTGGTCTTTCTCAGAGGGGGACAAGGGGTGAAGATCATCTGCACTCAACAAAGGTTTAAATGTCCTTTTCCAGCCGGAGCCTCACTGTGCACAATTCCGTTTTATTTTGAGGTCCCTTCCATAATGCATCGATGACACGACACCACAATCTGGCCTTGGATTCTTATGCTACCCATCTGTATTGGAGAAGAAATTCCCTTCATGTTTTAACCATGGAACTGCGGTTTCGTCCTCAGGTTGCACCGTATCCCAAGACCTCTTGCTTGGGTTGAATGTCAACATGAAAACTTTTGAAAGTTAGGCGATAGTCTGTTCCCTCTTAGCAAGCTTTCCCCCCTGCCAATTGCCACATCTCCGTCATGGTTGCAACTGTGGTATGGCTGATGATGTGAATAGCTGTTACGTGCCAAACTGAATTCTCTGGGGAGGGAGGACGTAGACGTGACTAACATATCAGATGCATAGAAATTATTTCAATATTATTTGTTTGTCTTTTTTTTCATGTATGTGTTAATTCAGGTGAGTGTCAGGTTTCTGTTTGTTTGTGGACTACAGCTGTATGTGCACCCATCACTATATGAAATCCAAACATTCTACTAAATATACAGTACATCCCCATCACTTTGGTGTGTTCAAATCTCTATAGCCACCACTTTCTCTCTTTGAGAAATATGGACCGAAGGAGGAAGAGAGGAAGGGAGCTGAGGCCACTTCAGTTTCAGTTTCTCCAGTGTCTCGCCAAGCCCTCCTCTCACTCAATCAGTGTAATTAGCACATACTGCCAAGGACTTGAGCCTGCCTACAGGTCAGCCAAGTGCTTTCCTCCTGGCCTGCTCCTGCAGCTTTTGTCAGCTCTGTTGCTTGCATGTGGAAACGGTATTCCCACCAAGGGGGAGACACACAGACAGGGCTTCATGGCCACAGGCTTTCTGTCTAGCGTAGAGAGCCACTCCACTTGACCAAGGAGAGGGGAGTTCCTGCCAAACGTTGAAGACTTGTTTACATATGGCCGCAGACACTCAAAGAGATTTAAGTCAGCTGACGTCCAGTGCTTGGTTTGCGTTCCCCATCCTCTTTTGGAATAGGTGTGTTTTAATAACTGTGTATGTGTGTGTTAGTGTTAGATTCAAGTGACTAGCCTTTGTTTGATTCCACTACAGATCACTCCTCCTGGGGAAGTGGCCAGCGCTATCTCTTCGATCTCTCCAGTCTGTCCAGGACTGATGAGCTTGTGGAGGCAGAACTGAGGATCCTGAGAAAGCCACCGCTAGATCTCCTTCCTGTGCTGACATGGGGCAGGAATCTTTATCGCCTCCTCCTCTACACTTGTCCGTCTGAGGGGAACTCTGGAAGACGGCTGCTGGATTCCAGGACAGTCGACGTTCTGGATGGCGAGCCTCCCAAATGGGATGTATTTGATGTGTGGGCAAGCGTGAAGGCTCGACGAAGGAGCCACAGGACAGCAGCGGGCAATGACCTCCTTGTGGCCTGCTTTGACCTGCTGGTCGTTTCGGAGTTGACCAAAGAGGCAGCCAACCCTCTTACAGTTGGGCTGCGACGCCAGTCTCGGCAGCCCCAGGAGAGGGCCTTGCTGGTGGCTTTTTCTCGCACCCGCAGGAAAGAAAACCTGTTCAAGGAGATCAGGGAGCAGATAAAGGCAGTGCGAGGAGACATGGGTTTTCTGGATCCTTTGGACCTCTCTGGTGACGTGGTTGGTCACCTATCCAGGCATCGCAGACGCCGGACTGCCCTGACCAGCAGATCTATAGGTGGAGCTGGTGGGGGAGGAGGAGGCGTCGGTGTTGGAGGAGGAGGAAGGAGTGGTGGAGGCAGCGGGCGCAGGAAGACTCGATGCAGCCGCAGGCAGCTCCACGTCAACTTCAAGGAGTTGGGCTGGGACGACTGGATCATCGCACCGCTGGATTACGAGGCACACCACTGTGAGGGCGTGTGTGACTTTCCGCTGCGCTCACACCTGGAGCCAACAAATCACGCCATCATTCAGACACTTATGAACTCTATGGACCCTGACTCCAGCCCGCCCAGCTGCTGTGTCCCCTCCAAACTCAGCCCCATCAGCATCCTCTACATTGACTCTGGCAACAATGTGGTCTACAAGCAGTATGAGGACATGGTGGTGGAGAGCTGTGGCTGCAGGTAGCATTGCGACAGAGGGGGATGTCTGATTGTCTTGTCGGAAAATCAATTGGTGGTTTGATGCGCTTGTTAACGCAGGCCTCCCCTATCTCTTCCCCCTAAACCAACTGTATTTTGTGATTTGCTGAAAAAAAGTCCCGACAAGTATGCTCATTACTGATCTGCCTTAACTTGAGTGGAACATAATCTAATTTGCTGCTTAATTTATTAGAATTTGTCATTGAGCTGCTATTTAATTTCATGAGCTCTTTAGCATTTCTTTACTCATAACATGCTCTGGCTCTCTCTCTCTCTCTCTCTCTCTGTCTCCTTGGCTCTGCATGTTGTTCGATGCTGTCAACTTTAGTAAATATCCCATTCTTAAACAACTGATATGCTTCTGACTTTGGTTCTATCACATTACTTTAGTAATCCATTTATAATAAGGTGTATAAAACATCAGCCCTAGCTTTTAATTTGCTGAACAGCAGACAGAATTAATTGAAATGAACAAAACCCCAGACTTCTAGCGTTATGACAACAGCATTAGAGTACATTTGTGTGCCTATAAGAGAGGCATGGGAGTAAATGATTTGATATCCTTAACTATCAGAATACATAGTAAGACAGTTTTAGTTCCACTGAACTGCTCCCACTGTGCTTGCTCTTAACTAAAACAACATTTCAAATGTATGAGAGGACACAATCAAAAAGGACTTTTGAATATTGCCGTTTGCATCACACAAGACCCTACTGTCATCTCTTGGACATGTTTTAGATAATGCTGCTGTTAGTATTGAGAAATTAGGACATTGTTATGCATCTCTTTAGCAAGACAGAAAACGTCTCCCATTCATGGAGCTGTCTGCTGTAGAAACCTCTGTCTATCAGCCCAAGTTGGAGGAACAGTGATCTTTAGTTAGGGATATGCTATAGGACCCATTTACACAGTTAACTTAGAAAAATAGCTGTGTCACAATGCATTTGCTTATATCACTCTATATCATTACTATGCAAAGATCAGAGGTATATGATATGGAACATTTAAGGTATGAATGAAGGCGGTATGAATGAAGGCCGACAAGGTGAATTTGAAGCAGATTTTTATGGCATGACTCCGATTTATTATTGCTTGCAACTGAGAAATGTCATTTTTTTGCAGAGTAGGCTTTCTACTACAGCTGGTAATGTACATGACTTAAACAAGCAGATCCCGTGCTAACTTTGATTGATATGGCGATTAATTTCCCTGTCAACAGCACAGAACCTATAGGCTATATAATGTCCATAGGAATTCCTTGTCAGGGAAATGGAACATTGGAATTCACCATTTAACACTCCAGGTACTGAATTATAAGAGCACATGATTTTGCTAAATACTATTGATCAAACAGCAACATGTGTTGGTCTTTGGATGTAAATTCCATCTATTCCATTTTATTTTAGAGTTCAGGCCAGAGTGGCATGTTAGCCTGCTGGTCCAAATACACTATATATACAAAAGTATGTGGACACCCCTTCAGGTGTATAAAATTGAGCACACAGCCATTTAATCTCCATAGACAAACATTGGCAGTAGAATGGCCTTACTGAAGAGCTCAGTGACTTTCAACACGGCACCGTCATAGGATGCCACCTTTCCAACAAGTCAGTTCGTCAAATTTCTGCCCTGCTAGAGCTGTAAGTGCTGTTATTGTGAGGGGAAATGTCTAGGAGCAACAACGGCTCAGCCGCGAAGTGGTAGGCCACACAAGCTCACAGAACGGGACCGCTGAGTGCTGAAGCGCGTAAAAATCATCTGTCCTCGGTTGCAACACTCTCTACCGAGTCCCAAACTGCCTCTGGAAGCAACGTCAGCACACTAACTGTTTGTCTGGAGCTTCATGAAATGGGTTTCCATGGCAGAGCAGCTGCACACAAGCCTTAAATCACCATGCGCAATGCCAAGCATCGTCCGGAGTTGTGTAAAGCTCGCTGGCATTGGTCTCTGGAGCAGTGGAAACACGTTCTCTGGAGTGATGAATCACGCTTCACTATCTGGCAGTCCAACGGACGAATCTGGTTTTGGCAGATGCCAGGAGAACGCTACCTGCCCCAATGCATAGTGCCAACTATAAAGATTGGTGGAGGAGGAATAATGGTCTTGGCTGTTTTTCATGGTTCGGGCTAGGTCCCTTAGTTCCAGTGAAGGGAAATCTTAATGCTACATCCAACAATGCCATTCTAGATGATTCTGTGCTTCCAAATTTGCAGAAAAACGAGGTCCCATACAGAAATGGATAGTCAAGATCGGTGTGGAAAAACTTGACTGGCTTGCACAGAGCCCTGACCTCAACTCCATCGAGCACCTTTGGGATGAATTGGAACGCTGACTGCGAGCCAGGCCTAATAGCCCAACATCAGTGCCGGACCTAACTAGGCTGTTATAGCAGCAACAGGCAAAGCAACCCCAATTTAATGCCCAAGATTTGAGAATGAGATGTTCCATGAGCAGGTGTCTACATACTTTTGGTCATGTAGTGTATGTTTGTGCTTTAGCCAACTCTTCCCTGCCGTGTTTGTTCATTGTCATTCCAAACATACAGGAATCACAGCAAGAAATAAGTTATTACCTGCTTTTCAAAGGTGGTAATTAAGTGTAAATTCCCCACTGTATATTATTTCACAAATCCCAGTGGAATCACAATAATACAAGGTAACTAAATATGCACAGTCAACACATAGGAAACAAAACCACTTGCAAAGTGTAAACTAGGCACAGATCATATGTGGTGTCCCTAGGAGAGAACTCCCTTGCAGATATTTCATAGTATTAGTGAAAGAGATCAGCCTTTTTCTTCACACTCTCTCTGTAATATATTTAACGCTGTTTGTGGTAACGTCATATCACTGAGTTTCAGTTTAAATGTAATTATATTTCCTGTAATTCCAAGTCAAATTCAAACAAAGATTCTTGAACAGAATTTGAAATGACCAAACCATTCTGTCTGCATTGACCCCCGTGTGGTGTATCAAGATTGATATACATTTAGTTTTATTTCTTCAAATAGATATATTCCCATGTTTTTGCACAAAATGCAAATAGTTGATCATTTATGACTACAGACTAGTGCATTTCTAAGTACAGGAGTATTTGTACTGATATACAATTTGTGAGTCAAATGTAATGTACTAATTACCATATTTGAGTGTTTGCTTCTTTTGTTTGGAATTCTGTCTGTTAAAATATTTCATTTCATTTCTAACCAAAATCCAAAGCAGCTTTCATGCATTTTGTTCCACATGTTTTAGTCCAAACCAGAGATTGTTTATTTTTTACGGTTTTCTTTTACGGTTATGTTAAACCGATTTGGTTCTTTATGAATTAAAACAAAATCCTGCAAAACGGACTATAGTGACATTTTGAACAAAGGACTACGCTCAAAAACAAACAAGAAATCCTCTGCTTGTGTTATATTTTCAAACAGCAGAGGAAATTTAGTGGCACATCATTTCCAGGAGGCCGATACATGGCTATAATGCAACTCCCCAAACATCATTGAATTCACCTAACATACATTGATCAATAGCAATGTTCGAATCTTGAATTCACCTAACATACATTGATCAATAGCAATGTTCGAATCAACTTTCCAGAGTTTCTATTTAAATGTAAACATAAAACTGCCCAAACATTAAGAAAAAGGGGGTGTAATGATACAACTTCCTGTAAATTCCTGTTGCACATATTTTTGATGGAAACATGATTACTACCAAAGTTACCATCCTTTTTGAATATCTTTTCAACTGTAGTGACATTCTGCTCAGTGGAAAATAGTTACCATAAGAGCTTCTTGATTAGCGTGTATACCCTTTATCTAAATTACATCAATACGGCAAAGGATAATAAAACAAAAGTGGCAGGCAGAAAATAAACCCCAAAAGCTAATTTAGTCCAGAGAGTAGCTCCTTTGGTATGCTATGCCTTGATATTAGATACATTTGTATTTTTCTCCACTTTGTTTGTGTGCGTGTCCTATTACAGCTACTTTGTATGACTGTTTTTTTCTGCTTCTTTGTGATCCATAATGCCAAACACATTTTCATGAAAATGGCAGGACAAGGAAGTGATTGGGCTTTTCCATACTTCATTGCATGTTTACTTCAGCAAGCTTGTCTTAGCATGTCCATTGTCTTGAAATAGTATTCCCCCTGCACAGTTGTTACATTTTGTTGCACATTTTGCGACTCCACTCAACTTAAATCTGTTTGAAAATCTGTGGAAAGACAGTTTGTTGTAAATCAACGATCCCCATCCAACTTGACAAAGCTTGAGCAATTTTGCCAAGAACAATGGACACATGTTAGGATGTAGTGTTGAGTGTTGTAAAGATCATTGGGGGAAAATGGCTCAAAATCCTAGACTCTAACGCAACAAAAGGTGAAAGCTGTGCCATGGTTAGGATGGATGTTGTTTCAAGACTCATGGATGCTTCACGAGTACAAAGTGTTGTTGTGAACATCTGACCGACTCCTGGGTCGGCTTATCCAAGGATGGTCTGTTACAAAAGCAATGTGGGAGGTATTCTGACTTGAGATCTGCATGCTTGATTCTAATTTAACAATATCATCAGTTGCGGTTTGACCTGGGCAATGTTAAAGTTAGTAGCTGTTAACACTGACAAAATATATTTTGAGTTTTGTTTGTGTAAGAGCATTGGTTCGTTATTGAATTGGGATTCTGATATAAAATTCCAAGTACTTAACAACATCTATGCAATGTGTATTTCCCCATAATTCTGCTTTAACCTATTCAAATATGATGTCTTCCCCATGCTTTTCAAGGGAAATTCAATTAAAGGTAACCTTTTCCTTTTCATTCTCCTCCTTTCCACATTTATGGATTGGATTTATTGAATATTAGAGAGCATTTGATTTCTGGCAAGAAATGCAAATTGTATGAAAGTCCCCCATATATTTTTTAAAGACATGTAAGCTTCTGTATAAAGATCATTGTACAAGTAAAAGCTTGGTCAAGTTCATATTTTGTTGAGAAGGGAAATGTTTGAGATTTAACCGTTAGACGGCCATTCGTTTTATATGTGTTCATGTAAAATGCACTGTGTGTATGTATGTATGTATGTATGTATTCTATGGGTTATAAAGGTCTGTACATAATGTAATTGTAAATTAACTGTAAACAGCTCTTTTCTCTTTTGGAAATATTTTATAGTAGTATATATTTGAAAAAGTATATGTAAGCACACTTTTTATCCTCATTTTATGTTCACCAGTTTTTTTGTAAAGATTATTTTATTAAATATTGTATTCATAATAATATGAATAATCTTCCTTTGAGTCTTCCTGTAAGTGACTTTGAGAGTCTTAGTAATACAGGTTAGAGCAAAAACTGTGATAACCACGGTCTTCCCTGTATAGCAGAAGCTAGATTTGAAACACAGACTTTTTGACCTTGGGACAAAAAGAACCCACACAGTGCCTTCAGAAAGTATTCACACCCTTGGACTTTTAAAATGTTTTGTCGTCTTACAAAGTGGAATTAAAATGGATTTGTCCTTTTTTGTCAATGATCTACACAAAATACTCTGTAATGTCAAAGTGGAAGAAAAAATATATCATTTGTAAAAAATGCATGTAAAATAAAACACTAGTATATCTTGATTAGATTAGTATTCAACCCCCTGAGTCAATACATGTTAGAATCACCTGTGGCAATGATTACAGCTCTGAGTCTTTCTGGGTAAGCCTCTAAGAGTTTAGCACACCTGGATTGTACAATATTTGCATATTATTCTTTTTTAAATTCTTCAAGCTCAGTTAAGTTGGTTGTTGATCATTGCTAAAGAGCCATTTTCAAGTCTTGCCATATATTTTCAAGCCGATTTAAGTCAAAATTGTAAGTAGGCCACCCAGGAACATTCAACTCCAGTGTATGTTTGGCCTTGTGTTTTAGGTTATTGTCCTGCTGAAAGGTGAATTTGTCTCCCAGTGTCTGTTGGAAAGCAGACTGAACCAGGTTTCTCCTCTAGGATTTTACATGTGCTTAGCTCTATTACATGTATTTTTTTACCTAAAAAAACTCCCTAGTGCTTACCGATGACAAGCATACACATAGTATGATACGGCCACCACCATGCTTAAAAATATGAAGAGAGGTACTCAGTGATGTTTTGTGTTGGATTTGCCCCAAATAGAATGCTTTGAATTCAGGAAATGAAGTTAATTTCTTTGCCACATTTTTTGCAGTTTTACTTTAGTGCCTTATTGCAAATAGGATGCATGTTTTAGAATATTTGTACTCTGTACAGTGTTCAGTCTTTTCACTCTGTCATTTAAGTTAGTAATGTGGAGTAACTACAATGTTGTTGATCCATCCTCAGCTTTCTGTTATCACAGCCATTAAACTTTGTAACTGTTTTAAAATCACCATTGGCCTCAATGAAATCCCTGAGCGGTTTCCTTCTTCTCCGGCAATTGAGTTAGGGAAGGACGACTGTATCTTTGTAGTGACTGGGTGTATTGATACACCATCCAAAGTATAATTAATAACTTCACCATGCTCAAAGGGATATTCAATGCCTGCTTTTTTAAATAGGTGCCCTTCGTTGCGAGGCATTGGAAAACCTTCCCGGTCTTTGTGGTTGAATCTATGTTTGAAATACACTGCTCGACTGAGGGACCGTACAGATAATTGTATGAGGTAGTCATTAAAAAAATCACGTTAAACACTATTATTGCACAAAGTGTTCATGCAACTTATTATGTGACTTGTTAAGCACATTTTTACTCATTAACTTATTTAGGCTTGCCATAACAAAGGGGGTTGAATACTTATGGACTCAAGACAATTCAGCTTTTCATTTGAATTAATTTGTAAACATATCAAAAAAACATAATTCCACTTTGACATTGTAGGCACAACATAATGTGGAAAATGTTGAGGGGTGTGAATACTTTCTTCAGGCACTGTAGTTGTTGTGGGATTTTGAAATTAAATGATGTAATTTTGTTATAAACATTTGAGGAAGGCTGAAAATAAGCTACTGTATCAATGTCAAAAGAAAACATAACAAAGGGAAACAATTAAAGGGACTTTGTAAAATGATGATTTGTTGCAGACGATGGTGGAACAGGAGAAATACAGAATATTTCAGGGTATTTTTTTGTCCCCACAAGGGGACCTGCACCACTAAGGAGACATAACACAGTAATGCTTGTTTGATTTTGCCACAGTTTAAACCACCAGGGCAGGATTACTCCATTTCCCGCCACAAAATACCCTTGTCTCATGGTTTAAATCAAGGATAAGTTAATTAAGGGGTTTTGTCATTCCTTTTGATGGGGCCAAAGAGGGAGATTAAAGTAGGCTTGGTTTACACAGGGATTCTTTCCTCCAATGTCTCCACAATGCAGCTGGTGATGGTTTTCTCTAGGGAGATGTTTCCCTCTATGTTTTCCATAAGTAAAAACTAGCATGGGGTTTGGGTTGGGTAAGATATGACATCTACCTAAAGCAGATCTTTGATAGAGCAAGCACAGGCACCCTGGCCATCAGTCCATGGTCAATGCCAAGTCCATTCACAGAAAAATCTAAACGATGACCACGAGGGATATGTGTGTAGCAATGTGTAGCCAATGCTCAGACCAAGATTTAGTCCTCAGAACTTCCATGGAGTTCAATCCATTGGTGTCATTCCTGAGCTTGAGTTGATTTAAATCAAGCAAAAACAAAATATTAACTACTTCAAAAAACATTTAGATTTTAGTTGACTTTCCCCTAAGGCAAATTAAGAACCTTTTCTTTTTTATAGTCCTAGAATTTGAAAGCCTTCAGATGTCAGCAAGCTCAACACATCCTTCCTAACCCAAAAAGGGCTGACAGCTTACTCTGACAAAAGCAAACTCTTACTTCCAAGATTAGTATTTTTTTTGTCAAATAACTGATTTTGTTTTTTGTATTCAAAACTCAAAGAGATCGCCTTCACTTAAGCAGTCAATAAATTGTAAAATTCCAATAATTTTCCAGGTTCAGAAAAACTTACATTAAAGTACTGCAATTCTGGCAATGTTAATACACTGTGAGAAACTCATTTTGAGATCAGGTCCCCTCTGTCCATATAATCATATTAAATTAAGATTTAAAAGGCAAAACCGATCAGAACTCCTACTCTGAGACTCTTTATAGAGGCCCTGGAGTGTTTTTGGTGCCTGCCTCTGTAAAACACGACTGAGGGAAATGCCACTTCATCTTCAGAATGGGGATAATTGTCCTGAATCAGCTCTTGTGTGTTTTGGCTGCACATGTCTGTCTCTATTGCCATCTTGTTGTACTTTTATGGAAGAAATTGACTATTTAACCCCTCCTTCTAAGAGGCGGAAAAAAGTCACAGGATTTTCTGAACTGTGGGCAATTAGATATAAAGGGACCATGCCATGGCTTTAAAAGGGTATGCTGAAATGTCAGAGCAAATATTAACTCACACACCACTACATTGTCTTTCTTTGTGGAGCTGGGAAATAGAATTTAAAAACCCAATAGTTAGTCATCAATGATACATTACTTTGTCTCACAAATTCAATTTTTTTTCAAAGGAAATGTGAAAGTAGAGGCACTGCAATCACAAAGCAAGTCAATGGACGTGAAAGAACATATATTCCCCAGATAAATACTTGTCCTTAATTT
This sequence comes from Oncorhynchus kisutch, assembly GCF_002021735.2. Lineage (NCBI taxonomy): Eukaryota > Metazoa > Chordata > Actinopteri > Salmoniformes > Salmonidae > Oncorhynchus > Oncorhynchus kisutch. The sequence goes on along the minus strand of NC_034180.2, from coordinate 28,750,867 downwards.
ATTTAAATAAAAAATATTTACATAGCTTTTGTTCTATCACTTTTTAATAATTATATATAAAAGTTTTAACACCTACTCATTCCAGGGATTTTCTTCATTTTTTTGTCATCAAGGCAAAGAGTGGTTACTTTGAAGAATCTAAAATCTAAAATATATTTTTGGTTACTACATGATTCCATGTGTGTTATTTCATGGTTTTGATGTATTCACTATTATTCTACAATGTAGAAAATAGTAAAAATAAAGAAAAACCCTGGAATGAGGTGGTGTGTCCAAACTTTTGACGAGTACTGTATATATTTAATTTCATATTTTTCATGACAATTACAAAACATTTAGTTAATACAGAGTACATAATGATTAGTCATTTAAAGCAATATAATCTAAAGTAATGTAAAACCAAATTTACACATGAGCACAACTCAAAAAACATTTTTTGTAGAGGATCAACCACCAATTGCTTTGTTTAATGAATTTCTGTTAGTCTCTGTATCTGAAATCCTTTCTACTGCATTGCAGTCGTGACTAGGATGAACGAAACCCCATCTAGTAACTCTCTCTCCCTCTCCACCCAGATCTCATCCATCACACTGGTATAAACAACATTAGTCTCAGTGTGTATTCAACAGGAGCCTAAGCTTCAGATAACACTAAGCCTTCCATATTCATTTGCATTTCAAAATGGGCAGATATCAAATACATCCAGACAACTAATAAACCAAGATTCCCCATCAAACACGTAAATTAAGAAAGGCTTTTTGAAGAGCTTTTCTGTAAATGGTTACATCACCAGTGGCTGGTGGCCAACAGTGGAAGGAGTGCTCGGTCAGAGGTTGGAGGTCAAAGATGAACACTAAGTCGGCAGATTCCTTTGTCAGAAATAGACTTTCTTAGACTTCCAAAATATAGGAAATCCAACTTTAGATGGAGTTAAACTTTTGAAATGATGAGCATGCCTTTTTGTTATTTCATCACAGATTTATTGCTAAATTCAATCAAACATGCACTAAAAACACATTGTTCCGGCACTGCACTGTAGGGCAGGAAATGGAGACAAGTTATCTGTATCAGGCTGTGTTGACAGAACACAGAAAAACATAAATCAAATAAAACCATTGAGTTGATCTGCCAACACATTTTGCCATGCGCAATCAAACATGTTCAACACGTGTCTGGAATAATTCAGAAACAGCATTCTTTCTTTCCATGCATCAGGAAAGCATGTTTGAGTTAATATGCCTTTGAGTTGGTTTGACATTAATGTGCATTTTTGCAAAACAAAAAGGATGTTGTTTTTGATTGAATAGTTACATTACAGGGTAATTAAGAACCTATGAACTAATCAAATGTATGAATAGATTCCAGCTGATTTCTCTTGGTCCTCTTCAGCAAACACATACCATTACTTTACAAAGTCAAGTATCACAATTGCCTGCCAACCCAACAGAAATTTGGTAACAAAAAATACATATTTATATGATTGGTGGTCCAATAAAGATATAACGCGATACGCAAATCAATACAATTAGAATTAATAATCGTATCAATGTTTTGGTCATTATGCATTACTTAGCTACACAGTATATTGAAATAAAAACACATTTTAAAATGTAAAATCGGGTAAGAAAACAGAGAGAACAAAGTTTTGGGGTCCAATGTCAAAATACAAGTCAATTTTGGGATTTTCATAAAAACTATGTGGTTGTTGAAGCCTACCTGATATCTCTGTAACTATAAGGCAGTGATGGTACAGTAGTGGCTATAATCACACGTTATAGCCTAGGGAACTGGTTTAGTGCTTAAAGAGCTTTGACAATGATTTGGACAAATATATTCATTCTTTCATTTCACTACCAGATGTCATCACTCCTTTAAAGTTTTACATGAATTTAGGTAACATAAACCGACAATATCATTATCCAATTGATATTTCGATGACAATTTCTTTAAATCACGGTCACACTGGCATGCTGCTTGGAGCGTATTTGAAACTAGCTCCATGTCTGCAAATCTTCGCGGATCCATTCAAAGATCATACCAGCCACTTCCTTTCCTGCGTCCAAGACGAAGGCATGACGAATTCCTCGACTACACAGTCTGATGTCTCCCTCTGGAAACTTCCTCTTGATCTCCTGATAATACTGCACAGGGCACCAGTGGTCACTGGCTCCATAGTAAAACACAAGCTGAACAGAGGAATGACAAAATATCCATAACTAACATAGCATTAACACTTTTCATTATGAATTTACAACTCCATTTGATCTGTGGATACACTTGGCACTAGAAGAGTCAAAGGTTTTCATTCACTTATTTTAATTCTCCTTTTTAACCGACAATGAATATGAATGAATATGAGAGAGAGAGAGAGAGAGAGAGAGAGAGAGAGAGAGAGAGAGAGAGAGAGAGAGAGAGAGAGAGAGAGAGAGAGAGAGAGAGAGAGACAAAGAGAGAGAGAGAGAGAGAGAGAGCCAAAGAGAGTGAGAGTGAGAGAGAGACAAAGAGAGAGAGAGAGAGAGAGAGAGAGAGAGAGAGAGAGAGAGAGAGAGAGAGAGAGAGAGAGAGAGAGAGAGAGAGAGAGAGATGGGCTCAATTCAGAATTTTGGAATTGACTCGCATTCACCTCATGAGTTGGCCACACCACATGGGATGTAGAATTTTAATTTGAGTGAAAGGAAGTAGAATTTAATTCAGTGAAATTCAAAGAAATTCTACTCAGTCATAAAACATGAGAGTTTCATTGAATCTGACAGGTCACACTTCCAGATACCAAAGAATACATCACTTTTCTCTGGAAACAGGGTTCATAATACTCCTTTAGCCTCAGTGCTAAAGAATAGGCTATTATATTTCCATCAACCATTTTGTTTGTTTGGCTTCTTTTTGAAGGGTCCGTGCTATTTCCCTGAATTCAATTATATTGCCTTTAATAAAAACTTAAATTCAAATTCAGTTCAAATACAATAATTTAATTGGAATATGTGAGGCATCCTCAATTTAATTCTGATTTGAGTACAACCCTGATAGAGAGAGTGGAAGGGGGATCCTTACAGTGACACCTGCTATTATAATCTGACCACACCCTCTGCACATCAACTATGAAGCAAGAGCTTATCTCCCTTTGATCAGCTTGAATGTGGCACTCACCTTTCCACTCTCTTTGAAAAGGAAGAAAAGGAGTATCTGCCATTTAATGTCTGGCTTTTGTCTTTACTGTGTATGTGTTTGTGTTTGAGAAAAAGAGAGTGTATGTGTGAGAATGTTATAGCTACAGAGAGTGTAACCCATAAAATATTCACATCTGCCAACAAGGAAACATTAAAACGTGAGGGTATATGAACAGCAGATTTATGAGGCTAATAAAATGGATCAACTGAGACATCTCTTAACTGCAGTTTGTAAGTGTTCCACTGCATTGGGCCAAGAGTCCTCAGGAGTTCAACACCTCCCTGTGAATAGGTAACGGGAAGGTAAATGGATGGTGTGTAGGAGGATATGTTGCAGGTCCTCCAGTAGTTTAAATGGGTCAGAGAGGGACTAACACTTTGAAGGACTGGCACATGGGAGAACTTCTGTCACTGTGTTTCAAACAACACCTTATATTAACATGCTGACTAGACCGGGCATGCGCGTGCATCCGCATGTGCCATTAGGCACATTTTGATTTTGTCCATCCCCAACAGACGTGATCAGGACAAGCATGTTGAAATATCAAAATGAACTCTGAACCAATTATATTAATTTGGGGACAGGTGGAAACACATGAAATATTAATGGACATTTAGATAGCTAGTTTGCTGTTGCTAGCTAATTTGTCCTGGGTTCATAAACATTGGGTTGTAATTTCACCTGAAATGCACAAGCTCCTTTTTTGGGGATTTTTGTAGAATTTTTTCCCATTTTGAGTCTTTTTGTGAGTTCTCTACTCCAACTAATAATCCACAGATAAAATGGGAAACCTCATTAGCTTCTAGTAATCTCCACCACCTTTTTTATTTTATTTTATTTTACTAGGCAAGTCAGTTAAGAACAAATTCTTATTTTCAATGACAGCCTAGGAACAGTGGGTTAACTGCCTGTTCAGGGGCAGAACAACAGATTTGTACCTTGTCAGCTCGGGGATTCGAACTTGCAACCTTTCGGTTACTAGTCCAACGCTCTAACCACTAGGCTACCCTGCCGCCCCTTTGACTGGAGTGTGGACCTCATTTCATCTTTCAATCACCTATGTGGGTATATGCTCCTAAAATCCAATGAGGAGATGGGAGAGGTGGGGTTTCCCAGGGCGTCAAGCATTAATCATAAAACCAAGTTCTATTTTAGCGCCTGGCTATGCAGACGCTCGTTGGCGTGCGAGCAATTTGGACTAAATTAATGAATAACATGTGTACATTTATTTCGCAACGCTCGCACACGCACTGCTCGCACACGCAATGCGGGTGAGTGTGGTCAGCATGTAACATGTCAGTCCATTTCTCAATATGTCCACCAGAGATGGTTTGTTTTACCGTCTGTATTCACCCTGTATCTATGGGTAAACTTTATCAAGCCCATATTGGGATGGAGTTATAGTGCATTCTTCAGACCCCTTCACTTTTTGCACATTTTGTTACGTTACAGCCTCATTCTAAAATGGATTCAAAAAGTTTTTTTTTTACATTTTAGCAAATGTATTAAAAATAAAAATATCACATTTACATAAGTATTCAGACCCTTTACTCAGTACTGTGTTGAAGCACCTTTGGCAGCGATTACAGCCTCGAGTCTTCTTGGGTATGATGCTACAAGCTTGGCACACCTGTATTTGGGGAGTTTCTCTCATTTTTCTCTGCAGATCCTCTCAAGCTCTGTCAGGTTGGATGGAGAGTGTCGCTGCATAGCTATTTTCAGGTCTCTCCAGAGATGTTCGAGTTCAAGTCCGGGCTCTGGCTGGGCCACTCAAGGACATACAGAGACTTGTCCCGAAGCCACTCCTATGTTGTCTTGGCTGTGTGCCTAGGGTCTTGTCCTGTTGGAAGGTGAACCTTCACCCCAGTTGGAGGCCCTGAGAGCTCTGGAGCAGGATTTTATCAAGGATCTCTCTGTACTTTGTGCCGTTCTTCTTTTCCTCGATCCTGAATATTCTCCTAGTCCCTGCTGCTGAAAAACATCATGCTTCACTGTAGGGATGGTATTGGCCAGGTGATGAGTGGTGCCTGGTTTCCTCCAGACGCGATGCTTGACATTCAGGCCAAAGAGTTCAATCTTGGTTTCATCAGACCAGAGAATCTTGTTTCTCATGGTCTGAGTGTCCTTTAGGTGCCTTTTGGCAACTCCAAGAGGGCTGTCATGTGCCTTTTACTGAGAAGTGGCTTCCGTCAGGCATCTCTACCATAAAGACTTGATTGGTGGAGTGCTGCAGAGATGGTTCCAACTCTGGAGCTCTGTCAGAGGGACCATTGGGTTCTTGGTCACCTCCCTGACCAAGGCCCTTCTCCCCCGATTGCTCAGTTTGGCCGGGTGGCCAGCTCTAACTTCTTCCATTTAAGAATGGTGGAGGCCACTGTGTTCTTGGGGACCTTCAATGCTGAAGAAATTTTTTGGTACCCTTCCCCAGATCTGTTACCCGACACAACCCTGTCTCTGAGCTCTACGGACAATTCCTTCACCCTCATGGCTTGGTTTCTACTCTGACATGCACTGTCAACTGTGGGACCTTATATAGACAGGTGTGTGCCTTTCCAAATGTCCAATCAATTGAATTTACCACAGGTGGACTTTAATCAAGTTGTACAACTTAAGGTTGTACCAGTTGTATTCGGCGCATGTGACTAATACATTGTTTTTGTTGATTTGATCTCAAGGATGATCAATGGAAACAGGATGCACCCAAGCTCAATTTTGAGTCTCATAGCAAAAGGGTCTGAATATCTATGTAAATAAATAAAAATAAATAAAACATGTATTTCATCGATTTTAGAATAAGGCTGTAATGTAACGAAATGTGTAAAAAGTGAAAGGGTCTGAATACTTTCAGAATGCACTGTATATTCCAACAAGATCACAATAAACATTAAATATATACTGAATGTTTCCTACCTTGTCAAGGTTTTGATTGATGGTGAAGTTGTCTCTCTCCAGAACTTCCAACATCTCTTGACTCCCCATGTACATAGCATTGGCTGAAATAAAACAAGTCACATAATTAAGCTGTTGTTATCATACTCGATGGCCAGTTTATTAGGTTAGGGTTAGGTTCATAAAACTAGGGCATGGCTCGCTATATAAAGCAGGCAGACAGGCATGAAAGCATTCAGTTACTGTCAGATTGAACGTTAAAATGGGCAAAACGAGTGACCTAGGAATGGTATAATTGTTGGTGCCAGGTACGCCGGTTCCAGTATCTCAGAAACGGCCGGGCCTCCTGGGCTTTTCACAAACGACAGTGTCTAGGGTTTACCGAGAATGGTGTGACAAACGTAAAACATCCAGTCAGCGGCAGTCCTGTGGGCGAAAACAGCTTGTTGATGAGAAAGGTCGAAGGAGAATGGCAAGAATCTGTGCAAGCTAACAGGCGGGCCACTAACAGGCGGGCCACGAACAGGCCAATAACGGCGCAGTACAACAGTGGTGTGCAGAACGGAATCTCGGATCACACAACTCTTCGGTCCTTGTCACGGATGGGCTATTGCACCGGGTTCCACGCCTATCAGCTAAAAACAAGAAGAAGGGGCTCCAGTGGGCAGGCGATCACCAACACTGGACAATTGAGGAGTGGAAAAACATTGCCTGGTCCGACGAATCCCGGTTCCTGTTTCGTCATACCGATGGCAGAGTCAGGATTTGACGTAAGCAGCATGAGTCCATGGCCCCATCCTGCCTGGTGTCAACGATACAGATGGTGTAATGGTGTGGGGAATGTTTTCCTGGCACACGTTAGGTCCCTTGATACCAATTGAGCAACATTTGAACGCCACAGCATATCTGAACATTGTGCATCCCTTCATGCTACAGGGGTCCGACCGGGTACTTGATGGGTGTACCTAATAAACTGGCCACTGAGTGTATAACACTGTTCCTTCTATTTTCTCAAGCTGTAAAAACACAGACAGACATGTAGTATCACACAGGCATGTGTAGTATCATTGTTTTAACATTCAACAAAAATTTGAAGAGTACGAGGACTAAGAAATCAGAGATTAATGTATCCCCCCCAATTATCTATCTCAATCTTACACAGCTGGAAAATATAATAGGGAAGAACATGGATGGCTCATTGGATACCAGAAATGATAACGGTAAAAATGTGAGTGAAAGATGGGGAAAACCCTCACCAGAGAGCAGTGTAACTCAATGCCTTTGATTCTACGTTCCATTACATTTCCCTTTCAGCAGCATGAACTTTTTATTAAAAACATTAGTCGAGGGACACTTTTTTTTTTTTTAAAGCTGCACTCGCTGGAAAATATTGCTGCTATTTCAGAAGTTTTGAGAGTCCATCAATAATTCAGACACGCAAGCTGCACACACACAAACACACACAAAATCATCGAACCGAATAGCTAATTTCTGCTCAACACAATGATTCAAGGAAATGTTCAGTGAGAGTAATCTCTAGGTTGTACTCAGTGGGTGGTTGGGGAGGAATATATGGATGAGAAAACTGTTAATATCCTGTACGAATATCCTCCTGTCCTGTGAGTGATCACTCACGCCTATCTCCTCACTGCCACGGTCCCTTTCTGGATGAGGTGGTGGCAGTGGGGGGTTTGTGTGTGTGTGTCTGTGTATGGAAGGGGGAGGGGGGATTCAGGTCCCCATAGCTAGCCACTCATATTTCCATCTTTTGCTGTTCCGAGGAGGAGGAAGCGAATGTCCGTTTGCAAATCTGCACCACTTGTGCGCATATTAATCATAATCTGTGAGCGGCGTCGCCTTGTGTTGTGGAGTGCCGGCTTTGAAGCGCTTTGTACCTGGCACAGGACTGGAGAGAAAGAATGCTTTTCTTACTCCAAAGGCCAAGGGTGAGAGGCAGAAAGAGTGAAAGACGAAAATTTCCAAGTCAGTAAAGAGGGTGTGATTCTTTCATATAGCACTGGTTTGTTTAGTCTTTGAGGTAATTTCCTACATTTTGAGGGTTTAGCCCAGGGTTGTAAGGCAGCTTGTACGTCTCCCAGAGATCCCGGTGAGTTGGGGGTTTCAACAGCTTCACAGCAACAAGAGGGACACACTTAGCTCTCTGATTTATGCTGCAGAGGGATGGCCAACAGGAGAGAACGGCCTAGTGAATGCAGGCATTGTGTGTGTCAATTTGTGCAAAAACTGTGCGACACACTGCAACCTGAAGGATCTCAACAGATGTGCTGCACATATGTTTCTGAAAATACAGTCTCCCTTGAAAATTAAATCAAAATGTGATATTATATTACCATCTGGCTATTTAATAAGCAATTCAATTGTACATCCAAGATGAGTCAATCATAGCTTCTGTGAGACTGTGCTTTCAGACACTCAAGACAGGGGGGGGGTGAAACAATTATAGATCGAATGATAGGAAACATTGAAACCTCACCGTAACCCTGTCTCAATCAACATCTAGCTGTCTAGAAAAACTCAACCAGTAACTCCTGTTTGTGAGACATCTTGAGGTGCTGCCCCGGGTCTTTATGGGCTACTTCCTACATTCCACACACATTTTTAACTATCTCCGTAAATCTTCACTCTCTGTAAAATCCAGCTTTTTCTGAGTGTGTAAATTACTTCATGATAGCATCCCCTTGGTTCCAAAGGTCTTTAACCTTGTCAAGCTGAATACTTTCTCTTCCCACCATTGTGTAATTACTCATAAATGGTTAATCTACTTCCATTTAGTTACACAGCCTTACTGTTGCATATGGAGCAATACTACATCAAAATAAATTATTCCTCTTTGATGGTATGCACATTTGACATTGTGGCTTTAAGTAAAAAATGCATTGAGTATTCACCGAAACCAACTAGATGCTGTTTCAGGTAGATGTTATACTATTTTGGGAGAATATACTATACTGTATATGGTGATATAGGAAAAACCAACCTCAATGCAAATACACCTTGATTTCAAAGCCTTTAGGCATTTGGGTTGGGTGATGTTTGATCTCTCACAAATGGCCAGTTATCTGCGTATTATGACAGAAAACAAAATCTGTACCCCCTTCTTCCGTGCGTAGCCATGGTGACTCATGTGTACCTGCCGATATCAGCAATATCATGTTTAAAATATTCTGTTCACCCCAGTCACTCACATGTCAAGTTTGAGCATAGTAACCTCTAGGCTACGTTCCTGGTCTTTCTGTAACACATGACTGAGGACAGAATCCTAACTTGAGGAAGTCAAGGTAAATCATGCATCAATGTCAATGGAAGACTTGTGATGCAGCTTGAGTTGCATGTAAGTAAAGATGAATTAGAGCACAGTAAGGAAAACAGATGGGATGACAAAGAGAGTAAGAGTAATAGGAACTTAGCAAGAGAGAGAGAGAGAAACAGAGAGAGAGTGTGTGTGTGTGGGGGGGGGGGGGGTGAGCTAAGGGGAGGGAGAATCCAACCTGTCCATGAGATCTGTTGGGGGAGACATCCCCAGCTGTAGCAAGCTCCCTTATCTCTAGCAGTGGAGTTGGGGGGTGGATGGGGGGGGGGGGGGTTGTACTTGGTAGGGCATGGCATTCCAGCCCAATTTACAGATCCTCACACATGTGGCTCGTTAGTGACTGGCTGAGGAGATAAGACCAGAGAGAATCAGCAGCACAGATCCCAGATCAGATTGAAACTCTCACTGCTGCTGCCAGCACTAATAAGTAGCTACAGTGCCTTACTATAGCGAAACACTCCCACCTGAAACAGGCTATCTTGCTGTTTTTGTGAGGTTGTAATCTACCTGTAGCATAACATCGATTTTATAACAAATAAAATCTCATGCAATCAGCAAAGACCAGTACAATGAGGAAGTTGAGAAGTCCAGTCACATTTACCCTGTGTTTAGGTAATGATGGCAAAACATTACACATATCAAAGAAAGTTAGTGCAAGACTTTCTCTTCGTGCTGCACATCTCTCTTCCCAGTATGGAGTACGTGGAGAGGATATTGTTCACTGTGTTACTTGGACTTCCTTAAGAAGAAAAAAGGCCAGTCTCCCTCCAGCTGAGTGATGACATTGCTCTACCTGGTGCAAGGTTGCCTGCTTTGAGGAGTTTAATCCCCTTCCTGCTGTGCTCCTGATGTATATGCTGCTAACTCTGTTCCACTTGGCCCCAGAGTCTGAAGAGACAGGCTGTGGAGTCAGTCTCTGACTAGATTGCCAACTCACCAGCAAACAGGATGAATACCAGCAACAAGCAAAGGCATGCAGGAATGAGAGAACAATGAGATGTGTTCAAATAATCTGAAGAACAAACAAATATTGTTTTCCAAGAGACAGATGGGTGGGATGGAATGTCTGTGACACAGTTCAGTTAATAAGTAAGCTATACTTACTAAATAAATCAAATGAATACTTCAAACAATAAAGTGTGAACACAATTCTATACATTTCCTATTGTATAATAATTGGCATTAGGCTACAATTTATGGTCAACTCAATTGTCTAGAGCAGTACAAGCTAAGAAATGGGGTACAGACTATTGCTTTCCCTTCAAAGCTGTATAAGAATGGTGGCGGCCTGTGACTGCTACTGCTATTGAGCACCCAGAACCCTCCTTCAGCACCAAAACATCAACGTTCTCTGCTTCTTTGCGAGGGATTTCAGAAAAAATAAACGCTGAAATGTACGCAGGAAATTCCATCTAATCGCAACATGTTTTGTTAATTAGGCCTGTCAACTGGCCATTTATTATATACTGTATGTAACACATGACAGAGAACCATCTGTAGCCAAGGGCCAATGTTCAATAGCGCAACACCAATAAGGAACAACTCTATTCCACCTTGCCTTTAGAAATCAAAGAAAAATGATCTTCTCTTTCGAAAAAAGGTATAAAACCATTAAGAATTTAGGTTGTTTAAAGCCTTATTTAACTAGTCCGAATATAATTAATTGAGCAAACGCAAAGCATTTTGACCATGAGGGAATAAAAATTCCAAAAGCAAATTAAAGGGAAGTGCTAATGATAAGAAACATGCTCAACAGAGGCAAGAAGAAGAAGAGGCTTTCTAACCTCACAGGAGAGACTGAGGGCATGGCTACTTGCTGAAGAGACCTTTTTTGGCATAGGCCCTCGGGCCGCCACAACATCAATCTCTCCCCTCCCAGGACAGACGGTGGGGGAAAACACAGCGCACTTCAAATCCGAGGGAAAGAGAGAGTGAGCTTTCCTCCACTCTGTGCAGGAAGGAGGGATGGCTGGCTCTTCTCCTCCTCCAAGGAGCGGTCTTAATTACTCCTGCTTATACCCATACCCCAGCAATCATCTGGCAAATAAAGAGGGGATATATTCTAGGAGTTCTAATAAATAACATATAATCTCTGACAGTGAAATATGCCATCCTCCTCTTGGCAGCCACTCCCGGCTGGGATTATCTTTGCTTTATATAAACCTAATTACAAACATCGTATCTCCTGATGCTACAGTAATGTATGCCTTCGTGTGCCAAAACGGAGATACTTTCTTTCTTCGTTCAAAAGACTGGATAATGCAACATGAGATTCACACACAACGTTTTATGGGGGAAGTCACTACTGGATAAAAGAGGACACTGTAGGAGAATATACACATACAGTTGAAGTCGGAAGTTTACATAAACTTAGGTTGGAGTCAATAAAACTCCTTTTTCAACCACTCCACAAATTTCTTGTTAACAAACTATCGTTTTGGCAAGTTGGTTAGAACATCTACTTTGTGCATGACACAAGTCATTTTTCCAACAATTGTTTACAGACAGATTCACTGTATCACAATTCCAGTGGGTCAGAAGTTTACATACATTAAGTTGACTGTGCCTTTAAACAGCTTGGAAAATTCCAGAAAATGTCATGGCTTTAGAAGCTTCTGCTAGGCTAATTGACATAATTTGAGTCAATTGGAGGTGTACCTGTGAATGTATTTCAAGGCCTACCTTCAAACTCAGTGCCTCTTTGCTTGACATCATGGGAAAATCAAAAGACATCAGCCAAGACCTCAGGAAAAAAAATCTAGACCTCCACAAGTCTGGTTCATCCTTGGGAGCAATTTCCAAATGCCTGAAGTTACCATGTTAATCCTTACAAGCAATAGTACGCAAGTATAAACACCATGAGACCACGCAGCCGTCCAACCGCTCAGGAAAGAGAAGCGTTCTGTCTCCTAGAGATGAACGTACTTTTGTGCGAAAAGTGAAAATCAATCCCAGAACAACAGCAAAGGACCTTGTGAAGATGCTGGAGGAAACAGGTACAAAAGCATCTATATCCACAGTAGAATGAGTCCTATATCGACATAACCTGAAAGGCCGCTCAGAAAGGAAGAAGCCACTGCTCCAAAACCGCTATAAAAAAGCCAGACTACGGTTTGCACCTGCACATGGGGACAAAGATCGAACTTTCTGGAGAAATGTCCTCTGGTCTGAGGAAACAAAAATAGAACTGTTTGGCCATAATGACCATCGTTATGTTTGGAGGAAAAAGGGGGAGGCTTGCAAGCCGAAGAACACCATCCCAACTGTGAAGCACGGGGGTGGCAGCATCATGTTGTGGGGGTGCTTTGCTGCAGGCGGGACTGGTGCACTTCACAACATAGATGGCATCATGAGGAAAGACAATGATGTGGGTATATTGAAGCAACATCTCAAGACATCAGTCAGGAAGTTAAAGCTTGGTCGCAAATGGGTCTTCCAAATGGACAATGACCACAAGCATACTTCCAAAGCTGTGGCAAAATGGCTTAAGGACAACAAAGTCAAGGTATTGGAGGCCATCACAAAGCCCTGAAACCTATAGAACATTTGTGGGCAGAACTGAAAAGGCGTGTGTGAGCAAGGAGGCCTACAAACATGACTCAGTTACACCAGCTCTGTCAGGAGGAATGGGCCAAAATTCACCCAACTTATTGTGGGAAGCTTGTGGAAGGCTACCCGAAACATTTGACCCAAGTTAAACAATTTAAAGGCAATGCTAAAAAAAACGAATTGAGTGTATGTAAACTTCTGACCCACTGGGAATGTGATGAAATAAATAAAATAAATCATTCTCTCTACTATTATTCTGACTTTTTACATTCTTAGAATAAAGTGGTGATCCTAACTGACCAAAGACAGGGAATTTTTACTAGGATTAAATGTCAGGAATTGTGAAAAACTGTGTTTAAATGTATTTGGCTAAGGTGTATGTAAACTTCCGACTTCAACTGTAATTGTGAGCATGTACAGACTATGGAAATTATAATATAGACAGGCCAAAATGTGATTGTCTTTACATGGACAGGTTAATCACTGTAGTTTGACAAAGCTTGAGTTCACTCGTTTCCCCTTCTTCTTTGGCTCTGAAGTTAAATGAAACTGAATTGAACAGAGGGAGAGACTCACCAGCGGTGTCCACATTAATGAGGCTAACAGTAGACGGCACGGTCGAGTGGTCCAATGAACGCAGCCCTCCGAAGACCAGCTTCACCATGAAGGCCTTGAGTACATCAGGTAGAAGAGAGAGGAGGAAGATGGGCAGGTAAGCCACATAGCGCAGGCGGCACAGCACCGGGGTCATGACCCTTCCCTGAGGGGTCGCCGCCATGCGCTCGATGGTGGGGAACAGCATCACTGACTTCACCACCTGCACAAGAACGTGTAGAAGAAAGGATGTTAGCAATACCCAACTTAAACCTCCTTCTTCTATGCATTAATTCAGTGTGTCTTACAATAAATATAGAAGCATACAGTGCCTTGCGAAAGTATTCGGCCCCCTTGAACTTTGCGACCTTTTGCCACATTTCAGGCTTCAAACATAAAGATATAAAACTGTATTTTTTTGTGAAGAATCAACAACAAGTGGGACACAATCATGAAGTGGAACGACATTTATTGGATATTTCAAACTTTTTTAACAAATCAAACTGAAAAATTGGGCGTGCAAAATTATTCAGCCCCCTTAAGTTAATACTTTGTAGCGCCACCTTTTGCTGCGATTACAGCTGTAAGTCGCTTGGGGTATGTCTCTATCAGTTTTGCACATCGAGAGACTGACATTTTTTCCCATTCCTCCTTGCAAAACAGCTCGAGCTCAGTGAGGTTGGATGGAGAGCATTTGTGAACAGCAGTTTTCAGTTCTTTCCACAGATTCTCGATTGGATTCAGGTCTGGACTTTGACTTGGCCATTCTAACACCTGGATATGTTTATTTTTGAACCATTCCATTGTAGATTTTGCTTTATGTTTTGGATCATTGTCTTGTTGGAAGACAAATCTCCGTCCCAGTCTCAGGTCTTTTGCAGACTCCATCAGGTTTTCTTCCAGAATGGTCCTGTATTTGGCTCCATCCATCTTCCCATCAATTTTAACCATCTTCCCTGTCCCTGCTGAAGAAAAGCAGGCCCAAACCATGATGCTCCCACTGTCAAACATGGTGGTGGGGATGGTGTGTTCAGGGTGATGAGCTGTGTTGCTTTTACGCCAAACATAACGTTTTGAATTGTTGCCAAAAAGTTCAATTTTGGTTTCATCTGACCAGAGCACCTTCTTCCACATGTTTGCTGTGTCTCCCAGGTGGCTTGTGGCAAACTTTAAACAACACTTTTTATGGATATCTTTAAGAAATGGCTTTCTTCTTGCCACTCTTCCATAAAGGCCAGATTTGTGCAATATACGACTGATTGTTGTCCTATGGACAGAGTCTCCCACCTCAGCTGTAGATCTCTGCAGTTCATCCAGAGTGATCATGGGCCTCTTGGCTGCATCTCTGATCAGTCTTCTCCTTGTATGAGCTGAAAGTTTAGAGGGACGGCCAGGTCTTGGTAGATTTGCAGTGGTCTGATACTCCTTCCATTTCAATATTATCACTTGCACAGTGCTCCTTGGGATGTTTAAAGCTTGGGAAATCTTTTTGTATCCAAATCCGGCTTTAAACTTCTTCACAACAGTATCTCGGACCTGCCTGGTGTGTTCCTTGTTCTTCATGATGCTCTCTGCGCTTTTAACGGACCTCTGAGACTATCACAGTGCAGGTGCATTTATACGGAGACTTGATTACACACAGGTGGATTGTATTTATCATCATTAGTCATTTAGGTCAACATTGGATCATTCAGAGATCCTCACTGAACTTCTGGAGAGAGTTTGCTGCACTGAAAGTAAAGGGGCTGAATAATTATGCACGCCCAATTTTTCAGTTTTTGATTTGTTAAAAAAGTTTGAAATATCCAATAAATGTCGTTCCACTTCATGATTGTGTCCCACTTGTTGTTGATTCTTCACAAAACTTCACATACAGTTTTGTATCTTTATGTTTGAAGCCTGAAATGTGGCAAAAGGTCGCAAAGTTCAAGGGGGCCGAATACTTTCGCAAGGCACTGTAGATAGTCCATGACATTCACAGACCTTCACCTAACTTCAGCTTTTTATGGCTTCAGTTTTAAAGATGGACTATTGCACTTTTTGGGCATCATGTTTTAATAAATACAATGAATTTGGTTTTGGATTTTTCCAAACTTTATGACAATGTGAAAGTATCTTATTGCAACATTCAGTCTAGAGTTAAAAGTTGTGTGCAACTCTAATGTTATGCTACACTAGTGCTGCCAGGGGGCACTATGTGAAGAAGGAGTTGCTTAAGTGGAGGAGCAAGACAAAACAGATGGAGAGAAAGAGAGACAAAGACAGAGAGAGAGAGAGAGAGAGAGACAAAGACCCAGAGAGAGCGAGAGAGAGAGAGAGAGAGATAAATAAATAAATTGTTGGTGAGAGCATGTGTGTCGTAGTGGTAGAATGAAAGCGGTAAAAGCGATGAGAGGTCCAGAAAAAGAGAGGGCGTGACATGGGCAACGCATGTGCTTACATGAACTGGAGAACAAATAAAAGAGGAGAGAGAAGAGAGATAGATACTGTATATAGATAGATAAATAAAATGAGAGTCAGAGAGAAAAGAAACCAGTCCTAGGAAACAGGAAGCACCTGCCACTGTTTGGCCAGCAGCAGACTGGAAGAGTGATAAACCTCAACATAACAGTCAGTCATCGACCCAGAGAGAGCAAGGATGTGAATATTATCCATCCTTTGTGGTTGCTGTATTTCTCTTTTTCTTACCAGTTCAAAGCAGGGATTGATAAACTAGATCCAGAGATCCTTATGGGGACCCGGAGGTTTAACTCCTTTTCAAGGACTGCACCAGGGACATAAGGAATGGATGGAGAGGTGGGCAGAAGGATAGGTTTAAATTTAGGGGTAAAAGGAGCGAAGAGAGGGAAAGAGAGAGACAACGAGGGAGGAAGAGAGAAAGGCCATCCTCCAATGTGAGTGAAAAAAACTCACTACATGGGGAGGGGGACGGGGGCAAGCAACCACATATTAAGAGATAACATAATAGCATGCATTAACAGTGATCTACTACTGTGAAACCTGTGACGTTCATAGTTTACCACAGTATGAGTCATAATACCCATAAAACCTAGCGGTCAAACACGGAAATGGTTCCAATCGTTTTTCCACCATTCATTTTATCTATTGTGGATTTAACAAACACTTCAAATAAGACTGTGTTTCGTGTAGGCTTACCCTGGCATGACGTTTTGATAACTGTGTAAATCTGACTCTGGCAAGGTGACTTTTATCAATATATTCGCCTATATTTACCACCATCAAAATGAAATGCTAATTAGATGCTAATGTGGCTATCATACAGAACTAAAAATGAATGTCTCAAGCTTCACATCACTAGGCTGGACAATAGAACGAGTCAAAATTCACCCAAGGCTGAAAAACGGCAAAAGAACGTTGGCTAAGCTGGAACACTTGCACGAGCCCATAGCAAATGAATGGAATCGAACGTTCACAGAGCCTGTTTTGACTGGAGTGATGCTTGGAATTCCATTTCGCCTAAATGGCACAAAAAAAATGTATCCTTTTTATTTGACCACTACTATCTGTTCGTCAGACAAAACTGGAAAAAAACGACTTGTGTAGAAAGTAAACATCAGCACCTCGATGGTGTCAACTGTGCTTATGTCTGCATAATGAGAAAGCAGGGAAAAAATGAAAACTTCTGACTATTTCTGGTCTAGAGATTGATGACAAGTAAGCTCGCTACCCAGACTTACATAATTACAAAGAGGAGATTTTCATGACTAAAATGGTGCCCGACTTGAAAAAATCTAAATATACACAGTGAGATATTTGTTGAAATAGACCGGCATGCGTCTCCATAGGAAAACAATGGGGGGAGCTCAGCTCTCCATGGGCAAAAAGTATTTTGGGGCTAGCATTTGATGACAACCAAGCTCGCTGCCCAGACTTACATAATTAGAAAGAGGAGATTCTCATGATTAAAATGGCGTCCGATTTGAAACAAATCTAAATATACACATTGTGAGATATTTGGTGAAATAGACAGACATGCCTATAATTCCCCTATAGGAAACAATGGCACGACCTCAGAGTTCCATGAGCAATTTTTTGTTGATGTTTACATTTTATCTACCAACAACGTGAGCAGGTCTCACTGCCAACAATAACGAAGGCATTGTGACGTAGAACAATACGCTGGGAATAGAATGTTCTGAAGGCGAGTTGGTGCCACGTTGCTCAATAGAACTAATAGGAGCTGGCAGGGTGAAAAATGCCCTAAAATAAGGTCTTTTTTTGGGGGGATGGCTTCAAAACGACGGCAAGCAGCTGAGAAATATGGTCATATTATGAAACTGGGCTCCACGGCTGATGCAATGAACTAGTTTTTATCAGAAAAAAGCGTTGTAATGTGTCCAGCCTAACATCACTCACCAGGGCCATGATGATTTAGAAGAGACTGCCGAATCGAGGCAAACGTAAGAATCTTTGGATTAACTATCTAATGTTAGCTACATTTTATAATAAATAAATTGGCTAAAGTTGTTTAAATAGACAATTCTGTGAACTGTCTTGGGCAAGTTCTACATTGAAAATGCCTGTTATTTAGTTAGCTAGCTCATGGTTAGCTAGTTAGCAACATTAGCCTGGTTACATGACTACATTTACATACAAAACAAGCTTTTTTTTGGAGCCAACGGGTGTGCCTGAGTCTTATCACCTCTCAACTAATCTGAACAAAAATATAAACGCAACATGTAAAGTGTTGGTCCCATGTTTCATGAGCTGAAATAAAATATCCCAGAAATGTTCCAAATGTACAAAAAGCTTATTTCTCTAAAATGTTGTGCAAAAATGTGTTTACATCCCTGTTAGTGAGCATTTATCCTTTGCCAAGATAATCCATCCACCTGACAGGTGTGGCATATCAAGAAGCTGATTAAACAGCATGATCATTACACAGGTGCACCTTGTGCTGAGGACAATAAAAGGGCACTGTAAAATGTGCAGTTTTTTCACACAACACAATGATGTCTCAAGTTTTGAGGGCACATGCAATTGGCATTATTGCTGTTGCCACAGAATTTAATGTTAATTTCTTTACTATAAGCCGCCTCCAATGTTGTTTTAGAGAATTTGGCAGTACGTCCAACCGGCCTCACAATCGCAGACCACGTGTAACCACGCCAGCCCAGGGCCTCCACATCCGGCTACCTCACCTGCGGGATCGTCTTGAGACCAGTCACCCAGACTGCTGATGAAACTGTTTGTTTGCACAACCCAAAAAACTGTCTCAGGGAAGGAAGCTCATCTGCGTGCTCTTCCACCTCACCAGGGTCTTGACCTGACTGCAGTTCGGCATCATACCCGACTTCAGTGGGTACATGTCAAATCAAATCAAATTTTATTTGTCACATACACATGGTTAGCAGATGTTAGTGCGAGTGTAGCGAAATGCTTGTGCTTCTAGTTCCGACAATGCAGTAATAACCAACAAGTAATCTAGCTAACAATTCCAAAACTACTACCTTATAGACACAAGTGTAAGGGGATAAAGAATATGTACATAAAGATACCTTCGATGGCGACTGGCACACTGGAGAAGTGTCCTCTTCATGGTTAAATCCTGGTTTCAACTGTACCGGGCAGATGGCAGACAGGGTGTATGGCGTCATGTGGGCGAGCAGTTTGCTGATGTCAACTTTGTGAACTGAGTGCCCCATGGTGGCGGTGGGGTTATAGTATCAGCAGGCATAAGCCAAAGGCAACGAACACAATTGCATTTTATCGATGGCAATTTGAATCCACAGAGATACTGTGACGAGATCTTGAGGCCCATTGTCATGCCATTTATCCACCGCCATCATCTCATGTTTCAGCATGATAATGCACGGGCCCCATGTCGCAAGGATCTGTGCACAAATCCTGAAAGCTAAAAATGTCCCAGTTCTTCCATGGCCTGCATACTCACGAAACATGTCACCGATTGAGCTTGTTTGAGATGCTCTGGATTTACGTGTTTGACAACGTGTTCCAGTTCCCACCAATATCCAGCAACTTTGCACAGCCATTGAAGACGAGTGGAACAACATTCCACAGGCCATAATCAACAGCCTGATCAACTCTATGCGAAGGAGATGTGTCACGCTGTATGAGGCAAATGATGGTCACACCAGATACTGACGGGTTCTCTGATCCACGCCCCTACCTTTTTTTAAGGTATCTGTGACCAGCCTATGCATATCTGTATTCCCAGTCATGTGAAATCCATAGATTAGGGCCTCATTAATTTATTTCAATTGACTGATTTCCTTATATGAACTGTAACTCAGCAAAATCTTTGAAATTGTTCCATGTTGCTTTATATTTTTGTTCAATGTAGGCAAGCTCTTTCAACCTGAAACACAATTATATATAAACGCATGCTCCACTCTCAAGTTGGAGTTGAACTTGTTGACTGATGCCATGGCGGTGGCTGCTAAGAAGAAGGGAGCAGCTGCGAACCAGAAGGCTGCAGCCAAGACAGCACTGGTCCACACCTGCCCTGTCTGTCAGTGAGTAGTATTGGTTGGTACTGTATGTGCCTTTAGGTTCCTCTCCATGTGCAGGCTATTGTACTGGCCTGTGTGGTACAGTCTTTCAAATGGGTAGTAGTTTGTTGCATCGTATTGCTTAGTTTATCATTTGTGTCAACTTCAATCTAAGCCTCAAATTGTTAACTTCCTCCATTTTGAACTTTAACTTTATAGATGCAGACCCGAAGACATGCAAGCAGGACTTTGAGAGCAAGCATCCCTAAATGAACATGCACACTCAAATGGACCTATAGCTGGGGTAAGATTCTTCCATCATTCACACATAGTAGACATAGTGTATACCCCCATGTTGTCAACAAAATGCTGTCCTCAAATATTAAGTTGTATTGTCTATGGCTCAATTTGTGGGAATACTGTAATCACTCATTGTAATTGTCTTTAATGTTGTGATACACAGACACACAATGACCACGACTTTAATGCTGCAACTGAGACGGAATGACGCCGAGGGACACACGCTGAGACCCCGAGTATGACTGGACATGCGCCGGATACTTGTGACAACAACCTAAAAAGGATGCAGAGGCACTCCAGCACCCCATGTTATGTTTATTCCATGGGCAACCATCGCTCTAGATACCCTTTATTCCACACTATGCCTTTTATGCCCCATGGTCCCTCAACTTCAGACACTTTGGAACTCTCCATCTTATCTCTATTAGCCCCTCCCCACATTCACCCATATTCCCTATGCTGCTTGTTTCACTTGTTCTTCTCCTGATTTGATAACATCACCGATCCTCCACCAAATTTCACAGTGGGTGTGAGACACTGTGGCTTGTAGGCCTCTCCAGGTCTCGCACCCACTGTGAAATTTGGTGGAGGATCGGTGATGATGGTGCTTCAGCAAGGCTGGAATCGGGAAGATTTGTCTTTGTGAAGGACGCATGAAGTAAGCCACGAACAAGGTTGTCCTGGTTGAAAACTTGCTTCCTTCTCCTCTGACAATGTTCCCCAACTCCGAGGATTGTTTTATCCAGCAAGACAATGCTCCATGCAACACAGCCAGGTCAATCAAGGTGTGAATGGAGGATCACCAGATCAAGACCCTGTCATGGCCAGCCCAATTTCCAGACCTGAACCCCATTGAATACCCCTGGAATGTGATCAAGAGGAAGATGGATGGTGACAAGCCATCAAACAAAGCCGAGCTGCTTGAATTTTTTCGCCAGGAGTGGCATAAAGTCACCAAACATCAATGAACATAAAAGCTATGATTGAAAATCAGGGTTATTCCACCAAATATTGATTTCTGAACTCTTCCTAAGTTAAAACACTATTATTGTGTTGTTTAAAAATGAATATGAACTTAGTTTCTTTGCATTATTCCAGGTCTGACAACACTGCATCTTTTTTGTTATTTTGACCAGTTGTCAATTTCTGTAAATAAATGCAATATATTTTTATTTGGAACTTGGGAGAAATGTTGTCAATAGTTAATAGAATAAAACAAAAATGTTAATTTTACCCAAACACATACCTATAAATAGTAAAACCAGAGAAACTGATAATTTTGCAGCGGTCTCTTAATTTATTCTAGAGCTGTGTATGCATTGTTTCCAATTTTGATTTCCTTAAAACAATGTAATTGTTTGAGTTCAGGTGTTTGACAAATTGATGGGTGACTAGATGCATTCTTGTCAAATAAATATGCTTATTCATTCATGATTATTGATACATTCTGCACGTAGTTAATTTGGCTTTGAATCGGCAACAGAACATGTCAACACATTAGATCTGAATTGCTTTAATACAGCAGTGCATTCTGACACCATGAATTGAAAACGATTTCACCTTGTTCATATAGTTGGCAGAAATTATAAGGGATTAAATAAAGACTTCCACCGGCTGGAGAAGAGGATCTAGTAAAATAAGGGTATGTTGCTAATATCATCTAGGTAGGTAGCTAGCTATATAGCTTCTTTAAAAAAAACTAGCATAGTATTCATGGCACATTATAAATATCTTTACTGCTACGAGGATAGTATGCTGTACAGGACACAAGACCAAATGCATAAACAAGACACCAAATATTAGTTAAATAAAATATGGAACAGTACATTTAAAAAATTCAATATGTCTTTAATTTTAGATTAAAGTAGAAAGTAGCTAGCTAGCTAGACGAATCTATTGATAAAAAAGTCACCTTGTCCAAGAGAGATTTACAAAGTTATCAAAAATTCACGCCAAGGTAATTTACACGAAACACAGCCCTTATTTAAAAGTGTTTCTAAAATCCACATTGGATAAAATGAATGGTGAAAAAACAGTTGTAACCATTTCGGTGTTTTGTAACCGCTATGTTTTATGGGTATTATGACGCGTCCACAGCGGGGCTCAATTAGAGGCTCTCCCTTTTAAAATAATCAATGTTGCTTCATCATTAATCTTCTAATTTCATGGCTCGCTTTGGCAATACTTCAACATTGAGTACCAATGTAGCCTTGTAACTATAGATTAATGGAAATGTTAAAAGATACCAATATGTGGTAGTGTGAGTGTGAGCGTGAGAAAAAATGTAGTATGTTTGAGAGCAAAAGAGAGACAGAGAGAAAGAGAGTGCGCAGAGGGACACAGGTGAGCTTTGATGTGTAAAGCGGTAGTTTTGATGGGAAGCAGCTCCTCTTCCAGTGGAACAGAGGAATGTTCTAAAGACTATAGAAAGAAGAGGCTGGTGCTTATACACGGAACAAACTGCATAGGCTCAGACACACCCTAATGAAAGAATAATACTTGCTTCTACACCTGCATTGCTTGCTGTTTGGGGTTTTAGGCTGGGTTTCTGTACAGCACTTTGAGATATCAGCTGATGTACGAAGGGCTATATAAATAAATTTGATTTGATTTGAACTAACCAATATAATAACTAATATCACAAACACACACAAAACACACCCAGACAACCACACACATGCACAGACAAACACACTTTATTCTTCGGTCTCTTCCTCTCCCTTTAACACACCTAAAGTGCCTTCAGATAGTAGGCAAAACCTTGACTTATTCAACATTTTGTTGTGTTACAGTCTGAATTCAAAATGTATTAAATGTATTATCATTCTCACCCATCCACACACAATACCCCATAATGACGAAGTGAAAACATGTTTTAGAAATCTTTGCTAATTTCTTGAAAATTAAATACATAAATATCTAATTGGCATAAGCATTCACAAGCCTGAGTCAATACATGTTAGAATCCCTTTTGGCATGGACTACAGCTGTGAGTATTTTTGGGTATGCCTCTAAGAGATTTGCACACCTGGATTGCACAATATTTACCACATTATTCCTTTTTAAATTCTTCAAGCTCTGTCAAGATGGTTGTTCATCATTGCTAGACAGCCATCTTCTAGTGTTGCAAAAGATTTCCAAGCCGATTAAAATCCAAACTGTAAGTAGGCCACTCAGGAACATTCAATGTGATCTTGGTAAGCAACTCCAGTGTACATTTGGTCTTACCTTTTAGGTTATTGTCTTGCTGAAAGGTGAATTTGGAAAGCAGACTGAACCAGGTTTTCCTCTAGGATTTTGCCTCTGCTTAGCTCTATTTCTTTTATTTTTATCTTAAAAACCTCCCTAGTCCTTGCCAATGACAAGCATATACATAACATGATGCAGCCACAACTATGCTTGAAAATAAGAGTGGTACTCAGTGATGTGTTGTGTTGAATTTGCCCCAAACATAACACTGTGTATTCAGGACATAATGTTAATTCCTTATGGCAGGCAAAAACCTGAGAAAAATCCAACCACAAAGTGGGAAATCTGAAGTTTGTAGTTTTTCAACTCATTGCCTATCGAATATACAGTGTCTATGGGGTCATATTGCACTTCGTAACGCTTCCACTAGATATCAACAGTCTTAATAACGTTGTTTGAGGCTTCTACTGTGAAGTGGGGGCGATAGAGAGCTGTTTCAACCAGAGATCTGGCAGAAGGCCATGACCTGATCACGATTGCACCCGTGAGAGGGACCTGCGTTCCATTGTATTTCTAAAGACAAAGGAATTCTCCAGTTGGAACATTATTGAAGATTTATGTTAAAAATATCCTAAAGATTGATTCTATATCATTTGACTGTAATGTAACTTTTTGAACTTTTCGTTTTCGCCTGGACTTGCCCGCGCCTCGTGAGTTTGGATTTGTTTACTAAATGCGCTAACAAAAGGAGGTATTTAGACATAAATTATGGACTTTATCGAACAAAACAAACATTTATTGTGGAACTGGGATTCCTGAGAGTGCATTCTGATGAAGATCATCAAAGGTAAGGGAATATTTATAACGCTATTTCTGACTTTTACTGACTCCACAACATGGCGGGTATCTGTATGGCTTGTTTGAGCGCCGTACTCAGATTATTGCATGTTTGCTTTTTCCGTAAAGCTTTTTTGAAATCTGACACAGCGGTTGCATTAAGGAGAAGTATATCTATAATTCTGTGCATAATACTTGTATCTTTTATCAAAGTTTATGATGAGTATTTCTGTAAATTGATGTGGCTCGGATGTTTTCGAGCCACATAATGCGCCAATGTAAAATTTGATTTTTTGATATAAATATGAACTTTATCGAACAAAACATACATGTATTGTTTAACATGAAGTCCTATGAGTGCCACCTGATGAAGATCAAAGGTTAGTGATTAATTTTATCTCTATTTCTGCTTTTTGTGACTCCTCTCTTTGGCTGGAAAATGGCTGTATGTGTCTTTGTGACTAGGCTTTGACCTAAGATCATCATATGGTGTTTTCCTGCTAATGGAACATTTGCGCTTATAGCCCATTGCCGGGTGTGCATTGCTGCGCTTAAAATGTGAAGCCATTTTAAGCTAAACATTCTCATCGGTTTCTTCAGGCTCGTTGCTTAAAACTGGTTTTAATGCTAGTGGTTTTATTCATTTGGGATATATCGCATCCCATAACTGTCCCAGACTTTGTTTGGAATATTTATTTCTCACACGGAATAGAATAGGTCAACTTTTGTACTATAGGGGATGGTAGATTGACATAGGCTAATGCTTTTGCTGTTCATTAGGCCTACTCATCTTGTTGGCTGACGAAAAGTAAATGTGGACAGTTCTTCCAATATCTTCAATATGCGCCTCGGAAATGGATAAGGACGTGCGCAGTTGCGTCCCCGATGTGTCGGTCTTCACTTGTAGCCTGTGAAAAAGACCAGATCACATGACGGAGAGCCATGTGAGTGAGAGTTGCTTTGGCACACACCCGGGAGAAGGGAATTATAATGATTATATTCAGCCCAAGGGCACAATGGCTACTGGCCGCAAAAGGCATGGATTTTTATAGGGGGCATTACGGCCACACAGAGGGGATTGCAGCCAGGAAATTAGGAGTACCTGTTTCTCTGTTAACGCTCAACACAGAATGTGCGCACTCCCTCAAATCGTTTGGAGAAAATATCCTTTCTATTTTATTCAGCTATGTTCAATTGTATTCTTCATACTATAAAATCAAAATAATGCCAAGGAATTCTAAGCAAATCTTGTCTGCTAAATGAACTATGAACTAGCACACAGTCATATGGCAAAGCCAGATCAGGACCTAACATAGGGACA
Source organism: Oncorhynchus kisutch (assembly GCF_002021735.2). Classification (NCBI taxonomy): domain Eukaryota; kingdom Metazoa; phylum Chordata; class Actinopteri; order Salmoniformes; family Salmonidae; genus Oncorhynchus; species Oncorhynchus kisutch. The sequence continues at coordinate 28,725,216 of NC_034180.2, read as the reverse complement.
ACTCAGAGTATGCTATTCTGCTCTTCTGAAATAGACTACATTTTCTTCATATCATGTTTCTTGCGACCTGTATAAAATTAATAATGGATTTATTGTGATAGTGTAGGCTATATTAGATGGATTTATTAGACTTTTTAAAATGTAGATGTTCCAAAGGTCTGCACCAGTGGCTTGTAGGCTATGGGTGGAAGCCAGGAGAGGCTAAATGTGTTTATGTTAATTAACGGTCAATTACCGTGAGACCAGCAGTGATTTGCTTGACAATCACCAGCTGACTAAATTTCATGACCGCCACAGCCCTAGTCTCATAGTGAAATCCCTGAGCAGTTTTCGTCCTCTCCAGCAAATGTTAGGAAGGATGCCTGTATCTTTGTAATGACAGGTGTATTGACACACCATCCAAAATGTAATTAATAACTTCACCATGCTCAAGAGTATTAAATGTCTGCTTTTTTCTTACCCATCTACCAATACAAGAACTTCTTTGCGAGGCATTGGAAAACCTCCATGTCTTTCACTGCTTGACTGAGGGACATTACAGATAAGTGTGTGTTAAATACTATTATTGCACAGAGTGTGTCAACACAGCTTATTATATGACTTGTTAAGCACATTTTTACTCCTGAACTTATTTTGGTTTGCCATAACAAAGGGTTGAATACTTATTGACTCAACATATTTCAGCTTTTCATTTTAAATTCAGGTTGTAACACCAAAATGTGACCCGTTCCAGGAAGCTAGGCGTATGTCACACATCACTAATTCACAGGAGAGGCATTTGAACATTTTGGCAGAAATTCCTTTCTGCCAAAATGAACTTTAATGTGTCTTAATAACAAACTTGCATGCCATCTGTAAATACGAATAAAATTGTTAAGCCACAGAAAAAGTCAGGAACCTTCCCTCTAGCCATGATTGATTGAGATAATGGACTGGCTGGACATGCCGAGAGATGAGTTCGGATAGGTCTGCCATGTAGCATGCTTCTTTCTATAACATGAGCTGCTCAGTATGTGTAGATAATCCATTATACCGCAGATGTTTTGAAAGATATCCCGAAGAACTGCAAAAGTGTTACTACTGCTCACAACTGAATTTAAAAAGGCACAATCAACAAAGATTTTGTGGGAAAAATTCTGATGGACGATTGTGCAATGCTGACTCTTTCTGGCTCTGAAAATGAACTAGACATTGTAGAGTCTTCTGATGAAAGTGATGGGGAAGATACGGCGATCATCAGTGTTGTTGTCACGGAAGAAGTTGACAGAGTTGTGTCCGGTGGAAGCAGAGTATGATTGCAAATGCAGTGGGAGTCGAAAAAAGAACAAGGATGGCTGTTGTATAAAACACCTGTCTCTGGATTACATCTTCAAACTAAGAGCAACCATGGTATCCATGACAGAGAGGGAGAAGCGTTCATTCATGTATACGGGTAAGAGTAAAGCTACATTTTCAGCAATTATAAGTTTGACGTTTTGTCAGAAAGTAATTTTCATTGCAAGTTAAAGCATACTGTTAGCTAACTAGCTAACATTAGCTGGCTGGCTCGCTAGCTAACATTATGTGTATGAGCCGTGTAGTAATATTATTTGTGTGGAAGGACCACCAGAGGGCAGGCTGGGCTCATGGATAGTAGCCCAACAAGGCATGGGAGACAAGGTAACCAGAGGCAATTAAGCACAGCTGACGGTACTAATGACCTACTCTCCTTCCCCTATAAGAGAGAGAATGCAACCAGCAGGGAGTGGGGAAAAACTATCTCTGGAAGATGGCCACAGAGAGAGAGGAGCTATCCAGGAAGAACCACTAAGACGGTGACAATCCCGTGACTTTTTGTTGTAGTTTAAAAATAAGCCTATTGTGTTCCGGTTTCATCCGGAGAAGAAGATGTATGTTTTTCCTTGGAAGATTTTCATTGATTATGTTGGACTATTTGTGTTGACCAAATGCCCTCAATAGAGAACTGTGTTCAACCAAGAAAACCCACTCCTGACTCGTTTATTCCACCTTCCCGCTTTAGAGTGACGCCCAATTACTTGGTCCGCTCACATTTGCATTTCATTTGCTAGTTATAGTTAGCTAGCTGACATTGATCATAGTTGGTTTGCTAAGGGCAACCAGGGAGAGGGAGAAGCGTTCATCCATGTATACGGGTAAAAGTCTAGCTACATTTTCAGATATTATGGTGCTTTCAAGACAACTGGGAACTCAGTAAAATACGAAGTCAAATCATGACATCAATGATATTCAGGTCGGAAAATGGGAGCTCTGGAATGAGGCCCGAGTTTCCAAGTTGGAATTCCGAGTTAGATGACAGTTCAAAACAACTTTTCCCAGTTGGGGCTCATTTTTGGCCAAGTTCCCAGTTGTCTTGAATGCGGAATAATACATTTCTAATTTTGTCAGAAAGCCATTTGCATTGCAAGTTAAAGCGTACTGTTAGCTAACTAGCTAAGGTTAGCTGGCTGGCTCGTTAGCTAACGTTACGTGTATGAGCTGTTTCATATCTCAGAAATCCATTTGCATTTCTAGTTATAGCCTAATGTTAGCTAGCTAACACTGAACCTAGTTGGTTAGCTTTAGCTACCTGCAGATTCATGCATTGTGCATGGTACACTACATGACCAAAAGTATGTTGACACCTGCTCATTCTAAAATCATGGGCATTATTGTGTTTGTACCCCCTTTTCTGCTATAGCAGCCTCCACTCTTCTGGGAAGGCTTTCCACTAGATGTTGGAACATTGCTGCGGGGACTTGCTTTCATTCAGCCACAAGAGCATTAGTGATGTCAGGCACTGATGTTGGGAGATTAGGCCTAGCTCGCTGTCGGCATTCCTATTAATCCCTAAGGAGTTTGATGGGGTTATGGTCAGGGCTCTGTGCAGATCAGTCAAGTTCTTCAACACCGATCTCAACAAACCATTCCTGTATGGACCTCACTTTGTGCACAGGGGCATTGTCATGCTGAATCAGGAAAGGGCATTCCCCAAACTGTTGCCACAAAGTTGGAAGCACAGAATGGTCTAGAATGTCATTGTATGCTGTAGAGTTAAGATTTCTCTTCACTGGAACTAAGGAGCCTAGCCCGAACTATGAAAAACAGCCCCAGACCATTATTCCTCCTCCACCGAACTTTACACTTGGCAATATGCATTTGGGCAGGTAGCGTTCTCCTGGCTTCTGCAAAACCCAGATTCATCAGTCGGGCTGCCAGATGGTGAAGCGTGATTCATCACTCCAGAGAACGTGTCTCCACTGCTCCAGAGTCCAATGGCGGTGAGCTTTACACCACTCCAGCCGATGCATGGCATTGTGCATGGTGATGTTAGGCTTTACCGGTCACAACTTGCAGACTTGTTTACGTGTTGCTGTGCATTTTGTTGCCAACCTTACTTTGCTACCTGACAACTTTACGGTTTTTACTTTTTAATTACCGTTTATATTTTTGGTTTTTCCCTCACTCAACTTTCTTTCATTCAACTTTTTCACCCCGGATGCTTTATCTGGACATGGTTCGTCAGGACCTCCAACAGCCAAAGCTAAGTAGTAACATTAACATGATGCCTTCTAATTGCAGTCGCTGTACTCATAATATACAGGAGAACGATAGCCTTACGGCAAGGATAGCTGTGCTACAAGCCCAGCTTCAGACGCAATCATTAGGCAAGGGTAATTTCAGTGTAGGAAAGGATGAAACAGCGTCTGTGCCACCAGTAAGTACAGATAGTAACGTTAATATAAATCCCCTCGCACGGTCCCCGCAGCTGGACAACTTTGTCACGGTTTCTGGAGGGAAATGCTGTAGGAATGCTCAACCGGTGTCGCTCATTCAGCCGACAGAATCTTTCAACCGGTTTTCCCCATTAAGCAACGAGTCGGAGTCAGAGGCCGAGCCTTCTCTTGTCTCCACTCCTCCCGTTACGGGGTCTGAGACGCCGAAGCTTCCCACCATTAGCTCTGACATTTTGAAAACTCTAGTCATTGGCGACTCCATTACCCGCAGTATTAGACTTAAAACGAATCATCCAGTGATCATACACTGTTTACCAGGGGGCAGGGCTACCGACGTTAAGGCTAATCTGAAGATGGTGCTGGCTAAAGCTAAAACTGGCGAGTGTAGAGAGTATAGAGATATTGTTATCCACGTCGGCACCAACGATGTTAGGATGAAACAGTCAGAGGTCACCAAGCGCAACATAGCTTCAGCGTGCAAATCAGCTAGAAAGATGTGTCGGCATCGAGTAATTGTCTCTGGCACCCTCCCAGTTAGGGGGAGTGATGAGCTCTACAGCAGAGTCACACAACTCAATCGCTGGTCGCAAACGGTTTTCTGCCCCTCCCAAAAGATAGAATTTGTAGATAATTGGCCCTCTTTCTGGGACTCACCCACAAACAGGACCAAGCCTGACCTGCTGAGGAGTGACGGACTCCATCCTAGCTGGTGGGGTGCTCTCATCTTATCTACCAACAAAGACTGGGCTCTAGCTCCTCTAGCTCCACAATGAAATAGGGTGCAGGCCAGGCAGCAGGCTGTTAGCCAGCCTGCCAGCATAGTGGAGTCTGCCACTAGCACAGTCAGTGTAGTCAGCTCAGCTATCCCCATTGAGACCGTGTCTGTGCCTCGACCTGGGTAGGGCAAAACTAAAAATGGCGGTGTTCGCCTTAGCATACTCACTAGGATAAAGACCTCCTCCATTCCTGTCATTATTGAAAGAGATCGTGATACCTCACATCTCAAAATAGGGCTACTTAATGTTAGATCCCTTACTTCAAAGGCAATTATAGCCAATTAACTAATCACTGATCATAATCTTGATGTGATTGGCCTGACTGAAACATGGCTTAAGCCTGATGAATTTACTGTGTTAAATGAGGCCCCACCACCTGGCTACACTAGTGACCATATCCCCCACACATCCCGCAAAGGCGGAGATGTTGCTAACATTTACTATAGTAAATTTCAATTTACAAAAAAAAAAGACGTTTTTGTCTTTTGAGCTTCAAGTCATGATATCTATGCAGCCTACTCAATCATGTTTTATAGCTACTGTTTACAGGCCTCCTGGGCCATATACAGCGTTCCTCATTGAGTTCCCTGAATTCCTATCGGACCTTGTAGTCATAGCAGATAATCTCCAAATTTTTGGTGACTTTAATATTCACATGGAAAGGTCCACAGACCCACTCCAAAAGGCTTTCAGTGGGTTTTGTCCAATATGTCTCTGGACCTACTCACTGTCACAGTCATACTCTGGACCTAGTTTTGTCCCATAGAATAAATGTTGTGGATCTTAATGTTTTTCCTCATAATCCTGGACTATCGGACCACCATTTTATTACGTTTGGAATTGCAACAAATAATCTGCTCAGACCCCAACCAAGGAACATCAAAAGTTTTGCTATAAATTCACAGACAACACAAAGATTCCTTGATGTCCTTCCAGACTCCCTCTATCTACCAGACATCAGAGGACAAAAATCAGTTAACCACCTAACTGAGGAACTCAATTTAACCTTGCGCAATACCCTAGATGCAGTTGCACCCCTAAAAACTAAAAACATTTCACATAAGAAACGAGCTTCCTGGAATACAGAAAATACCCGAGCTCTGAAGCAAGCTTCCAGAAAATTGGAACGGAAATGGCGACAAACCAAACTGAAAGTCTTCCGAATAGCTTGGAAAGACAGTACCGTGCAGTATCGAAGAGCCCTTACTGCTGCTCGATCATCCTATTTTTCCAACTTAATTGAGGAAAATAAGAACAATCTGAAATTCCTTTTTGATACTGTCACAAAGCTAACTAAGAAGCAGCATTCCCCAAGTGAGGATGGCTTTCACTTCAGCAGTAATAAATTCATGAACTTACTTGAGGAAAAGATCATGATTATTAGAAAGCAAATTACGGACTCCTCTTTAAATCTAGATATTCCTTCAAAGCTCAGTTGTCCTGAGTCTGCACAACTCTGCCAGGACCTAGGATCAAGAGAGACACTCAAGTGTTTTAGTACTATATCTCTTGACACAATGATGAAAATAATAATGGCCTCTAAACCTTCAAGCTGCATACTGGACCCTATTCCAACTACTGAAAGAGCTGCTTCCTGTGCTTGGCCCTCCTATGTTGAACATAATAAACGGCTCTCTATCCACCGGATGTGTACCAAACTCACTAAAAGTGGCAGTAATAAAGCCTCTCTTGAAAAAGCCAAACCTTGACCCAGAAAATCTAAAAAACTATCGGCCTATATCGAATCTTTCATTCCTCTCAACATTTTTAGAAAAGGCTGGCCTGGTTTAGATCTTATCTGTCGGAATGGTTTGTCCTCTGACAAATCAACTGTAAATTCCGGTGTTCCTCAAGATTCCGTTGTAGGACCACTATTGTTTTCACTATATATTTTACCTCTTGGGGATGTCATTCGAAAACATAATGTTAACTTTCACTGCTATGCGGATGACACACAGCTGTACATTTCAATGAAACATGGTGAAGCCCCAAAATTGCCCTCGCTAGAAGCCTGTGTTTCAGACATAAGGAAGTGGATGGCTGCAAACGTTCTGCTTTTAAACTCGGACAAAACAGAGATGCTTGTTCTAGGTCCCAAGAAACAAAGAGATCTGTTGAATCTGACAATTAATCTTAATGGTTGTACAGTCGTCTCAAATAAAACTGTGAAGGACCTCGGCGTTACTCTGGACCCTGATCTCTCTTTTGACGAACATATCAAGACTGTTTCAAGGACAGCATTTTTCCATCTACGTAACATTGCAAAAATCAGAAACTTTCTGTCCAAAAGTTATGCAGAAAAATTAATCCATGCTTTTGTCACTTCTAGGTTAGACTACTGCAATGCTCTACTTTCCGGCTACCCGGATAAAGCACTAAATAAACTTCAGTTAGTGCTAAATACGGCTGCTAGAATCCTGACTAGAACCAAAAGATTTGATCATATTACTCCAGTGCTAGCCTCCCTACACTGGCTTCCTGTCAAGGCAAGGGCTGATTTCAAGGTTTTACTGCTAACCTACAAAGCATTACATGGTCTTGCTCCTACCTATCTCTCTGATTTGGTCCTGCTGTACATACCTACACGTACGCTACGGTCACAAGACGCAGGCCTCCTAATTGTCCCTAGAATTTCTAAGCAAACAGCTGGAGGCAGGTCTTTCTCCTACAGAACTCCATTTTTATGGAATGGTCTGCCTACCCATGTGAGAGACGCAAACTCGGTCTCAACCTTTAAGTCTTTACTGAAGACTCATCTCTTCAGTGGGTCATATGATTGAGTGTAGTCTGGCCCAGGAGTGTGAAGGTGAACGGAAAGGCTCTGGAGCAACGAACCGCCCTTGCTGTCTCTGCCTGGCCGGTTCCCCTCTTTCCACTGGGATTCTCTGCCTCGAACCCTATTACAGGGGCTGAGTCACTGGCTTACTGGTGCTCTTTCATGCCGTCCCTAGGAGGGGTGCATCACTTGAGTGGGTTGAGTCACTGATGTGATCTTCCTGTCTGGGTTGGCGCCCCCCCTTGGGTTGTGCCGTGGCGGAGATCTTTGTGGGCTATACTTGGCCTTGTCTCAGGATGGTAAGTTGGTGGTTGAAGATATCCCTCTAGTGGTGTGGGGGCTGTGCTTTGGCAAAGTGGGTGGGGTTATATCCTTCCTGTTTGGCCCTGTCCGGGGGTATCATCGGATGGGGCCACAGTGTCTCCTGACCCCTCCTGTCTCAGCCGCCAGTATTTATGCTGCAGTAGTTAATGTGTCGGGGGCCTAGGGTCAGTTTGTTATATCTGGAGTACTTCTCCTGTCTTATCCGGTGTCCTGTGTGAATTTAAGTATGCTCTCTCTAATTCTCTCTTTCGTTCTCTCTCTCTGAGGACCTGAGCCCTAGGACCATGCCTCAGGACTACCTGGCATGATGACTCCTTGCTGTCCCCAGTCCACCTGGCTGTGCTGCTGCTCCAGTTTCAACTGTTCTGCTTGTGATTATTATTATTATTATTATTTGACCATGCTGGTCATTTATGAACATTTGAACATCTTGGCCATGTTCTGTTATAATCTCCACCCGGCACAGCCAGAAGAGGACTGGCCACCCCTCATAGCCTGGTTCCTCTCTAGGTTTCTTCCTAGGTTTTGGCCTTTCTAGGGAGTTTTTCCTAGCCACCGTGTTTCTACACCTGCATTGCTTGCTGTTTGGGGTATTAGGCTGGGTTTCTGTACAGCACTTTGAGATATCAGCTGATGTACGAAAGGCTATATAAATACATTTTATTTTGATTTGATTTGTGTGCGGCTGCTCGGCCATGGAAACCCATTTCATAAAGCTCCCGACGAACAGTTCTTGTGCTGACATTGATTCCAGAGGCAGTTTGGAAATCGATAGTGGGTGTTGCGACCGAGGACAGACAAATTGTACATGTTACGCACTTCAGCACTCAGCGGTCCCATTCTGTGAGCATGTGTGGCCTACCACTTCACAGCTGTGCCGTTGTTGCTCCTAGACGTTTCCACTTCACAATAACAGCACTTACAGTTGACCGGGACAGCTCTAGCAGGGCAGAAATTTGATTAACTGACTTGTTGGAAAGGTGGCATCCTATGACGGTGCCACATTGAAAGCCACTGAGTTCTTCAGTAAGGCCATTCTACTGCCAATGTTAGTCTATTGAGATTGCATGGCTGTGTGTGCAAGGGGTGTGGCTGAAATAGCTGAATCCAGTCATTTGAAGGGGTGTCCACATACTATATATAGTGTAGTATGGGTTGGGATTACAGGTCTAAACTGTAGTATTTACACCTTCGGTATCCTGTGCATGTGACAAATACATTTTGATTTGATTTGATATTGTGTTTACCAAAGATGGTAATGTGAAATACAACATGACCGGCACCAGATTAGGATATAGGCCAAGGACTAGATAAAGACTATTTTTACTATTACTTTCAGCACTTTTAGTCTTAATCTTTGATTGTTTACTATACTACCTTCCTCTGTTTAGCACATGGCCTCAAATGTGAATCCTAAAAGAGATGGATGGGGCTAAGGCTTAAGAGGATGTGAGCAATGCTGAATGGGTGTAGACAAAGAAGAGCTCTCCAGTAGGTGTACCAAAACATTCACGGGCTAATTTGATCAATTTTCAAAGCAGAATTACTTTCCCATTGTTCCTTAACTGCAGTGTTTGATACAAAATGTTCTAGCTCTGAGTCTATACTTTCATCCCATGTAATTGTTTTTTTTAAAACACCATTTAAAATGTTGCTACATACAACTGAATCAAGGTGTTGGGTCACAAATGTGGAAAAAGTCAAGGGATGTGAATACTTTCTGAAAGCACTGTACACAAGCTTCATGTCTTCCCTTCAATTACGGCTTGTTTTCTTAGGACACACACACGACCAGTCCCTGTGGCCGGGTCAGAAGAGTCCTTGAACCTGCAACAGCATCTGGCTGTACTGTGCCGGACAGAGGATGGACGAAAGGAGTGGACTTAAGATGTCCCAGTGAAAAGGGCTGATTTCTAAAGACCTGAGCTCTAAATGTGACAGAGCAGGAATGTTAATGTTTTACAGATGCACCAGAGCTGCAGCCAACAGGACACGTACATTTCACTTGGGTGTATGTTCAGTCTGTTTCGTGAAATAAAACACGCACGCATGCACATGTACGTACTGTTTACTGAAGTCAACTCCTGAAGTCAAACTCCTGAGACAGTGAAACATTTGTAAAGAACACACAAGCTCAGAGAGGTACAGCTGTACCCAGGAACTAAGGAAACAAAATGGTTTTCCGAAATGGGAACAATGTCAACGATTAAAAATTCCAACATTAGTTGTTTTATAGATATATTACCTTCCTTTTTTATTGTTGCTGAGTTGAGAAATGAAAGGAGTAGGAAAGAGAGAAGGAAAGTTAACAGAAGTTTCTGGGAACAGCATGGAACGTTGGTCAGGGGCTTTCAGCCCGCCCTAACACACTCGGTAACTAGGTCCAATGGACCGACAGGCCACGCAGTGCCAGGCCAGACCCAGCGCACTGTTAGACAGCAGGTGTTCCTCTGGTCGTAAAACATTAGTGTACAGGCCACCTGGCCATGGAGCGTGTGGAAGGCCTTGTGCAGACCATTGCAGCCGCTGCTGTTAAGTGACAGAGTGTGGGTTAAGGGCTGCACTAAAGCTCTCCTCGCGTACCTCTCTCGCACCTCATAAGAGAGAAGTAGCCTGGGGACTGCTCAGGCTCCATTGATATGCCCAAACTCCCTGCTATAGGCCTGCTCCGTGGATTTTCTGACTAGGAAAGAGGAGGGAGCTGGAGACAGGGAAGGATGGAGTTGACCTAAGGGCTCACTCTCCAGTCTCCATGGCGTATAATGTGGTGTCTACGGGTGTCAGCTGTCTCGGCTGGTAAGTGACATCAGGTGAAAAGTACAGTTATGGAAAGCTGGACCAGAGAACGTATGTGGGGATGACAGGTAGATTTGTGACGACACACTTATGGTGAAGGTCATAATGTAATGAATACTCCTGACCACAGAGAAAGGTAATGAGAGGTCAATCTTTTTCTTGCTCTATAGAAACGCCTTCATTATCAAAATGAAAGACAAAAGCAGATTAAAATGTTTCAATATGTATTCATTTATTTATCATTTGTAGATGTAATATTCCCATCAGACTGATGAAAATGATCTAGTTTGTAAAATTTGCCAGAGCCCACCCAAACAGTTAACAAGCCATCAATATTCTCCATTACACTATTAGACTCCATTACACTATATAGGGTGTGTACATTGTATATAGAACCTCTAGAGCAGGGGTCAAACATGAGGCTCAGTGGACATTTTAGGACCCAACTTATTTAAACTGCTTGTTAATGCAGTCAAGGCAATTGCCAGATTATGGTGTTAAGTAAGTATATAGACTACATAAGTGTGTAACAATGCACTTTTTTGTCGTCACCAATATGCAGCCCTCCTGAAATGTGTCTTTACAGAAATGGCCCCATTGGCAAAATTACTTTGACACTCCTGCTGTAAGGCACTGAACAGCTACAGAGCTGCATTAATGATACACATATCTCCATTAAAAGGTATTCAAAACATTTCTATCCATGTCCAACCCATGTCTCCAGTCACTCAACATTTGAGGTGTGGTACACAACCTTGGCCATTACTCTCTTAGCTTCAGCATCCACCCCAAAACAGTGACAAAGACTTCATAGGGCTACTACGGTACTGATGATAACTCAGTCCCATAGGAAAGTACATTTCCATTTCTAACTACCGCCTCACATTCCTATGCGAAAGATGTTCTGAGCCTGGTGGAGATGTAGAGCCTGGCTTTGCGAAGTCAAAACCATGAATAATGAGTGTGATAAAATGTTGCCATTCAACAGAAACAGCTGGGGCAGTTTGAGCACCTAGGAAAAAGTGAGATTTTAAGGGCCTCCCAGATCTGACGTCTTTCCAGAGGCTTGTGTTTTGAGGCCTTGTCACCATTTGTCATCACTCCATAGCTTCTAGAAGAAATTCTGAAGATTCATTTTCCCCATCATTATACATGTTAACTAATATTTGTTACTCGTTTCAGGAAACTAGGCGCATGTCACTACTTCACAGGAGAAACATTTAAACCTTTTTTTAAATTAAAATAGGTTTATTTGGCAAAGATGCCTTCTGGAACATGTGAAGATTCATGTACCTTAACAGACTTGTATGCCATCTGTAAATACAAATAAAAGTGTTAAATCACGAGCCTAGTTGGTTTAGCAATAGAAAAAGCCAGCAACCTTCCCGCTAGCCATGATAGGCTGAGATAATGAGCGGGCTGGACTTGCCTAGAGATGCGTTTGGATTGGTCTGCCATATAGCACATTTCTGTCTATTTGAGCTGATCAGTATGTGTACAGTAGGTAATCCTGTCTAACGCAGCTTTTTTTTTTTATGTATCGCATAAGTGTTGCTCTCTACTTTCTGGAGGACTGAGGTTTGAAATCAGTGGAATTAGAGTATGATAGGTAAGGAGATGGAGAAAACACCTGTATCTGGATTACATCTTCAGACTAAGGGCAACCATGGCATCTGTGACAGGGAAAGGCATACATCCATGATATTACACGTTTCTAATTTTGACAGAAAGTCATTTTCATTTCAAGTTAAAACGTACTGTTAGCTAGCAAGCTAATGTTAGCTGGCTGGCTCGCTAGCTAACGTTATGTTACGTGTATGATCTTATTATTCGTATCTCAGAGCCATTTGCTTTGCTAGTTATAGCCTAATGTTAGCTGGCTAACATGGAACCTGGTTGGTTAGCTACCTGCAGATTCATGCAGGGTGAGTTGGGATTATGGTTCATTGTTTACCTAGCTACATGTCTTAACAAAAGACTCCACTATACAAGTAACCATTTCAATAGAATGTCACCGTAACAACTGTTGATAGACGTAGCTGGTAAATTCGCAAAATAACTGACATATTTACGAACGCTCAACACCTGTTGAATATGGCTGGTGTCAGTAAACTTTGGCAAAAAATCATATATTGTTGCCAGCAGCACAGTTGCAGTCACCAAAGCTCTGGATAACATAAAAACAGCCTAACCAGCTCTGCTAGGGTGAGTAAAATGGTCTATGAACGGTTATTTCACGTTAGCCAGTTAGCTTGAGTGCCTGACTGTTGTTGTTATGACAGAACGCTCGGATCAAAACATTTTCTCAAAAGGCCATTTTCTCAAAAGTGAAGTTACAAGTTTATCAACTTTCAAAGCATAATTACTTTCCCATTGTTCTTCAAATGCAGTGTATGATATACCATTTTGTATATCTGCTTTTATCCAATGTAAAAAACACAATATCAAATTTTGCTACATAAGACAATCAAGGTGGTTGCTCACATTTATCATAACACAAGATGTATCATGTTAGGCCATCAAAGTGATTCTCAACCTTTTTCATATCAAGTAATTTGACTTCATTTGACTATTTTGTGCTTTGGGGACTGGCAGAATGTGACTGGCAGAATGGGTGTTCTATGTGGAGGATGAGGGTTGCAGTAGGTATCTCAGACTGCTTGTAAATGTGTTAATGTGTAACGTCCTGAACTAAACTAGACACATTCATGGGGGAAGTGTTATAATATTTATGATATTAGTGGGTATCGAGCTTGTGGCAGCTCAATTCTATGTGGCTATGGCTGGGTCGTGATAGCAGTCTCTCCTTATGGTGGGATGCGCTGCGGTCCCAATGTTATAGACTCGGGTGCAGGTTGGAGGAACTACTAAGCTATATGGAATTGTTTTAAGAAGGTCATACCAGATTAGAATTTTAAGACTCCTTGAAGTATCAATAAAACATATGAAAAAAGTATTTTTGCCATTACTGCTATTAGCCCACTACAGTGCCTTGCAAAAGTATTCACCCCCCCTTGGTGTTTTTCCTATTTTGTTGCATTACAACCTGGAATATAAATGAAATCGATTTTTAAATGGATTTGGATTTCATATAATAGACAAACACAAAATAGTTGAACAAAATGTTAAACATTTTAAAACGGAAAAGTGGTGCGTGCATATGTATTCACCCCCCTTTGCTATGAAGCCCCTAAATAAGATCTGGTGCAACCAATTACCTTCAGAAGTCACATAATTGGTTAAATAAAGTCCACCTGTGTGCAATCTAAGTGTCACATGATCTGTCACATGATCTCAGTATATATACACCTGTTCTGAAAGGCCCCATAATCTGCAACACCACTAAGCAAAGGGGCACCACCAAGCAGGTGGCACTATGAAGAACAAGGAGCTCGCCAAACAGGTCAGGAAATAATAAGCAAACATGTTTGGTGTTCACCAAAAGGCATGTGGGAGACTCCCCAAACATATGGAAGAAGGTACTCTAGTCAGCTGAGACTAAAATTGAGCTTTTTGGCCATCAAGGAAAATGCTATGTCTGGTGCAAACCCAATACCTCTCATCACACCGAGAATACCATCCCCACAATAAAGCATGGTGGTGGCAGCATCATGCTGTAGGGATGTTTTTCATTGGCAGGGATTGGGAAACTGGTCAGAATTGAAGGAATGATAGATGGCGCTAAATACAGGGAAATTCTTGAGGGAAAAATGTTTCAGTCTTCCAGAGATTTGAGACTGCGACAGAGGTTCACCTTCCAGAAGGACAATGACCCTAAGCATACTGCTAAAGCAACACTCAAGTGGTTCAAGGGGAAACATTTAAATGTCTTAGTCAAAGTCCAGACCTCAATTGAGATTGCTGTACACCAGCAGAACACATTCAACTTGAAGGAGCTGGAGCAGTTTTGCCTTGAAGAATGGGCAAAATTCCCCATGGCTAGCTGTGCCAAGCTTATAGAGACATACCCCAAGAGACTTGCAGCTGTAATAGCTGCAAAAGGTGGCTCTACAAAGTATTGACTTTGGGGGGGAGGAATAGTTATGCACGCTCAAGTTCTCTATATTTTTTTGTCTTATTTCTTATTTGTTTCACAAGAAAAAATATTTTGCATCTTCAAAGTAGTAGGCATGTTGTGTAAATCAAATGACAAACCCCCCAAAAGGAGGGGGGGTCTACTAAGCTATATGGGACCTTTTAAGAAGGTCATACCAAGGATAATTTTGATATTTGATTTAGACTTTTAAGACCCCTTGATGTATAAGTATATAAGAAAGATAAGCAAACATTTACAAAAATGAGTCTTGGACACACCTACTCATTCAAGGTTTTTTAAAACTATTTTCTACATTGTAGAATAATAGTGAAGACATCAACATTATGAAATAACACATACTGTATGGAATCATGTAGTAACCAAAAAAGTGCTAAACAAATCAAAATATATTTATATTTGAGATTCTTCGCTTTGATGACAGCTTTGCACACTCTTGGCATTCTCTCAACCAGCTTAATGAGGAATGCTTTTCCAACAGTCTTGAAGGAGTTCCCAAATATGCTCATCCAACTCATCCCAAACCATCTCAATTGGGTTGAGGTTGGGTGATTGTGGAGGCCAGGTCATCTGATGCAGCAGTCCAGCACTCTCCCTCTTGGTCAAATATCCCTTACACAGCCTGGAGGTGTGTTTTGGGTCATTGTCCCGTTGGGATGGCGTATCGTTGCAGAATGCTGTGGTAGCCATGCTGGTTAAGTGTGCCTTGAATTCTAAATAAATCACTGACATTGTCACCAGCAAAGCACCCCCACACATCAGACCTCTTCCTCCATGCTTTACGGTGGGAACCACACATGTGGAGATCATCTGTTTACCTACTCTGCATCTCAAAGACACGGCGATTGGAACCAAAAATTAAACATTTGGACTCAGACCATAGGACAGATTTACACCAGTCTAATGTCCATTGCTCATGTTTCTTGGCCCAATCAAGACCCTTCTTATTGCTGTCCTTTAGCAGTAGGTTCCTTGCAGCAATTCAACCAGGCCTGATTCACGCAGTATCCTCTGAACAGTTGATGTTGAGCTGTGTCTGTTACTTGAACTCTGTGAAGCATTTATTTGGCCTGCAATCTGAGGTGCAATTAGCTCTAATGAACTTACCCTCTGCAGCATAGGTAACTCTGGGTCTTCCTTTCCTGTGGGGGTCCTCATGAGAGCCAGTTTCATCATAGCGCTTGATGGTTTTTGCGACTGCACTGGAAGAAACTTTTTTTATTGAAATATTCTGTATTGACGGACTCTCTAAAAGAGAGAGTGAATGTGGACCAGCAGACCAGCGTGATCATCACCTCAGGTTAAGGCCCAGCACTAAAGAGAAAAGGATGTTTCATATTGTGTGGACTGGATTATCAACTTCCTCGAAACTGGAGCCTCACTTCACAAGAACTTGGGAATATTGCCTGTTTCTGGAAATGTATGACTTTATTATTCTGATTCAAGTCATCAGGAAAGGTATTATTAAAGAGGGAAGCAGCAGCTTCCTAATTTTGTGCTTTGGGGACTGGCAGAATGTGACTGGCAGAATGGGTGTTCTATGTGGAGGATGAGGGTTGCAGTAGGTATCTCAGATTGGGGGGAGTGAGACCTAATAGCGTTTTATAAATAAGCATCAACCAGTTGGTCTTGCTTCACGTATACAGAGATGGACCGTTTACAGAGAAGTATAGAGTGCATTGATGTGTCCTACAAGGAGCATTGGTGGCAAATCTGACAGACGAATAGTTAAGAACATCTGGCCGCTCAAGAGCACCCTTACCTGCCGATCTATAAATTACATCTACTTAATCTAGCATGGGTAGGATGGTCATCTGAATTAGGGTTAGTTTGGCATCTGGGGTGAAAGAATAGCGATTACGATAGAGGAAACCAAGTCTATACTCCCAAGTGCTTGTATGAGGTGAGGGGGGCATTCTTCTTACCGAACCACATGACCTTTGTTTTGGAGGTGTTCAGAACAAGGTTAAGATACAGAAGATGAAACTGAAGGCTGTTGGGTCAGTTACCCTGCTTGACAACACATAGGCTCTATAGGCTAGATGCCATACATATTCTTCCTCTAGACATAAACAACCTGGTCCAGATATCCAACAATCACTTTTCCACTCTGTCTTTATTTCTCTGCTAATCTGCTTCTGTCTGTCTGGCCTGATAATGATCCCCTGGAGATTAACATAAACAAGTGGTGGTTACCAGTGAAATCACTGTTTTGGCATATCATACCCAATGTTCTTCCAAACAGTGCTAAATATACAATCACAGTTTATCGGGGGGTGCACAATTGGCCCAGCGTCGTCCGGGTTAGGGTTTGGCCGGGGTAGGCCGTCATTGTAAATAAGAATTTGTTCTTAACAGACTTGCCTAGTTAAATAAAGTTTCAATAAATACAATAAAATATCATTAGTGTAGACAGAATTTAGAATTGATCTATATACTGTAAGCACAAACTCAGAACACATAGTATTGATCTATTGCAGTTAATAGCCCACATAAACATAGACAGACTCAAATATAAACTCCGCTGAACTGCGTGCGACCATTGTTTTCACAGCTTCCAGCACCCCCTGTTGCAGTGGGTTGTGAGGCTACATTCCTGCGGCATATTTCTCCTGACCCCTCAGGCTATCAGCTCTTTATGCCTGCACTCCAGCAGTGTTCCAGCTATCCCCTGCTACTGGACCCCAATGTCTGCTTCTGATGTTTGGGCAACAAAAACCCCAGTAGTATTTGCACAGTAGCATAAACATTAGACATGGGGGCAGGCAGCAAACAAATGCATAAACGTTCAACATGCTGGTTTGAATCTAGCCTTCCCCTGCCATTCAAAGATGGCGTCTCAATAGTGTAGTCTCCCACTTAAGACCACTCTTGGCAGCTGTGCTCTTAATCTTGGCCTCAGACAATGATCTCGGGGGAGACAGATGTCAATGTATATCATAGATCATTGTCTTCTGACAGGTGGCGTCATTCTAATGTGAATCACAGCATTTACTCAGTGATGAGCAGCCAGAAAGCTCCAGCATAAGCCTCACTCAAGCCACACTCCATTGAACCAAAGTGCCATTGTGGAAACAGTGTGAGGATTTCCATTTGAAATAAGACAGACTTGGCTCCTTGTAGCCTGCTGTGCTGTGCCCAGTATCAGGGTATCACCCTCTCCATTACTACAACAAGCCTTGTGGTGAAAGGCGGTAGGAAGAGAGAGCTGCCACGCTAAACATATTTTGAGGCAGCTGGTTTCCTTAAAGTCATATTGGATGTATACAACATGATCTGATGGCTATCTCATGCCAACATGGTCTAACCTATAATTTCACATTAATTGGATTCCAGTTAGAACTGCCAGCCACAAAGCTGAACATGATTTAGAATGCTCCTCTGACCAGAGAATCCCCAGAGACACCTTTCTTACATGCTAACTGTATGAGCAAGATGGAAAGCCATATGTTGTCAAGTCAACGGGAGATGCTGTTTGTGTGTAAATGACAGGTACAGAGATTGAAAAGGGATAGGTTAAGTGAGTTGGCTTCTAAAGAGCTTTTTGTTTGACCGGTAAGGAAAACATGATGGTGCTGCCAGGAAGATCAGACTGATTTTTTAACCAATATACACAGACTATACCAAACATTAGGAAAACCTTCTTAATATTGAGTTGCACCCTCCCCTTTTGCACTCAGAACAGCCTTAATTTGTCGGGCATGGATTCTACAAGGTGTCGAAAGAGCTAGCCCATGTTGACTCCAATGCTTCCCATAGTTGTGTCAAGTTGGTTGGATGTCCTTTGGCGGATGGACCAATATGATATCCGTGGCAGTTCTTTTATTTCTTTTTTATTTACCCTTTTTATCTCCCCAATTTTATGGTATCCAATTGGTAGTTACAGTACTGTCCCAACGCTGTAACCCATGTACGGACTCAGAAGAGGCGAAGGTCGAGAGCCGTGCGTCTTCCGAAACACAACCCAGCCAAGCCTCACTGCTTCTTGACACAATACCCGCTTAACCTGGAAGCCAGCCACACCAATGTGTAGGAGGAAACACCATACACCTGGCGACTGTGTCAGCGTGCATTGCGCTCGGCCCAACACAGGAGTCACTAGTGCGCGATGGGACAAGATCATCCCTGCTGGCCAAACCCTCCCCTAACCCGGACAGCGCTGGGCCAATTGTGCTCCGCCCCAATGGTCTTCCGGTCACGGCCGGCTGCGACAGAGCCTTGACTCGAACCAGGATCTCTAGTGGCACAGCTAGCACTGCCTTAGACCACTGCGCCACTCGGGTGTCCTTGCGTTGCAGTTCTTGACACAAACCGGTGCATCTGGCACCTACTACCATACCCTGTTCAAAGGCACTTAAATAATGTGTCTTCACACTTTGAATGGCACACATACACAATCCTTGTCTAAATTGTCTCAAGGCTTAAAAATCCTTCTTTAACCTTCCCTTCATCTACACTGATTGAAGTGGATTTAACAAGTGACATAAGGGATCATAGCCTTCACCTGTATTCACATGGTCAGTTTATGTCCTGAAAAGAGCAGGTGTTCATAATGTTTTGTATACTAAGTGTATGCTACCTTGTACACACACACACACACACACACACACACACACACACACACACACACAAACAGACACAAACAACTTCTCTCCAAATTGTGTCAGATGCAAAGCAAAGCTTGTAGTATTGTATGAACATGGTGTTAGAAAGACCAGGCCAAACATAAACTCTTCATAATGCACCTGGAGAAAACTCTGGGCATAACCTAGACATTCTCATCAGGCCTTCCTCCCAAATCTAATTTTCAGGGGCAGGCAGCATGCCAGATGCTTTGCTCTGGAAGTGTGCTAACTCACCCCAGTCTGGTCCCTGCTACAAGCTGAACTCTGACTCCTTTTCTGTCCATAAGTATACAAAAAGGCCCGCCACTGCTTACCTAGGCCTCGTCGGTGTCCCAACCCATAAGGCAAGCCATTATTCCAACACAAATACCTGAGACCCAAAGGAACAGGAGTTTCTGATTATCACACATCATACGTTACAGGACATAATCGCTTGTGTTTTCTTCTTGGCAGCCTGCAATCTTCAGTGGGAAAGGAAGTATTTTTCTCTTCATTCTTTTTTTACCGACAAGAATATGGCAGAGCCGGCTGGACCACAGAATGGGCTGTGCCAAATCTCAGGAGGAGATACCAGCTCAAGGAGAGACAGAGAGGGAGAGTGACGCAGCTCAAGGTTGATGCATAAACGTGTAGCCTATTTAAGTGGTCGTGGGGTATTTGGGTAACACTACTTAAAGCCAACTGGTTGTTTAAGTTTTTGACTTGAAAACATGAGATAAAATAAAAGAACCTGATAGAATTAGCTATTTTTATGTACTGCATGTTTTCAGACTAAGCACTTTATTATTCATTCCTTGACTATTACAGATCTGTATATCTATAAAGGCCTACATACAGTTGAAGTCGGAAGTTTACATACACTTAGGTTGAAGTCATTAAAACTCATTTTTTCAACCACTCGCATTTCTTGTTAGCAAACCATAGTTTTGGCAAGTCGGTTAGGACATTTACTTTGTGCATGACACAAGTAATCTTTTGCATGGCTTGCAGACAGATTATTTCACTTATCATTCACTGTATCACAATTCCAGTTGGTCAGAAGTTTACATACACTAAGTTGACTGTGCCTTTAAACAGCTTGGAAAATTCCAGAAAATGATGTCATGGCTTTAGAAGCTTCTGATAGGCTAATTGACATCATTTGAGTCAATTGGAGGTGTACCTGTGGATGTATTTCAAGGCCTACCTTCAAACTCAGTGCCTCTTTGCTTGACATCATGAGAAAATCAAAATAAATAATTGTAGACCTCCACAAGTCTGGTTCATCCTTGGGAGCAATTTCCAAACGCCTGAAGGTACCACGTTCATCTTTACAAACTATAGTACGCAAGTATAAACACCATGGGATCACGCAGCCGTAATACCGCTCAGGAAGGAGACGTTCTGTCTCCTAGAGATGAATGTACTTTAGTGTGAAAAGTGCAAATCAATCCCAGGACAACAGCAAAGGACCTTGTGTAGATGCTGGAGGAAACAGCTACAAAAGTATCTATATCCACAGTAAAACGAGTCCGATATCGACATAACCTGAAAAGCTGCTCAGAAAGGAAGAAGCCACTGCTCCAAAACATCCAGAAAAAAAGCCAAACTATGGTTTGCAACTGCACATGGGGGGGACAAAGATTGAACTTTTTGGAGAAATGTCCTCTGGTCTGATGAAACAAAAATATTACTTTTTGGCCATAATGACCATTGTTATGTTTGGAGGAAAAAGGGGGAGGCTTGCAAGCTGAAAAACACCATCCCAACTGTGAAGCACAGGGGTGGCAGCATCATGATGTGGGGGCGCTTTGCTGCAGGAGGGACTGGTGCACTTCACAAAATAGATGGCATCATGAGGATGGAAAATGATGTGGATATATTGAAGCAACATCTCAAGATGTTAAAGCTTGGGCGCAAATGGGTCTTCCAAATGGACAATGACCCCAAGCATACATTCAAAGTTGTGGCAAAATGGTTTAAGGACAACAAAGTCAAGGTATTGGAGTGGCCATCACAAAGCCCTGACCTCAATCATATAGAAAATTTGTGGGCAGAACTGAAAAAGCGTGTACGAGCAAGGAGGCGTGTACGAGCAAGGAGGCCTACAAACCTGACTCAGTTACACCAGCTCTGTCAGGAGGAATGGGCCAAATTCACCCAACTTATTGTGGGAAGCTTGTGGAAGGCTACCCGAAACATTTGACCCAAGTTAAACAATTTAAAGGCAATGCTAAAAAAAACGAATTGAGTGTATGTAAACTTCTGACCCACTGGGAATGTGATTAAATAAATAAAATATGAAATAAATCACTCTCTACACTATTATTCTGGCATTTCACATTCTTAAAATAAAGTGGTGATCCTAACTGACCTAAGACAGGGAATTCTTACTAGGATTAAATGTCAGGAATTATGAAAAACTGAGTTTAAATGTATTTGGCTAAGGTGTATGCAAACTTCCAACTTCAACTGTATCACTAAGCACTATTTGCTTGAGGAAATGTTAAAGATAGCACGATTAAGATTAGACAGAGCAGTTACCAATGTTTCTACAACACATAGGACATAGGAAAAAGCCCCACAGAGAAGGGAAATTACAGACAAGTAGAGAAACAAGACAAAAACATCCTGTGAAAAGGCTCTGAAATAAGAGCTGGAATGCCCCCCAGAAAAAAAAGACAATTTCTTGTTATTCAATCCATTAACCTTTAACGTTGCGAGCGGAGTGAGAAGGTTACAGGGGGAGTCCTATCTCGGGCTAGGATGTTTTCACAGGCAGTCTCTAACATGCACCTCTCCCATGCTGAGGCAGTGTTTTCACTGCACTTCGCAATGTGCCATGCTCCCACCCTGGAATCAGCCTAACCCATCACTGGACAGCAGAGTGCCATGAAGCAGAGGCAGCTATATGGGAATCAATGCTTATCATGGTGGTAAATAAATTCAGTAATTCTAATGTATGAACATAAAAAGCGGGTCAACTGTGGGTCAAGAAGGTTGTAGAGATCTATGAAAACCTTCATAGATCACTTAAAGCTTGACAAATCTCCATGTTATAGACATTACACTACAACTTCACTTCTACAGTATTACTTGAATCAAAGTGGGGACTCACCTGCAGCTCAGGATCCCTCTTCATCATCTCCAGGATGAGGTAGCAGCCAATGGAGTGGCCCACCAGGACCAGGCGAGAGTCCCTGGGAACGTGCTCCGTGAGGAAGGCCAGCTTGTGCTCTATCTGCCCGTTCAAACCAAACACGTCCCCCGCTGCCATCACTGTTGGGTCTGCAAAGATCAAGGTTCATCATTAGTATTCAGTATTACATCAGTATGACATCATCTATTTCACCATCACCCAAATCATTCTGATCAAGGACATGAGCCAGCATCATTCATCAATGTCTCTGTACACAAGATAGTCTTTATTTACATTTGGCACATGGATATACATGGGTATGAGAAAAGGAGATGGAGAGATGATGAAAGAGAAGGTAAGAAAGACCGAAAGGAAGAATACAAAGTGTCTATGGTGATTTAGCGGGCGGGAAAAGACAAATTCAAAATTATTTTATTTTTTTTCAAAAAAAAATCTATCCGCATAGAATTGAACATAATTGGTGAGGGACTTGATGTTTGATTCTTTCAGAGTGGAATTTGGAGCAGCCGTTCTGTACAGACAGCATAAGGATCGGGTGGGGAAGGTTGTGGGGGTTGGGGATATGCTTACTGTATAATGGAAAAAACAAAATGAGTGCAAATTGTGATTAATGGATCAATAAAGAATAACATATGGCAAAGACAAATTCCCCCACACAACATAATGATCCTCTTGGCAAGAGAAAGAACATCCCAGGCTGGGGCGGCCCGTTAAGCGATTAAAGCCTTCTCACAAATGTGCAATAAATGTGTGCTGCATTTTTTCTTCTAGGGAAAAGGTAACTGATTTCCTATGTGTCAAAAGAAACCTAACTTGTGGTGTTACCGATTGCAACATGGGAGGTGTAGGCTCTTTCTTTTGGTACTCTCTCCTCTGTAATTGGGTGTGGTTGCACCATTAATGAAGCTGACGAGGATACGGAGAAAGAGATGAGAAGGAGATTAGCAACAGCCTAGTTCCTGTACTGTGCATACTTCCTCTCATAATACAAACTTCCTTCTCAAAAGGGTTTGTGAAGCTGGGTTCCACATCTGTACCACAGTGGTAGCCCACACTTGTCGACCTTGCATAAAAAACGAGCGTTCAGGAAACAAGATAAAGTGAAGGTTGTCTTGAAATTATTTAATCCGATTGAAAAGCTGGACATCAGACCAAAATGTCATAAAGTGGTGGTAAACAAAAAGGTTTAAGTCATTATTGCAAATTTCTACTATTTTGTGCCATTTGTCTCCAACACTTATTTCAAAAGATATGCTCAAACAATCAACCAACCAATATCCATGGCAAAAATCACATGGAGTTGTAGACGTGACCGACGATAGCGGTGGGAGCATAATTGGAATCAGAAAGTCTCCATAAAAACCTCTCGTGATATTAGACCTTGGCTGGTGTAGCATTTTTGGGGGGGGATTACATTTTCTGAATGCGTGTTTTAGTACTCTGGACATTAATAGTGTGCAATTTAGCCATATCAAAGTGAGAAAGTTGCTGGTGAAAAGTAGCGTTGCAAACTCATTCTGACAAAATGAATGAGATCTGAGGCCCCTGGAGGATCCCGTGACCCAGGAATGGATTATTGATGCTGGCACAGGGAGAATGTTCCCTGTGTTTGCATTAACAGATATTTTTACAGTCATCAAAACCATCAAGTAAAACTTGCCTTGCCACAGGAACACTTCTACCACTGGAAGATTTGGAATAGAACCTTTAATGCTGCACTTTTTTTTTTTACTCTTGTTTGTTTTTCCAAAACTGGAAAACTTTTTTTTCAACTTCATCAAGTATGCATTAGCTGTTAATAATAATAACTGCCAGTCTTTAATTTGCACAAGTCACTGGAAAGTCAGAGGAGGCCCAATCAATGCTGTATGGGTTTCTCTGTATCGGCTAGGCCTTTCCTTGGACGTCCCAGAGGTTTTAGAAGCTGCTGCTCTACGATGCCACCCTATCCCTTAGCAAACTGAATGCTCTTTGACGAGTTGTAAATCAATGGCAAGCATTCAAGGGGTTGACCAGGGTGGTAAATCCCCAAAGGCTTGGATTGAAGCCGCAAGAAGAGAGGTGAAAAGGAAGCTGATATGTCAGACATGTTTGTGTTTCCATGTTGGATGTGGGTAATAGTCGAGTGGATATGGAAAGTGCCATCCTAAGAATGAACACCTAGTTAGTAATGCTGGAATAATACTGCATGATAACCACATGAGCATGCAGGTCTAGCCTGGCTATCATAGCCACAAGCAGATAAATTATTTAGTAGTATTTACAGTAAATCCTAATCATAGTGAGCAGATTTCCTTGGATAAGGGCATCTCACCAAATGGAAAGACGTGATGAAGGACTATTGAGATGAACACAGGACTTGCTGCTAGACAATTTGAGCCTTTCTCTGGTCTTAATCAGGGCCGTTGTTGAGGTTTTGGGATAAAAGATGAGTCCTTCCCTGCCCATCTTGAGATAGGGCTGCTGCTCATTGTCACCCCCTAGAACACCAGGCTGAACAGAGTGGTTTTCATTTATTCTCTCTGATGATCGGATGACATGCTACGAATTGGCAGGGTTGTCTGATTTTATTTTTACTGTATCTATTGACTATCTCCAGACTTTGCCTTGTGTGTTCCATGAATCATTTATGAGTTGGAAGTTTCGACAAGTGTGTGCCATGTGTTCACAATAAAAGAGGAACTGTTCAATGCTTCACTTTGTTACATGAATGTCTATTTAATCTAGACTAACTCTACCAAACCTCTGGACAATACTAAGTATTACATCATTATTTCTCATTATAATAAAATATATATATATATATATATATATAGTGTGTCATGACCATAATCATCTGACATCTGCAAATTCAACATTGGAATCTATATGGTCAAAATAGGTTGTCTGATTACGTGACTTTGTCATGTCTGTCTCCAGGCTTTTGAGCTACGTAAAGAGAAGCCTGGAAATCAAGAATTCCGTCAAGTTATCATCAGAACTCACGCTAGTTATCGCACATCCAAATGAGTCTACCTACCAGGGTACACTTTGACAGAATGTTAACTTACACCTGCACACTTATCTGTCCTTTACAAACCCTCAAGATGGATATATTTGTCCTTTGTCCTTCTCAAGGTGGACAGATCCAAACTGTATCGTCCAATGTATCTCATGAGCCCTCAGAGAAGGGATTTAACTTACTACATGTGAGGGCTTGGTAATGTCTTTCCCATGTATCAGGCACAATAAAAACGTCCTCACTGCTTTATGAATGAATATTACAGGGCTCATATGGTGGTGCTGGCTAGAGAGGGAGAGGGAGAGGCCCCTTGGCTCAGGCTAACTCGTCCAGCTCAGCTAACATTCCTCTTCTCCTGCGCCATCCTTAGCATCGTCTTTTGTATTGGAGAGTGAGCTAACAAGGACCTGCCCATTTCAAAGCTAGCTAATCAGTCATTAGTGGTCAGGAGATGTACTGTTGATGTGAATAAGTGGAAGTGGATCATTGTGGATACACCAGCAATAAGGACTCGTAGAAAGTCCAGCTGCACAAAGCACTCTCAATAAGAGATATGAATTAGTTATGTACCTTCAATCATGTCCATAGTATCAGGAGGCACACAGTGTCCAGCATGGCTCACTGCCCACACAGGGTAGCGCCGCCCCAATGTCTGGTGAAGCGTCTGCATGAAGGTCTTGTAGAAGCCAACCACACCTGGGTTACCTGCAAAGATGCCAAAAACACTATAAACATCATAAAGTGCTCTGCAAATGTAACACCACATGATTAAAAACTAGGGATGTAGCGATTCACAGATTCACAAGTTGGGGCGCCAGGTAGACTAGTGGTTAGAGCGTTGGACTAGTAACCGAAAGGTTGCAAGATTGAATCCCCGAGCTGACAAGGTAAAAATCTGTTATTTTGCCCCTGAACAAGGCAGTTAACCCACTGTTCCTAGGCTGTCATTGAAAATAATAATTTGTTCTTAACTGACTTGCCTAGTAAAATAAAGATAAAATACACAACAACAAAAAAGATAGATGCATTCCTGTCTGTGGACCACAAACCGCAGTGTTGGATACATAGGCTACCTTGCCCTCACCTAATCTGATAGTGGTAGCGGGTTGGTAGATGCCTAGTCTCCATTATGGCTCAGATCAGGTGCCTACAGTACATACATAATTACTTACACACAAACCGCACACACACACACAAGTCAGCTCAGAGGCTCAGCTCATGAGCTACAACAGCAGCAGATTTTTTATTTAGAATGGAAAATGAATGTGTTTATGAAAGAAATGTTAGTGCATCAAATCGTATCGCACAGAATCACTTTGATTCATTCTCTAATCAAACCGAATCGTTTTATACTCAAACATATCCTTCCTGTATTGTATCGGAGCCCGTGTCTCCAGATATGTATCAAATCATCTTGAAAGGGAAAGATGCACATCCATAACAAAAACAAACTACACTTTATGGAGGTAGGCTACATGACTAAATGCTATAAAACAAACTACACTTTATGGAGGTAAGCTACATGACTAAATGCTATAAAACAAACTACACTTTATGGAGGTAGGCTACATGACTAAATGCTATAAAACAAACTACACTTTATGGAGGTAGGCTACATGACTAAATGCTATAAAACAAACTACACTTTATGGAGGTAGGCTACATGACTAAATGCTATAAAACAAACCATATAAAACATATATTGACAGCCAACCGTACCAACTTCTTAGTATGTTAATCATTTTCTTCTCTACTCTTGAAGATGTCACGCATGACAACAAAGTGTTGGCCATGTAATGGTTGTCATTCCCTGGCCTTTGCCATCAATCTCATCAGCCCCCATACAGCAGCATGTCATAGGTAGCACCGTCAGCTCAGCTGCTAGCTAGGAACTTTATTTAGCTCATGGTACTGATGTCTTTACACAGAACAAAGAGGGACTTTTATTCCATAGGTAAAAAAAGAGTTTATCCTGGGTGGGGGTTTATTTCGGACTATCAGGGTGCGATAAAAGTGTAAAGAAAACTATATAGCTGCTGCTAAAGAACAATGGCTACTCTGTGTGGTCTGTCTTTTTTTGTCCAACAGGAAAAATGTTTGTCAATGTTTTGTATAGTGCTTGTTTGAGTTGCTTGTAGGCATATATATGGTATTTTGATGTATACTGTAAGCGTGAGTGCGTATTATCCGGATGTGTGTTAACTGCATTATTTTGGAATCTTTGTTATGATGATTTTGCCTGTATGTGTCATTTCATGAGCGTTCAATGTATAACAGCCCCCGTGAGAGGGTGCTGACAGAGAGAGCCACAGATGCAATCTTTGGAAGAACACTCCCATTAGGAGTGTTACAACAACACATAGACAATCATCGTTCAATAACATGCCACATTTAGGCTAAAGCATGTGGAACAATTAGCTAAAGCAATCTAACACTTTGGATAAAATTCACCTGGATGGTGTGTTTGTTAAAATGGTGTTGAGTTGTTTGTTGGTAGGATAGTTCTTATGCCACTGTTAAAAATGTAATGTTGGTACATTTCTTGGTGGGAGAAAATACAGTCAATGAGTGAACACATTGCTTCTGTTATATTCATTTTTGTCTATTATCCCCTAAATACATCCAATTAGTTTTATGAATATTGGGTGTGTATAAAACACATCAGAAATAATTGGCAACACGCAGACCCCATACTTTTCCCACTGGTATGTCTTCAGGACGAAGTAAAGCCATTGCAACACACAGATGTGAATCTAGATGTTTTTGTATTGCATTCTGAAAGCAGCTAACCACATGCTCCCATCAAGCTAACAAGCTAATAAGTAACAATCACACATAGTTAATATCAGCAAAATAATTAACTTGTCTTATTTTGCCTGGCAGAAGGACTTGGATTCCTTGTGTAAGCTGATGCAATCTTGAAACCATCCTAAACATTTAGGATAGGAGTTCAACTCTATTCTTCTAAGGTGGGTGACGGCAACCATAAAGTACATGGACCTACCATAGATGAGACTTTTGTGGGAAATAATGATAAACAGTGGTTTGAGGGTGAGGGATATGGGATAAAACCTGTAGTCGGAGTCTGAACTCTCACTACAGTGGGCCCCAAGTTCAGAACACTTGCCGCAGTTCTCGGTAGTGTTTTCATATTTTCATTCACATATCCTGAGTCATTAATCAAGAGCCAAATGCAGCTGAAGATGTTGCACAACACTTTGTGTGAGAGCAAGCAAGCTTCTCTGCTGAGCCGAGTGTACAAAAATAAATATGGGAGGCAAATAGACTTAGAAGAGTACAGATATAGTGCCTTCAGAAATAATTAATACCCCTAGACTTATTCCACATTTTGTGTTACAGCCTGAATTCAAAATGGATTAAATAAATACAAATCTCACCCATCTACACACACCATAATGACAAAGTGAAAACATGTTTTTAGACATTTCAGCAAATGTGTTGAAAATTAAATGTAGAAATATCTCATTTACATAAGTTCACACCCCTGAGTCAATAATTTGTAGAAGCACCTGACAGCAATTTCAGCTGCAAGTCTTTCTGGGTAAGTCGCTAAGAGCTTTCCACACCTGAATTGTGCAACATTTGCCCATTATTATTTTCAAAATTCTTCAAACGTTTTCAAATTGTTTGCTAATCACTGCTAGACAACCATTTTAAGATGGTTATAGATTTTTTTTCAAGCAGATTTAGGTCAAAACTATAACTTACCCACTCAGGAACATTCACTGTCTTATTGGTAAGCAACTTGGCCTTGTGTTTTATGTTATTGTCCTGCTGAAAGGTGAATTCATCTCCCAGTGTCTGGTGGAAATCAGACTGAACCAAATTTTCCTCTAGGATTTTTCCTGTGCTTACCTCCATACCGTTTATTTTTTTATCCGGGAGGTGCCCTTTGCAAGGCATTGGAAAACCTCCCTGGTATTTGTGATTGAATCTGTGTTTAAAATTCACTGCTTGACTGAGGGACCTTACGGATAATTGTATGTGTGAGGTACAGAAATGAGGCAGTCATTCAAAAACCATGTTAAACACTATTATTGCACACAGAGTCCATGCAACTTATTATGTGACTTGTACACATTTTTTCTCCTGAATTTATTTAGGCTTGCCATAGCAAAGGGGCTGAATACTTATTGACTCAAGACATTTCAGCTTTCAATTTTTTATGAATTTGTAAAAAATTTGAAGAACCTAATTCCCACTTTGACGTTAAGGGGTATTGTGTGTAGGCCAGTGACAGAAAAGTTGTATTTAAGAAATTGTAAATTGAGCCTCTAACACAACAAAATGTTGAAAAAGTCAAGGGATGTGAATACTTTCTGAAGGCACTGTATTTATGAAGCACAAGTTATTAGAAGGACAATTCCCCCTAGAAATAGTTCAGGGAGGTGGAAACTTATTCAGTCTTATTCATTTCATTTACAGGAGTAAGCCTAGGTTGTGATGATCAGTGAAAAAACAACTCATTTGAATTTCATGAAAGCTCATGCCTCCACTGTAGTAGATTCAGTTAGAATGGACACCATCACTTTGTTTTGACCTTCTTGAACGTGAAATCCAACTTTCCCCTTTAACCGACCATGACAGATAAGGCCCCCTCTTTTCTCTCATCGCTGGGCAACCTTTCTCCATATCTGCCAGGCTCACGCAGTTGAACATTGTGTTGACTCTCTCCTGCTCTCCACAAGCTGAGTAAACAGTCAACTCCCTCTTTCTCCCAGACAGTGGGGAGTGTGCAGGGGATGGGCTTTCCTTAAATGCAGCACCCTTTTCTAGACTCCATCCACAGCCCCTCCTAGCCTACTGATTAAATACATTTGTATGTTTTTATTCACGCTGGGTTTCTAAATCTCTCCCAGATGGCCCCAGACATGCTCAAGAAGCAGGTTCAGAAACCTAGCCCATACCAGAGATGTGCCATTGGAAATGACAGTGCTATTTTTGCTAGGCACCACAACAGACACCCCCATTATCCCGCTTGTGGCTTGCACTCCCAAGAGAAGTAATGAAGGCCCCCTGAATCCCACTGTCACACAGCTTGAATAAGTTTGAACTCGGGGCAAGTGTAGAAAAGAAAACAGCTTTATACTGTAGCAGTCTGGGACCACACCTCAGACCGCGCTTTTGCAAAAAGTAGACAGGTACCCGAATCTGAACACATAATTGGGATGTGAACAGATGAACTTTCAACTGATTCTTGGTCTTTATGAACATAAGCTTCAGTTTGAGTTTTGGGCCCAACATCTGTCTCTATCAGCAAAGCCGAGTTTGGAATGTGAATCGCTGGAGGTTACATCTGTCTGGTGTTCACAGCCAATTGATGGACCAGGGGCGGATTACGTGGGTTCTATGTTGCGACGAGTGTACCTCTCACTCAAGAGAGGTCATGAATGAGATTGCAGAAGTCCCCTTTTGTGAAAAAACAAGACAAAAACAAATGGATAGAACAAATGACATTAGTACACAATGTTAAGTCTGTGGGCTGAAAGAGAGACAGAGCACATAGTAAGAAACCTGAACTAACAATGGGTTACAAATGAGTTGATGGAGAGAGATGGCTGAGGTCTCACAGAATCATGAGTCAGTGGTTGAGAGGGAAAAGCCTGAATACTTAACTCCACAATAAGACTCTTAAACACCTGAGTACTGAATGATCCATGACAGAGGTATTGAGGTAGTGGGAGCAAAGAGGGTTTCCGTTTGTTGTACTCAGGTACTGTAGGTAAAGCACAACATCAGGACGAAATTCAGATGTCATTGTTTTCGATGAGACAGCGATGGGAAATTCCGACGAAGTTACACCATCTACCGCAACAGCAAAGGCCACACCAGATGTCGGCTAGCCATTAAACAAGTCATAACTAAGACTACAATGAGGACTTCACAAGCACACTGTACCCAAATGCACCTAAAGAAATTGGGAAATGTAAAACTATTTTTGATATCAGCAACTGGTACCAAAAATGTAACTGATACAATAAATATTACAGACTACAGGGAGATAAAGGATATACAGGGAGATGAAGGATAAGCAGCACGCTACTCTTCACTGGTTAGGCCATTCTTCATAGCTGTCTGTAACGACGCTGCACATTGCAGGCAAGGGGTCTTGACTTGACAGTCATCATTCACTCTCTCTTTATTACTAAATCTCCTCTCACACCCTGCTCTCTTGGGGTTCTCACAGATGGCCTTCTTAAAATGTATTTTAAATACATAATTCTAACTCTTGACAAAAAAAAGGGAAAGAAAAACTTGAAAGGGTGAGCAGCCAGTAAGTAATGTAATGTCTTACTACATATAAATAATATCTGTTTATTTAACCAGTCAGAGTGAACTACATGCTCCTTAAGTCTGCAGGGTCGACCCAGACAAATTATGAGGCTATAATGGTATTTCATTCAGCCTAAGGAAGAAGGTGTTTACTTTATAATGCTTTAAAGAGATCTGTGGGTCAAAGTATCAAATACCAGGGGAGGTCCTGCATCTGTTCAAACTGCAGACAATGGGTAGAGAGAGAGCTGTCAGGCTTGAATCCACACTTTAATATGTTTCCCTTCCCCAACTAGCACTGTGTGACAGTAACACCACTCCCTCTATAGGAGGAACGAAGCAGACAGCCTATAGAAGGAAAGAAAGTCAGAAGTCTTCTTGATTAGGGAATAAGTTAGTAAGAGGTTAAAGTTAGAAAAACTGTTATTTCATTATTATTATTATTATTATTATTATATGTTACATTGTTGGAAATATCCATTATTTAATCAAATATTCTTTGTTTCTAAGATATAATAACTCAATAAAAGTACATTCTTATTGTTTTAGTGTGTCTGTCGCTTTAAAGCTGTAATATGTAAATATTTGGGCGACCCAACCAAATTCACATAGACATGAGTTATAGATCTGTCATTCTCATTGAAAGCAAGTCTAAGAAGTGATACATCTGTTCTATGGGCACTATTTCTATGCTTCCCATTCTAAAGTTGAGGTTTTGCGTCTTTTACTTTCAGTTTTGTACACCAGCTACTGATATTTTTGGTTATGGAAAGTATATTTCACAGCGGTTTAGATGGTACAATGACTCTACACAATACTTGCTTGCTTTGTCACATAAACTGAAATTATGCGATCAATTAAAATTTTAGCAAACAGGAAATGGTAGAGCAATTTCTGAATGGTGCACCTTTAACGGAATTCTCTGTTAGCCACAGTTCAGGTCCAAAATATATATATAGCAGACACTGGCAATAAGAGAGTGACACATGATGATGCACTATTAATGTAGTGACATACTGTAACTACCTTAATGTGAGACTGACTCATTACACAATAGTCCATTGGGTATCTATTAGGCCTAATTCTTTAAATACAGATGTCTCGTGACCAAATGTATCAGTTTTTGAAGAGGACAACTCCTGAATCCCTCTAAGCTTGAGTAATTCAAGGAAAAGTCAAACCAACCCCTCCCAGTCTTTCCCACTTGTTATCTTTCCTCCCTTCTTCCCTCACCAGAAAGGGCGCTTTTCTAGTGCCTATAAATTTGGGCCTGCTGAGCTGAACACTGTGCAGACCTCCCTCCCTAGCGTCTTTGACCTCTCGGCTTGGTGCCAGAAGTACCGCAGCAATGACGTAGTCCCGCACCTGCAGTGCACTTAGAGCTTCCACTGCACTTCCAAAGATTGAGTTATACTTCCAAAAACACATTTGCCTTGTAGGCTTATTCTGCGAAAATCAAGCAGTTTAAGTTATCAATGAGCAGTGGTAAATCGTACAGACTTCAGTCACTGCACCTTAAAATATGTATTTTAACTCACTTTAATCACGGTGGTATTACAGGGGCACAATTCAGACGTTTATCGAATAGTAACATGCCTGGTACTGCTAATAGCATTGTGGCATGTGGATTGAGGGCTAGCACTGGAATGTCAGCCCAAGTTATTGGTTTTGCTTTTTTCATACATTGCTGAAATATTTGGTGGAATGATTTTGGAATGTAACCTGGAGGTAACATTTGATTGCCATTCCCTCCCTTGATCTTGCTGACCTTTTTAACTCTCCTCCATCTGTTGAGAATGGAGGGATTCCTGGAGGGAGGTTGAAGGGATATATTGATGGAGGGTGGCCGATGAGGGTGGCCTATGTATTAAGTAGGCTATCCTATCCATTTACCCTTCAGGCTAAAGAGAGCTGCTCTAAGTTACTTTTTTTATCCGTTTTATTTCATTTTACTTTATTGATCCTCAGGAGGAAATCAAGACGTCAGAGGCTCACACACAACACAATCACACAGAATATAGAACATTCGCCTACACATTACAAAACATATTAGGTGCTGGTATTAAAAGTTTTCAAACTTTTAACGACACATTTTCATGTAAACATTTTAAGGAATATACACTACCATGACCAAAAGTACGTGGATACCTGCTCGTCAAACCTATAATTCCAAAATCATGGGCATTAATATGGAGCTGCTCCCCCCTTTGCTGCTATAACAGCCTCCACTCATCTGGGAAGTCTTTCAACAAGATCAAAATCAAATGTTTTATTGGTTACATACCCATATTTAGCAGATGTTATTGCGGGTGCATGTTGGAATGCTTGTTGGATTTCGGAACATTATGTTAGAACAATGCTGAGGGGACTTGCTTCAATTCAGCCACAAGAGCATTAGTGAGGTCGGGCACTGATGTTGGGCGATTAGGCCTTGTTCGCAGTCGGCGTTTCAATTCATCCCAAAGAAATTGGATGGGGTTCAGGTCAGGGTTCTGTATAGGCCAGTCAAGTTCTTCCACACCGATCTCAACAAACCATTGGACCTTGCATTGTGTATGGGGCATTGTCATGCTGAAACAGGAAAGGGATTTCCCCAAACTGTTGCCACAAAGATGGAAGCAAAGAATTGTCTAGAATGTCATTGTATACTGTAGCATAAAGATTTCCCTTCACTGGAACAAAGGGGTCTGAAAAACAGCCCCAGACCATTATTCCTCCTCAACCAAACTTTACAAATCAAATCAAATGTTATTGGTCACATACACATATTTAGCTGATGTTATTGCGGGTGTAGCGAAATGCTTGTGTTCCTAGCTCCAACAGTGCAGTAATATCTAACAATTCACAACAATACACAAATCTAAAAGTAATAGAACGGGAAAAATAAATATATAAATATTAGGACTTGCAAAATCGGAGTGGCATTGACTAAAATACAGTAGAATAGAAAATAGTATATACAGTTGAAGTCGGAAGTTTACATACACCTTAGCCAAATACATTCAAACACAGATTTTCACAATTCCTGACATTTAATCCTAGTAAAAAATTCCCTGTCTTAGGTCATTTAGGATCACCACTTTATTTTAAGAATGTGAAATGTCAGATTTCATGTCTTTCATCACATTCCCAATGGGTCAGAAGTTTACATACACTCAATTAGTATTTGGTAGCATTGCCTTTAAATTGTTTAACCTGGGTCAAACGTGTCGGGTAGCCTTCCACAAGCTTCCCACAATAAGTTGGATGAATTTTGCCCAATTCCTCCTGACAGAGCTGGTGTAACTGAGTCAGGTTTGTAGGCCTCCTTGCTCGTACATGCTTTTTCAGTTCTGACCACAAATTTTCTATAGGATTGAGGTCAGGGCTTTGTGATGGCCACTCCAATACTTTGGAAGTATGCTTGGGGTCATTGTCCATTTGGAAGACCCATTGGCGACCAAGCTTTAACTTCCTGACTGATGTCTTGAGATGTTGCTTCAATAAATCAACATAATTTTCTTTCCTCATGATGCCATCTATTTTTTGAAGCGCACCAGTCCCTCCTGCAGCAAAGCACCCCCACAACATGATGCTGCCACCCCTGTGCTTCACGGTTGGGATGGTGTTCCTCGGGCTTGCAAGCCTCCCCCTTTTTCCTCCAAACATAACGATGATCATTATGGCCAAACAGTTATATTTTTGTTTCATCAGACAAGAGGACATTTCTCCAAAAAGTAAGATATTTGTCCCCATGTGCAGGTGAAAACCATAGTCTGGCTTTTTTATGGCTGTTTTGGAGCAGTGGCTTTTTCCTTGCTGAGCGACCTTTCAGGTTATGTTGATATAGGACTCGTTTTACTGTGGATATAGATACTTTGTAGCCGTTTCCTCCAGCATCTTCACAAGGTCCTTTGCTGTTGTTCAGGGATTGATTTGTACTTTTCACACCAAAGAACATTCATCTCTAGGAGACAGAACATCTCCTTCCTGAGCGGTATGACGGCTGCGTGGTCCCATGGTGTTTATACTTGCATACTATTGTTTGTACAGATAAACGTGGTACCTTCAGGCATTTGGAAATTGCTCCCAAGAATGAACCAGACTTGTGGAGGTCTACAATTATTTTTCCGAGGTCTTGGCTGATTTCTTTTGATTTTACAATTTTCCAAGCTGTTTAAAGGCAAAGTCAACTTAGTGTATGTAAACTTCTGACCCACTGGAATTGTGATACAGTGAACTATAAGTTAAATTATCTGTCTGTAAACAATTGTTGGAAAATGATTGGTCAGACCAGCGTTGAATACACCTTAGCACATGTATTTCCTGTTTGACTTTTTGCCTGTAGGAAGGGAGGAGCAAAATGGAGTCGTAATCCTTGTCAGCGTCTCGAAAAGGCAAGTAGCAGTGATCTAATGTTTTTCCGAGTACTACAGTCAATGTATTGACAGAACTTTGGTTGTGTTTTCCTCAAATTTGCTTTGTTAACCTCTTGCGACGAGCAATCCCGTATCCGGGAGCGTAATCATAGCCTCAAACGCATTAGCATAACGCAGCGGACATAAATACCCCTAGAAACTTTTCCTATTCATGAAAATCACAAATGAAATGAAATAAATATATTCAAACACAAGCTTAGCCTTTTGTTTAACAATACTGTCATCTCAGATTTTCAAAATATGCTTTACAGCCAACGCTAGACAAGCATTTGTGTAAGTTTATCATGGCATAATGCTATGCTCTGCTGGCAGCAGGCAACATTTTCACGAAAATAAGAAAAGCAACCAAATTAAATAATTTACCTTTTGAAGAACTTCAGATGCTTTCACTCATTAGACTCCCAGTTAGATAGCAAATGTTCCTTTTCTCCAAAAATATTATTTTTGTAGGCGAAATAGCTCCCGTTTCTTCATCATGCTTGGCTGAGAAATCGACCGGAAAATGCTACAACTATAACGGCAAACTTTTTTCAGAATTTTCTCCATAATATCGACAGAAACACGGCAAACGTTGTTTAGGATCCATCCTCAAGGTGTTTTTAACATATATATTCGATAATATATCCGTCGAGGCAATTGGTTTCTCATAAGAAGCGATTGGAATAATGGCTACCTCAGTATTTTACGCAAGATTTTCTGCGGGAGACACCATGTGACCACATGCTATATATGGTCCCTTACATCCATTCTTCAATGGAAATGCCTAAAAAGACGTCACAATGCTGTAGACACCTTGGGGAATACGTGGAAAACATAAGCTCATTTGTAGCTCATTCACAGCCATATAAGGAGTCATTGGCATGAGGCGGTTTCAAAAAATGCGGCACTTCCTGGTTGGATTTTTATCTGGGTTTCACCTGTAACATCAGTTCTGTGGCACTCACAGACAATATCTTTGCAGTTTTGGAAACGTCAGTGTTTTCTTTCCAAAGCTGTCAATTATATGCATAGTCGAGCATCTTTTCGTGACAAAATATCTTGTTTAAAACGGGAACGTTTTTCATCCAAAAATGTTAATAGCGCCACCTAGTCGCAAGAAGTTAAACTCCCCAGCTACAATTAATGCAGCCTCAAGATAAGTGGTTTCCAGTTTGCGTAAAGTCCAGTGTAGTTCCTCGAGGGCCGCCATGGTATCGCCTTGAGGGGGAATATACATGGCTGTGACTATATTACAGAAGAAAATTATCTTGGGAGGTAATACGGTCTGCATTTGATTGTGAGGTATTCTAGGTTGGGTGAACAAAAGGACTTGAGTTTCTGTATGTTATCACAATCACACCATGAGTAGTTAATCATGAAACTAACCCTGAGAGTTCTTTATTCCTGTCTGTGTGATGAACCGAGAACACAGTATATCGAGAGAGAGCCATGATTCTGTGAAACAGAGTATGTTACAGTCCCTGATGTCGCTCTGGAAGGAGATGCTTGCCCTGAGCTCATCTACTTTATTGTCCAGAAACTGAACATTAGCGAGCAATATACTCGGAAGCGGTGGATGGTGTGTCAGCCTCCTGAGTCGGACTAGAAGTCCACTCCGAATACCTCTTCTCCGCCGGCGGCATCTTGGAGCAGCCTCTGTGATAAGTTCAATTGTTCTGTGGGTTACAAACAAAGGATACAATTCGGGAAAGTCGTAATGCTGGTGAGTTATCGCCGCTCTGAAATCCAAAAGGTATTTCCGGCTGTATGTAATAACACAAAAATGTTCTGGGCTAATAATGTACACACAAAAAAACAAAATATTGCAAAGTTGCTTAAGAGCTAGAAGCAGACTTGCCATGTCTGTTGTCGCCATATTTTATCGTTGGCACAGTTGGCACTGCATTGGGGCAGATAGCCTTCTCCTGGCATCCACCAAACCCAGATTTGTCTGTCGGATGGTAAAGCCTGATTCATCACTCCAGAGAACATGTTTCCAGAGAATACATTTCCACTGCTCCAGAGTCCAATGGCGGCGAGCTTTACACCACTCCAGCCAACGCATGGCATTGTGCATGGTGATCTTAGGCTTGTGTGTGGCTGTTCGGCTATGGAAACTAATTTCATGAAGCTCCCGACGAACAGTTCTTGTGCTGACATTGCTTCCAGAGGCAGTTTGGAAATCGATAGTGAGTGTTGCAACCGAGGACAGAAGATATTTAAGTGCTGCAGGATTCAGCGGTCCCATTCTGTGTGGCCTACCACTTCGCAACTGAGCCGTTGTTGCTCCTAGACGTTTCCACTTCACAATAACAGCACTTACAGTTGACCGGGGCAGCTCTAGCAGGGCAGGACTTTGATGAACTGACTTGTTGGAAAGGTGGCATCCTATGATGGTGCCACATTGAAAATCAATGAGCTCTTCAGTAAGGCCATTCTACTGCCAATGTTTGTCTATGGAGATTGCATGGCATTGTGCTCGATTGTACACACCTGTTAGCAATGGGTGTGGTTGAAATAGCCAAATCTCCTAATTTGAAGGGTGTCCACATACACTATATATACAAAAGTATCTACTGAATGTCTATAATTCTAGTCAGCTACATGCATTGACGTTTTAGAATGATTGGCTGTCGCACCTGTGTTCTATCAAAAAAACATACGTTTCATTGGAGGAGGTCATGGTTTCCATTCGTCAATCAAAACACACACACCTACAGAGAACACAGAGGCACCTGTGAGTGCTTTAGGGTATGAAACACCGGTTGTACCTAAGGTTGGACACAAAGATCATTGCTCTGATCACAGGGAAAAGGGCAGCTGGTCTACAATAACAGGGCCTTCGCAGTGTCTCTGTCAGCCATAAAGGGTCCATTGAGCCCCAAGTTCAGTGATATTCAGAGGGCAATGAACGAGCTCCAGTCACTGCGACCTTTCAAAGGTCACTGGCATGACTGAATCTCCCCCTGATTCTATGGCTCATCTTTCTCAAAGTTTCCAAATTTAAACACAAAGAAGTGGGTGACATAGGCAGAGTTGTATCGAGGCATACGAGACCCAAATGATGTTGGTGTACTATTTGGTCCAGAGAACATAGTCTCAGAATTTCAGGATAGTGCGTAAGGCTTAACACATTTAATAATATCAACATCACATGACATGATGATGAGACACCAAGGGTAAATTACAGCAAACTGCTTAGTCAGGAATACAATTTAATTTGTAGTATTAACAATACCACTTTTATATCTCCAGTTTAAAGGGATAGCCCACTCAAAATACCTTGGCTGTAGTCGATTTACCAATACAGATTTCGGATGAAAACGACAGGCATCTCACAATAATCTAACCAGGGATAGCATAATGCATTTCCCTTGAATTAAGAAAATGCTTTAATGACACTCACCTGGTATGATGAGAAAAAGCACTTTAGGTTTGCCAGAATGTAGGTTATGGGTGCCGAATTTGAGCACTTCTGTGACAGCACCACAGCAGTATAGGTGCTCTGTGTAGGCCTCATCCTTATCCTCCATCACTGAGGATCCCATCTCAAAGGCTTAGCAAGAGAGAGAGAGGCATAAACAGGGTTATGTATTGTTATTTCATACTATACATCTGGAAATGTTACATTATGTTTGTTATGCAACAAAAAAATGTTTTTTATTCATAGGATGAATATTGGGCCTTCATTATTATGGAGCTAATCAGACACCCTATGAAATACATCCTATCCTTAGTAATAGCTTACAGAAGTAGCCTAATATTTTCTATGCATCTCAACTGCACAGCTACTGTAGCTAGTAGAGCCTGTCCTTTCGAGAATGGTCCAATTTCACTGAGATTAATATAACACACTACACTCAACCTTTCGCCTATTTGTTATCAGCTAAACGTGTTATGAACTTTGACACCCAGTCAGTGTAATACATTAGCTATATGATCTTATAAGCATTAGTTGAGCATTTAAGTAATCGTTTTTAGGTTGTCTGACATGACATGTCTTGTATTTGAAGTCAACCTAGATAACTTGTTAGCTCATTGCATATGAAAACTTTTCTGTGAGCTAGCATTATGTTGCCAATAGGTCAGCTAGCTAGATTTTCACAGCGATAATTACATACCAAATTACTTCTCGAAATGAAATGTTTTGCCGAAGCTACTGTATTCCAAATGCTTTGCTACACAGAAGATGGTGATGCCTTAGTAGTGTGTGCCAGTGAGACTGAAGAAAGACGAGCGATAACGCGCACCCGGCTTCGTGCTGGTCCAGTCTGACAGTCTTCCGTGTCGTTCCAGATTAGATAGCTACATTTGAACCCTGTTCAGCAAATTATCACACCTTGAAGATACGGCCGCATGTGTGGGGATCTGAGACAATTCAGCTGTGTATCAGATCTTTTAAAACATGGGAGCAGCGTTTAATATGGCTGAAATCCCATCAATACTTAACGATGTGATATTCTGCGCAACACTACTACAATATAAGTGGTTTGAAACCTCGCCGTTTGCTTCGTCTTCTTCTCTCTCATTGAGGTTCAATACCAGTGTGGAAAACATTGTTTGGGTGCATTACCGCCACCTTCTGAGCTGGAGTAAAAACATTGTTCTTCAAACAAACAAAGCTATTTAATATAAAATAAAATTGTTTCTGTCACATGCGCCGAATAGAACAGACCTTACAGTGAAATGCTTACTTACAAGCCCTTAACCAACAATGCTTTAAGAAATGTTTAACAAAAATAAGTGTTAAGTAAAAAATAGGAAAAAAAGTAACAAATACTTAAACAGCAGCAGTAAAATAACAATAGTGAGGCTATGTACAGGGGGTACCGGTACAGAGTCAATGTGCGGGGGCAGTTAGTAGCAGCAGCGTAAAAGCGGGGTCTGGGTAGCACTTTGATTAGCTGTTCAGGAGTCTTATGGC
This sequence comes from Oncorhynchus kisutch, assembly GCF_002021735.2. Classification (NCBI taxonomy): domain Eukaryota; kingdom Metazoa; phylum Chordata; class Actinopteri; order Salmoniformes; family Salmonidae; genus Oncorhynchus; species Oncorhynchus kisutch. The sequence goes on along the minus strand of NC_034180.2, from coordinate 28,684,376 downwards.
TTGGGGGTAGAAACTGTTAAGAAGCCTTTTGGACCTAGACTTGGCGCTCCGGTACTGCTTGATCACGTTGAGGGAGAGGTTGTTATCCTGGCCACACTGCCAGGTCTCTGACCTCCTCCCTATAGGCTGTCTCATCATTGTCGGTGATCAGGCCTACCACTGTTGTGTCTTCAGAAAACTTGATGATGGTGTTGGAGTCGTGCCTGGTCATGCAGTCATGAGTGAACAGGGAATACAGGAGGGACAGAGAATATTTAATGTTGGTTGTTGATGGGAATGCAGATGCCTCTATCTATGTGTGTGTGTGTGTGTGTGTGTGTGTGTTTTGATTTCAGGAAGCATGTTAACATGCAGAACTGAGAGCCTCTCTCGGGAGAGGAGATAAAACTCTCCTCAACTCAATGGATCTGGCCTAAACCTAAATCAGTTAGCCACATTTCAGAGCTTTCACTATGTGGGGGCTGATATATGCCTGACCAGGTCCATAAAACAGCAGCTGGGCAATGACTGAGAAACATGTAAGAACCATAGCACACTTACAACCACTGAACATCACATCCATTGTCCAGCAAAATTCATGATCACAGTACTTACTGTTACACCTGCACCTTGTCAGATGGGACAGTACATTCAAAATATGTCCTGTTTGGCTGTTGCATTTACATAGCAACTATCCAACCTCCCACCCCATCAATTTATTTCTCTCTCTCTCTCTCTCTCTCTCTCTCTCGTTCTCTCTCTCTCATTCATATATATATATATATATATATATATATATATATATATATATATATATAGACATTTTCCATATTCACGTTGGCGGGCTGCTGTCAGATATTTCCTGTTGAGTGTTACGCTGCACCAGCTGTGATCCCCAATGTGGCAAAGGTGATGCCCCCGTTGGCCATGAGTGGGGGAGCCGGGGATGTGCAGCCTACAGAGACACCTGCAAGTCATTTGGGTCCAGCTGTGAAGAGTTCACTCAAAGAGGAACTAGGCTTGGCACTGTGCATCACAAAATTGGATGTGCTCCCAAACCTGCAGGGAGGGAGATCGGAGGCTCTCATGCAGCCTGTGGGAGGCAACAGTGGTGGTGAAGTTGCTGCTGTTTCCAATGGAATGTGGTGTGATGTGGTGTGGTGTGATGGGGTGGCTGAAAAGTTCCCAGACCTGAACTCCTTATTATTTAGAAGCCACAAGCTGGGAGCCGTTAATGTTTGAGGGCTGACGGAGAAGACAATATCAGCACATTGTGTGTAGCAATGAAATCACTCCTCCTCCTAGGTGGTGGGATGTCCCTCTCCTGCTGTCAAAGGTGCCTCTCTTCCATTTGCAGATTTGTTCTTTAGTTGTTTTGGGGGGGCATCCTTCTTAGTAAGGGAGGCGGAACATAACTTTACAGTAATGATACAAACAATTAATGGAATTTGAAAAGCTTGCACAAAATTATCAGGAGTATCATGCCATAATATTTCAGTGGCAGAAGATAGTGTTTATTTGCCTTTATATCAAGTTGGTGTTAAATCAGCTCAGATTTACTTAAGGAAAACCTTTTCATTTCAAGAGCAATTGGTGTCAGCAGGTGCGAGAAGAGAGCTACTGGCTGGCGTTGGCGTCTTTCTTAAGTACCAGTGTGTCTTCCCTAAAGGAATGGAAACTGACCTTATGACTAATATGATCCTGGTGCAAGGTGCTGATGACACCCAAATGCCAAGGTCTCTCAGGAGCAAGGCTGCATCTGATCTTAAAGGTCAAATTAGGACTGAGACGAAACATTCCAAGAATTTACAATCATTTATATGATTTTTATCAAATCAAATCAATTCAAAACAAATGTTATCTGTCACATGCGCTGAATACAACAACTTTACTGTGACATGCTTACTTACAATAATTTAACCAACAATACAGTTCCAGAACTAAAGTTAAGAAAATATTTACTAAATAAACTAAAGTAAAAAAATCTAATCAAATCAAAAAGTAACACAAGAAAAGAACGTAACAATAACGAGGTTATATACAGGGGTTACCGGTATCGAGTCAATGTGCGGGGGAACAGGTTAGTTAAGGTCATTTGTAAAGTGACTATGCATGTATAATAAACAGTGAGTAGCAGCTGTGTAAAAACAGAGGGTGGGGGGTCAATGTAAATAGTCCGGGTGGACATTTGATTAATTGTTCAGCAGTCTAATGGCTTGTAGCAGCAGCGTAAAAGAGGGGTCTGGGTAGCACTTTGATTAGCTGTTCAAGAGTCTTATGGCTTGGGGGTTGAAGCTGTTAAGAAGCCTTTTGGTTCTAGACTTGCCACTCTGGTACCGCTTGCCGTGCGATAGCAAAGAGAATAGTCTATGACTTGGGTGACTAGACTCTTTTGACAATTTTTGGGGCCTTCCTCTGACACCGCCTAGTATATAGGTCCTGGACGTCAGGAAGCTTGTCTGTATGCACTACTCTGTGTAGTGCCCTACGGTCAGATGCCAAGCAATTGCCACACCAGGTGGTGATGCAACCGGTCAGGATGCTCTCGATGGTGTAGCTGTAGAACTTTTTGAGGATCTGGTGACCCATACCAAATAATTTCAGTCTCCTGAGGGGGAATAGGTGTTGTCGTGCCCTCTTCACAACTGTGTTGGTGTGTTTGGACCATGATAGTTCGTTGGTGATGTGGACACCAAGGAACTTGAAACTCTTGACCCGCTCCACTTCAGCCCTGTTGATGTTAATGGGGGCCTGTTCGGCCCTCCTTTTCCTATAGTCCACAATCAGCTCCTTTATCTTGCTCACATTGAGGGAGAGGTTGTTGTACTGGCACCACACTGTCAGATCTCTGACCTCATCCCTATAGGATGTCTCATCGTTGTCGGTGATCAGGCCTACCACTGTTGTGTCATCAGCAAATTTAATGACGGTGCTGTAGTCGTGCTTGGCCACACAGTTGTGGGGGAACAGGGAGTACAGGAGGGTACTAAGCACACACCCCTGAGGGGCCCCAGTATTGAGGATCAGTGTGGCAGATGTGTTGTTGCCTACCCTTACCACCTGGGGGAGGCCTGTCAGGAAGTCCAGGATCCAGTTGCAGAGGGAGGTGTTTAGTCCCAGGATCCTTTAGTCCTTAGCTTTGTGATGAACTATGTAGGCACTATGGTGTTGGACGCTGAGCTGTTGTCAATGAACAGCATTCTCACATAGGCGTTCCTTTTGTCCAGGTGGGAAAGGGCAGTGTGGAGTTTGATTAAGATTGCGTCATCTGTGGATCTGTTGGGGTGATATGCAAATTGGAGTGGGTCTAGGGTTTCCGGCATGATGGTGTTGATGTGAGCCATGACCAGCCTTTCAAAGCACTTCATGGCTACCGACGTGAGTGCTACGTGGCGGTAATAATTTTGGCAGGTTACCCTCGCGTTCTTGGGCACAGGGACTATGGTGGTCTGTTTGAAAGATGTTGTTATTACAGACTCGGTCATGGAGAGGTTGAAAATGTCAGTGAAGACACTTGCCAGTTGGTTTGCGCATGCTTTGAGTACACATCTGGTAATCCGTCTGGCCCCGCGGCTTTGTGAATGTTGACCTGATTAACCTTTTTGGCATAGGGGGCAGCATTTTCACTTTTGGATGAATAGCGTTCCCAGAGTGAACTGCCTCATACTCTGTCCCAGATGCTAATATATGCATATTATTATTAGTATTGGATAGAAAACACTCTGAAGATTCTAAAACTGTTTGAATGATGTCTGTGAGTATAACAGAACTCATATGGCTGGTGAAAACCCAAGAAAAATCCAATCAGGAAGTGGGACATCTGAGGTTTGTAGTTTTTCAAAGCTTGGCCTACCGAATACACATTGAGATATGGATAAAGTTGCACTTCCTACGGCTTCCACTAGATGTCAACCGTCTTTAGAAACTTGAATGAGGATTCTACTATAAAGGAGGGGCTCATGTGACCTCTTTGAGTCAGTGGTCTGGCAGAGTGCCTTGGTGTCATGACGCGTGCTCCCGACAGAGTTACCTCTCGTTCCAGTGCTTTTCTTCAAAGGAATTTTCCGGTTGGAACATTATTGATGTTTTATGTTAAAAACATCCTAAATATTGATTCCATACATCGTTTGCCTTTTTTATTAAGGACTGTAACGGAACTTTTCGAGTTTTTGTCTGGACGAAGTGCCTGCGCCTCATGAAGATGGATTACTGGGCTGAACACGCTAACAACAAGTGGCTATTTGGACATAAATGATGGAATTTATGGAACATTATGGAACAAATCAGTCATTTATTGTCGAACCGGGATTCCTGGAAGTGCCTTCTGATGAAGATCAGCAAAGCTAAGTGAATATTTATGGTGTTATTTCTAACTTTGTTGACTCCAAAATGGTGGATATTCCTCTGGCTGTTTTGGGCTCTGACCGCCGTTCTCAGATTATGCTTTTTCCATAAAGTTTTTTAAAATCTGACACAGCGGTTGCATTAAGGAGAAGTCTATCTTTAATTCTGTGAATAATTCTGTGAATAACTCTCTTTTATCAATGTTTATTATGAGTATTTCTGCAAAATCACCAGATGTTTTGGAATCAAAACTTTACTGCACGTAAGGTGCCAATGTAAACTGAGATGTTTGATATAAATATGCACATTATCGAACAAAACCTACATACATGTATTGGGTAACATGATGTACTATGAGTGTCATCTGATGAAAATCATCGAAGGTTAGTGATTAATTTGATCTTTATTTCTGCTTTTTATGACTCCTATCTTTGGCTGGAAAAATGGCTGTGTATTTTTTGACTTGGCTATGACCTAACATAATCATATGTTGTGCTTTCGCTGTTAAGCATTTTTGAAAACGGACATGATGGGTAAATTAACAAGATGTTTATCTTTCATTTGCTGTATTGGACTAGTTAATGTGTGAAAGTTACATATTTCTAAAAAATATATTATTTCATGCACTGCCTTTTCAGTGGAATTGTTGTTGCTAGCGGAACCCCTGCCCTAGAAAGGTTAAAGGTCTTGCTCACATTGGCTACGGAAAGCGTGATCACACAGTTGTCCGGGAACAGCTGGTGCTCTCATTCATGCTTCAGTGTTGCTTGCCTCGAAGCCAGAATAAAATGCATTTAGATCATCTGTAAGACTTGCGTCACTGGGCAGCTCGCGGCTTGGTTTCCCTTTGTAGCCCGTAATACTTTTCAAGCCCTGCCACATCTGATGAGCGTCAGAGCCGGTGTAGTGGGATTCAATCTTAGTCCTCTATTGACACTTTGCCTGTTTGATGTTTCGTCTGAGGGCATAGCGAGATTTCTAGAGTCCCACTCCTTGACAGCAGCACCTCTAGCCTTTAGCTCGGTGCGGATGTTGCCTGTATTTCATGGCTTTGGTTGGGAAATGTACGTATGGTCACTGTGGGGACGAGGTCGTCAATGCACTTATTGATGAAGCCGGTGACTGAGGTGGAATACTCCTCAATACCATTGGATGAATCCCAGAACATATTCCAGTCTGTGCTAGCAAACAGTCCTGTAGTGTAGCATCCACATCATCTAACCACTTCCGTATTGAGTGAGTCACTGGTACCTCCTGCTTTAGTTTTTGTAAGCAGGAATCAGGAGGATAGAATTATGGTCAGATTTGCCAAATGGAGGGTGAGGTGAGAGCTTTGTATGTGCCTCTGTGTGTGCAGTAAAGATGGTCTTGAGTTTTTTCCCCTCTGGTTGCACTTGTGACATGCTGGTAGAAATGAGGTAAAACAGATTTGCCTGCATTAAAGTCCCCGGCCACTAGGAGTGACACTTCTGTATGAGCATTTTCTTGTTTGCTAATGGCCTTACACAGCTCATTGAGTGTGGTCTTAGTGCCAGAATCGGTTTGTGGTGTTAAATAGACGACTATGAATAATATATATGACAACTCTCTTGGTAGATAGTGTGGTCTACAGCTTATCTTGAGGTATTCTACCTCAGGCGAGAAATACCTTGAGACTTCTTTAATATTAGTCATCACGCACCAGCAGTTATTGACAAATAGACCCACACCCGCCCCTCGTCTTACCAGACGTAGCTGCTCTGTCCTGCCGATGCACGGAGAAGCCAGCCAGCTCTATATTGTCTGTGTTGTCGTTCAGCCACGCCTCTGTGAAATATAGGCTATTACAGTTTTTAATGTCCCATTGGTAGGATAATCTTAATCGTAGATCGTCCAGTTTGTTTTCCAATGACTGCACGTTGGCCAATAATACGGAGGGTAGTGGTGGTTTACCTACTCATCTGCAAATTCTTACAAGGCACCCCGCCCTTCTCCCTTTTCCTCCATCTTTTCTTCACGCTGATGACAGGGATTTGGGCCTTGTCTTGACAAAGCAGTATATCCTTTGCATCTACTCATTAAAGACACACAGCTGACAATGTGCATGAGGAATATTATGGGAATGGGGTGGGGGTGTCACAGCGGATGTGTCATTCCCTTTTACTCACCCCGTAAATCACAGACATTTTGTTTTCTTTTGCAGTCTTGTTACTCCTTCATAGAAATGAGATTACTCAAGGCTGGCAGTAATCCAATTCAGGGATATTTAACAATAGGACATTTTATTAATTACCTCTGAAGTCACTTTAATATCTGGGCAATAGCTTGTTATGTTATAGTAACACCGTCAGTTAAGTCTGGCCACCTGTAGCATATTGTGGCACCCTCTGGGCAAGCCAGTAGGTGCACCGGTCACCTGCAGACATACAGTATGTATGATGCAATTCCACCAATGTCTGCTCGAGAAATAAGCCTATATGTGATCATGTTGGAATGACGATGTAATACGAAATGGGGTATTGGGAAGGGATGGGTTGTTCTATTTTTGCCTTTCATTTTGGGGTCAGGTGGGGAGAGTGGGGAGTGGGATTGAATAGCAGAAGAAAGTATGTGTTTACAACTGTATAACTCTGTATGTGTCTTACTAGAAAAAGATGAAAACAAATGTTTTGCTTGTGTCCAACACCAAAACACACCGTCATTTGTTGACCTCTATGAATATTTAAAGAAATATGATGTACTGCATGTTTGTTCCTGAAAATAAAGCCACACTGAACTTTTCATTTTTGACATTTTCTGAAATTAACATATAACTCATACAGATACTTGTCCAAGCTGGACATGTGACTTAGTCACTTGAATCTGAAGGAGATTGCTCATAATGAAGTAATACATGAAGCCAAAGTCCTTTCTGGTTCACCTTTCCAGCAATGATCTTGAACCTTTTTTAGTCTAATATGAGTTATTTATAAGATAGAATGCATTTACATATTCTGATATTGTTGATGCCCATACAGTTTGATGTTTGAGCAAAACTCAAACATAAAACTTTTTGATAGACTACTGTGGGAAAAGCAGCACGCTCTGGCGACCAACACAGCCCTGAATTCCAAACAGGTGACAGCCACCATGCTTAGCAACATTTGTTATGGGCCCCTCTTCGGGAGAGTATATGAAATAGCTGTGGGGGGCATTAAGTGTCCAACCAGGTAACCAGGGGAAATAAGCAGGGAGAATGTGGCACACAGTATGAAAGAGGGCAAGAGGCTGTATGGGATATTTGGAGTGAGAAAGAAGGGAGGGCAAGAGGGAGAGAAGAGGCAGGGTAAAGGGTGAATAACTGGACCCAGCAAACAAAGGTTTTTAGCTTCCTATGTTGTAGACAGCTGAACTTCTAAAACTAGAAATATTCCAATGAGTTGGACGACCCTGCCATCTAAGGGCCACACTATTTCAACCTTAAGCTCCAACAAAAGAAGGATCTTGGAGTCTGTACTTTGTGTGTGAACCATCTTCCATTGTTGGGATGTAAGGATCCCACTTGAATGCATTGTTGACCATATCTTGGAATTGAACAATGTACAGTACTACACTTGTGCTGTAAAAATCCCCTTTTTGTCTCAATTAACATAGTCATCAAAAAGAAACAACATGCTACATGAATTGTTAATTGTTCAGCAATTTAAACATAAAACTCTCTTTAAAATTGAACACAGAGATACATATATAATAACAGCTCAAACATGATGTATATGTGTTAGTATAATATTTTTTGGTTTTCCATAGCAAAGACAGAGCTCAAGCATAAAGTATATGTTAGTATAGTGTTTTTTCCCATATAGCACAGTCAATGCAGTTAGCTGTTCTCATTCAAGTGGTGATACGCATTGCTCACTCACTGCCTGATCTGCGTTGGCCACTCACTGAAAGGCTTCCAGAAGAAGGGAAGGGGAAAATCAACGTCCATCTTTTTCAAGGTTACTCTAATGTATGGAGCCATGCTTTACTACACCTGCTCAATTAGGTTGATAAATTCATTGAGTCCCCCATAAAAGTGAGACTGTAAAATCACGGCAAGCTCCTTGAGGTCACTGTTCACACGCGCCATGGTCACCTCATTATAGGTTTCCTGGATCTTCATTTTGGCAGCATTTGTACTCGCCAGCTTCAGATCTTGCCACAACCAAGATTTTGCGGGCCATTTCCTAGATTTCCTCCAATTTGAGGAACTCTCCTGCCATCTGCAGTTCATTCACTTCCTGGATCAGCTGTCCTGCCATCTGGAAACATAGTTGCAGGAGTTCATTCACTTCCTGGATCAGCTCCTCCAGACTCACATCCCACAAGTCGCTCTCTTCGTCGGTTATATAATACTTGGTGGCTTTAATGGCAGACCTCAGATTGGCAACAATATCCTTTCCGTTGAAGACTACATTGCTACCAGGGAGGGGGAACTCAAAACATTTAATGTAACGTTCAATCTCAGTTATGGCCTCCATGAGATTTAAGAACCTTTGGGCAACCCGGTCAATGGCTGCAGACACAGAGCGACTGGCCCTCTCATAGACCTCCTGTCCAGAAAGTCTCTCCTCTAGTCCGGGAAGAGCGAAATTGGTCTCACGCAAGAACGTAAGAACTGAAAACCTAGTGGATGCGTGTCACTCATATCAGTGATGTTTATAGACAGTATGTTGTCAGCTACTAAACATCTCTCTCATAAAATTCTGTAGTATATCGAGACACATTGGGACCTCATGATAGGCTCTCAAGGACATTGGAGACAGTTCTTCAGCTTCATGGAGGCACGGTTTACATCGAAGCCAAAGTGAGCTATGTGATACGTGTTTATGAACTTGAGCAGCACATCTGTGATGGCCCTTCAATGGTGGAATGCATGGTATCCATATTTCAGGCAACCTGGAAACTCAACTTCTCAGAGCTCTTCAGAGTGGCTTTGACACTCACCATGTCTGTATCCTTGTCGGGGTTAGACTGGATAGATAAGGAACAAGAGGGGATCAGCATTTGTCTCATACCTTCAGTATAAACACTAAATACGGCAAAAATAATCCAATGTATTGTGTATTGTGTCCATAAAAAATAACATCTAGAAAACTCTAAGCTTTCATTATGACGATGTATAGTAAAGAGGTTTGTAGTATGTGCAGTACATACAAGTGCCAGTAATTCAGGTGTTTCTTACCAGTTAGAGGCTGCACACTTTTCCATACACCTGTGAAGGTGACCTCCCTGT